>NW_026622763.1:69032686-69351575 GCF_023065955.2 Ursus arctos
ATACATAATTTTCCTTTGAAGACACTTAGTAATTTTTTGTTCTATTTCAGAAACTTTCACAATTTTCCTTTACATCCTATATTTAGTATTAAAGTAATCACTGACAAATTTTTAAAAATAGCACAAGGAATTTCAGATGTTTACATTAAAGTGAAATAATACTGTAATGTATATATATGCACACATATGTTGCTTCTCAATATAGAATATTGCTCTTATTCTATAGTAATTAGTTATGGAAGTGCTTAGACAACCTTTTTTTGAAGTAGAAATAAAAATTTATAGTAATAAACAATAAAATAATTTTTACAATTCTAATAAATAAGAATGCTTAATGATTCTCTGTGTGTGTATGTGTGCATTACATCAGGAGGTATACCCACTATCCTTTTGCATATGAGATCATCCTGAACCTTGCAAAGTTAAGCACTAAATTAGGTATTATGTGAACCTTATTTTTTCTTATATTTTGAGACTAAGAAAGGTGCTTACTTGTTAAAAAATTATGTATTATATATACAGGGAGACACACATATTCCCTTGACAGAATTAGGATGACTGTTGAAATTTTAGCAACATGTAATGACTATAATATTATCTATTTAGAAAAGTGATTACATCCATGGGAAGTATTCATCTAACCTTATCCATGGAGAGTTATGGAAAGTTTCTTTAACTGCAAGAAGCTCAGCTGTTATATACTAACTAGATCAGTTTTAAGTTGGAAGGTTTTGTTTTGTTTTCTAAATCTAGCATGATCCCTTTAGAGCCTAAGGTCCTATTCTATCCTGAGTTATCTATATGGATTTGCCCTGCAAATTAGCATGAGATGAAGGGAATCTTCTAAAATGTATCAACTGTACAGAGAAAGGAAGGAATTAACTAATGAATATATTAAGCAAATAAGGATCAGATTGGATGGGAAGGGGATAGGATATTCAGTTAGATGATTGTTTTTTGTTTTACCCCTAATGAATTCATCAATTTAATCTCTTACTGCTGGTTGCAATATTGGGTTGACAACCTATAATTTGTTCAGTCATTCAGTATAATTTCATTGTGATTTTGCTAAATGCTAGTCACTGTTCTAGGTATTTGGGATACAGAATATAGTCTTACTGAAAACAGCCTGTCAGAGGAGATGGACAAGTTAAATTTCTTTGATAAATTGCAATATGTGTTAAGATAGAAATTATTTTCTCAGATAGTTGTGTCAATTTTAAATGAAGTATAAAAATGTGCTAATTTCTCTGTGAAAAGCAGGTGGTTTAACTTTGAAAGGAAGTCCTAATTTTAAATTGAATTACTTAAATTTATTTAATCTAGTTAAATGCCTTATTGGGTATACTAAAATAGACTGATTTTTTATTCAACACTTTTTAAATCAAAATTGGAAAGTATTTTGAGAAAATTGTGGGTACAGATTCAGCTATAAGAAGAGAGACCCTCTATACCCCTACTCAGTTCCCGCAGTGATAACATCTTGCAAAACTGTAGTACAATAATGTTACAACCAGGATATTGACATTGCTATAGTCTGTATACTAAAAGACCCGTCATCGCAAGAGTACTTCTTGTTGTCCTTTAAAAGCCATACCAATTTTCTCCTCAATTCTCTTGTCCCTGACCTCTGGCAACCACTAATATGTTCTCTATTTCTGTAAGTGTGTCATTCCAAAATGTTATATAACTGCATTCGTGGAGCATGTGAACATTTAGGATTGTCTTTTTTCAGTCTACATTGTTCCCTGGAAATTCATCCAGTCTATTGTGTTCATCAATAATGAACTCATTTTTAGTGAATGGTATCACATGGTATGGATGTACTATAGTTTGTTTAATCATTCGTCTTTTGAAGGGCATCTGTATTATTTCTGATTTTTGGCTATTATGTATAAAGCTCCTATGTGTTCATACCTGCATTTGCATGAAAACAGATTTTTATCTCTTTGGAAAAAATGTGCAAGAGTGCATTTTGTTTTATTTTATGGTAGTTGCATGTTTAGTTTTATAAGAAACTTCCAAATTGTTATCTTGGTTGTTTAAAGTGGAATAGCCATTTTGAAACCATGAGGAATGCAATAGTTTCTGTGGGTCAGAAATTTGGGTCATAGCTTAGCTGGGTGCCTATGCTCAATGTCTCTCATATGATTATAGTCAGAAATTTAGCCTGGACTGCATTCTCATCTGAAGGCTCATCTGAGAGAGGGTCTACTTCCAAACTTAATTAATATGTGATTGTTGAAAGAATTCAGCTCCTTGATTGTTGATACAAAGTCCTCAGTTTCTCAATGGTTTTTCTTTGTCATGTAATTATCTCCATAGGGAGGCTCACGACATGGCAACTGGCTTAACTCAGAGTGAGTGGGAGAGAATTTCTAGATAGAAGCCAGTCTTTTTGCCATTATTTCAGAAGTGATATTTTGTCACCTCAGTGGCATTCTATTTGCTGTGAGTCAATAAGCCCAACCCACAGGCAAGAAAAGAGAGAGGAATACAGAAGGATGTAAGGGCCAGGAAACAGGGATGATTAGGTCCCTCTAAGAATGTGTCTACCACAGGAATTGACACCACAAGCTTAGAATGTTAGAGTTTTATTCCTTTACTCATGAGAAAAGGACATTTAAAGAGTTATTATCAATGTCTTTTTGTTTTCCCATAGCTACCATTAAGAAGTTTGTAGAATCACTCTAAATATTTATATAGATCGCTCTGGACACTTAAAGAATGTTTGAAGGGGGTGCTGGGGTGGCTGAGTCGGTTAAGCGACAGATTCTTGATTTCGGCTCAAGTCATGATCTCAGGGTTGTGAGATCGAGCCCTGCATTGGGCTCTGCACTGGGCATGGAGCCTGCTTGAGATTCTCTCCCCCTTTCCCTCTGCCCCTTCCCCCCTCAAAAAAAAAAAAAGAATGTTTGAAGGATTATTAACTTAGTCCTTCACAATATCATTGAGCGGCTACACTATTCTTAAAATTCTACTTATGGAATTCGTGTGATGTGATCCCTACTCATATATCCCTCCTACCAAAAAATTAGAGGTGAAAATAAATAATGAATAGGTTTGCTAAGCTGCTGTACATAGGCTGTGTGCAATCCTAGAATGACACAGGTGGTGTATCCTCTGAGTTCCTCTATGTCAGATGGCATGTGGCTGCCTTCTTGCTATGTCCTTACATGACATTTTCTCTGTGTGCAGACATTCCTGGTATCCCTCTCTATGTGTCTAAATTTCTTCTTCTTATAGGAATACCAATCATATTGGATTAGCATATATCCGAACAGCCTTATTTTAACTTAGTCACCTCTCTAAAGGCCCTATCTCCAAATACAGTCATTGTCTGAGACTTTGGGGGTTACCTCATGAAGCTCATAAGAGATGCTGAGTGTCAACATATGAAATGGGTGGGCACAATTTAGCTCATAATTATGTATACACACATACCTATAATCGTTTTTGTCACTATCCATTATTGGGTATGCATATATACGACCTGAGCCATTCCAGACCTCTGCCTGATTTCACCCTCTGTTCATGCAAGCTCACATATCTGAGCTGAAACTAGAGCTGGCAAGAGGTAAATCAGTGTTAAATGTTTTAAGTTGAACTCAATAGCAAACTGTAACTCAAGTTGAGTAAATAAATCAATTAAAAACTTAGTAAATAATTACTGTCATTCTTTTGTGATGTAAATTCTAGTTTATCCTTCATTCAACAAATTTTGTATATATGTATGGTTTACTTATAAGTATTGCAGATTTAAAATATTTAAATTATGATCCTTTAGATCCATAAGATCTACATAAATATTAGAGCAATTCTATAAACCTCCTGGAAGTGTCTATTAGAAAGTAAAGAAATAGGGATGCCTGGGTGGCTCAGTCGGTTTTGCATCTGCCTTCAGCTCAGGTCATGATCCCAGGGTCCTGGGATGGAGTCCCGCATTGGGTTCCCTGCTCAGAAGAAAGCTTGCTTCTCCCCCTGTCCTTCACCCCACTTGTCTCTCTCTCTCTCTCACTCTCTCTTCTCACAAATAAATAAATAAAATCTTAAAAAAAAAAGTAGGTCTTTGCAGCTGTTTGATCAAATTAAGATGAGGTCATACTGGGTTAGAGTGGGCCCTAAATTTAAGATGACTATTGTCTTTATAGGAAGAAGAAAATTTGAACAGGCACATAGGAGAAATGTCATGTGAACATGGAGGCAGAAATTGGAGTTATGCTACCTCAAGCCAAGAAATAGTAAAAATTGCCAACAACCACCAAAAGCTATAAGAAGCATACATTGACTATCTTAGAATTCAAAGCAAAAAAGTTTTAGAAATGGGAAACTGAGTATTTAGAAATTAAATGATTTGTTCTAAGTTATATAGGTTTGTAAGGACAGAAACACTTTCTGAACAAAGCTGATGCAACCACTATTATAGCTAGCTGGCTATTTTTGAAATATCTAAATTTATCATACAGAGAGAGAAAAATTTATTCCTACAATTTCCCTGAATGAAATTCACTGATAGGTATGCACATATGCACATACGCACACACACTTTCAAACATGTCACTTCATACCTAATAAACATGAATTGTTTCATAGCCCTATTAAAGGACCAGGTTTTATAATCATAAGACAAATCATTAGGAGAAAGAATCCAGGGGCGCCTGGATCGCACCACGGTTAAGCATCTGCCTTCAGCTCAGGGCATGATCCCAGCGTTATGGGATCGAGCCCCACATCAGGCTCCTCCGCTATGAGCCTGCTTCTTCCTCTCCCACTCCCCCTGCTTGTGTTCCCTCTCTCTCTGGCTGTCTCTCTCTCTCTGTCAAATAAATAAATATTAAAAAAAAAGAGAAAGAATCCAGCATTATCAGACTGTAAAGAGTAAAACAGTTGACATGCATAATAGATTTTTGTGTAAAGTGGGTGTTTAGAGCTATAAGAAAATAAAATCAATACCAAAACTAAGTCATAACACAAAGGAATAGCCAGAGTTGATATATCTGATTCATGTTTATTATAATTAATCTCAGGGTATGGTGGATTGGATGACATTCCTGCTCTCTCTCTAGGTAGCAACTTTCTTAGTAAGGTGCAGGAAAGACAGAGAGAGATTGAGAGAGAGAAGAGAGCAAGGATGGAGTTAAACTAGAATTGTAGGGGTCACAAGTACTCTTGGTGAAATCTGATCATTATCTTAGAACAATGCTTGGCATATGTCAAGTGCTCGATAAGATTGTGTTGAATAACAAATAAAGGGCTTGGTTCTGGTTTTTTTTTTGTTTTGTTTCGTTTTTTGTTTATTTGTGCTTTTTTTAGTTTTTATTTAAGTTCCAGTTCGTGTAATATAACTTTCAGGCATGCAATTTAGTGATTCAACACTTCCATACATCATCCAGTGCTCATCACAACAGGTGCACTCCTTAATCCTAAAGGGCTTGGTTCTTAAGGAGTGTGCTACTCCAGATTAAAAGCTACAAGCTTTTCTGGACTTCATTATGTTATGAGCTGAAAATTAGTATACATGTAAGGCTTCTCCAACTATCTATATTTGAGGCGTGGGATGCTGTCTGATTTTTGATCCAATTCTCTCAGGATGTTTCTATGAGTTATGTAAGATTGATGATCTGTTAGGCCCTCTGGGCTAATACCACCTGGGCAGCAGCAGAAGAAATGGGGCCTGACGTCCCCTTGTCTATTTCATAATTAACCAATCAGCACTCAACAAAAACTAAGGTGTACTGTTTATTTAATTTGTGTGTATAATGGTTGTGAGAAATAACAGATAAATAAGTTACAACTGTTCCATAGGCACAAGGATTCCTAAGGATTTCTTACCAGGACAGGTTCCTGCTCCACTACTCTCATTTTTTTTTACATGACCAGGGCCTGCTTACCTCTTAGTAGACCAGTTTTCCTGAGAATATTCATGTCTTATAGTCCAGGACAAAGACTCCTAGCCTCAGGGTGGTTGATGGCTTTTGTAGTCTGTACTACATATGCAATAAGAAAAGCATGCAATAGATTGATACCACATTGCTTAAAATGTGCAGTTTTTAAAAATATCAGACTGGACAGTTAAAAAAATATATTGTGTCACCAACAGCCTGTTTTTTGGAACTGCACTAATATTAGTCCATATTTTCTCAAGTTTTGCTCAACAAGGGTTAAAACAAATTATGGAGTGCAGAGTCTGTCTGGAAAATAAATTACAGTTGTTTCAAAAAATATATAATAAATGAAACTTGAACTCTATAAAAAGTAAATACTCGAGATTTTCATTACTAGTAGAAGGTGACTGAATATCTACGAATAAGTTAAAGAGGTTGCTTGAGGAAAACATATAAGGTGACTGGCAACAAATTGATACAGAGAGTGAAGTTATACAAATAGAGGTGACAGAGGAAAAAGAAAACTGATATTGACTAAACAGTATTATTTACAGGCTATGTTCACATACAGTACTTCATATAAATATGAGAATGATTCTGTGGATGAGCAAATATAGCTGTTGCATTACAGAGATGAGGGAACAGAAAAGTTATGCATACAAAGCAACTAGTAAAGAGGAATTGTGATTCAAGCACAGGCCCTTTTAACACCAAAACACATAGTGGCGACTGAATGGGGGGGGGGGAAATGTTGTGTAGATGAGGAAATAAAATGGCTCAATGCCTGAGGCTTCCGGAAAGGCAAAGCTTTTCTAGAATAGATGGAATTAGGGATTTAAGAACAGGAACTACATATGCCACACTTATTTGAGACTCCCATCAGTAACATCTAGGAGTGCATCAATAGAACTGTTTTTCAGGGGAAAGAAGAGCGCAAAAGGAGGACTATTTAAGAGTTTTTGAAGAGCGATGCAGATAAAAAAGTCAATGAATATTGTGAGTTTGTGTTTGAAGGGTGGGATGAAAGTCTCACAGGCAAGTTATGTAACTATAAAAATGTTGGTATTATTTTAGCAGGACCTGTGAAGGAAGAAACAATGAGGCTGGGTAGTTAGGCAAGGGATAAATGAGAAAAGCCCTGAAATAAACTTAATTCTAGAATAACCTTAGCTAAAAAATACAGAGTGATTATAAAACAGTAGTACCATTATATACTTAAAAAGGTAAGATTTATTCAACTAGTTTATTATACTGATTGGAGGAGTTTGATACTTAAACAACATGTCTGAATTAGTTTTATAAAGAAGATTTGGCACTCACTAGAAATAACATTTAGAGAAAGTTTTAACTGGAAGGTGGTGTCTACCATTTGGGTAGTTTCAGAAATTATGTATTGATATAAAAATTTGCAGGCCTGTTACTTAGGGTTTTGTCTGGTTGGTTGGTTGGTTGGTTTCTGTACTACTTTTGATCAATGGGTAACTTAGTACATAGACCAAAGACCTCCTTGAGGTCTGGAATTTTATTTGTTCTTATCACCTAAGCATATGTATGCCACAGAGTAAATACATTTGTTTATTTTTTACTTTCCACATCCATTCACTTTTTTCCTCTGAAAATTATAGCCCAATGTACCTGTGGATGTTAATGCCCTTCTCTCAAATGTTCTAGTGGAATTGGCTCTGTCCCTAATCTTGAGCATTTGCAGGAGCAAGGATGTGTGCAAAGACATGGAAAATCAAACGGTAATCACAATAATTTTTTTTTATATAAACAGAGCCAATGGGATGCCTAAAGATGTTGCTATGACTTCTGGGAAAAAATAATTTCACTCTTTCCCTCTAGAATTAAAATGGAACACAAGGGTATATAAAATTTGGAGCTACCAAACCCACCTTTTATGACAATTGCAGAGTTTGTGGAAAAATGGAGTTCTACCTAGAGGGAAAAAAAAAAAAAGAGTTCTTACATGGAGAGAAAAAACTCCCACAATATTGTTTGAGGTCTTGAGGCACGTGGGTGGCTCAGCTGGTTAAGTATCTGCCTTCAGCTCAGGTCATGATCCCAAGGTCCTGGGATCAAGCCCCACATCGGGCTTCCCTCCTCAGCAAGGAGCCTGCTTCTCCCTCTTCCTCTGCCTGCTGTTCCCCCTACTTGCTCTCTTCTTCTCTGTCAAATAAATAAATAGAAATCTTTTTAAAAATTTTCCTTTATAAAAAAAATTTATTTACATATATTTTGTTAGAGGGCTTGCATCTGATTGTGCCTAAAGTGCATCTATTACCTTTTATTTTTTATTGTAAGTAAATCTGAGATGGATTTTCTACCATGAGAACCCTAACTGATATAAAGGCAAGCAATATGCTTTTGCAAGTGAGTGTTGCATTATCAGAAAGAATTGTCATGGCAACTCAATAGCTGTATCCTGAAGTTATTAAGTTCTAGGACACAAATATTTAACCTAGTGTCCATGGATCTGCATATACTTGTAATTGTCTGCCACAAGCTCTCTTGCCCCCCACTCATCAATTATATGCAAAATTTTGACAGGGCATGCTTATTTGCATTTCCTTGTGGCGAAGGACAAATATTTTCATCATAGTCTCAAAGAAGTTTGCTACCTGTAACTTTGAAAGGAAAATAGAAAAATAAAGGCAGAAAGTGTAAAATTAAACTAGGTCAGCATTTGCATGTTATCTATTTGTATCTACAGGATTGTTGAAAGGCAATTTAAAAAAAATTATTAAATTTGAAATTTAGGAAGTGTATGAAATACCATTCCCCCATTTTAAACTTGAAATCAAAGTGAAACTTTCAAACTATGGGTTTTTTTTTATTTTTTAAATTTTATTTATTTTTAATTTTATTTTTATTTATTTTAGATATTCAGGCTTAATTGACTTCAGATCATTACAATATCATTTCCCCTTAGAGTAAGATGGCACTGGCATTTGAAGAACTGACACTTGTTATAATAGACTTTTGACAGAGACATAGACATTTTTTGAGATAGCAACAAATTAGAGATCAAACCGAGAAATTTGATAAGTGGTAAACTTTTCAGGGACAAATTGAGGCTTACACTAAAATTATTTTGTAAAGATACAAAAGATGGTTTTCATGATTATTGTTACTCTGTCTTATTTTCTACGTAAATAATTTATGGCACACAATTTATACATTACAAATATGCAAACTGTTCACCTGGACATTTTTGTGTTCATGGGACTCCTTTGGATGAGTTTTAGTCCCTGGTGAGCAGATTAACTCAATGATTTTGTATGATGCTGACATCTATTTGTATGTGTACATTAGGATTCTTTCTCATCGTTATTTCACAATATCTAGTCTTACCACAGGAAAAAGGTTTTGAACCAAAGAACTCAGTTTTATACATATTACAGGGCAAAATGCAATTTGAAGGACAAAAATAAAAGCAACTCTAGTAACCAGTTTGTCCTTCAGTTCAAAACAGATTGTCTTATAAATTGCACCTAAATCCAAACAACAAATACTTAAGCAATTGTTTTTTGTTCTAATATAGTTTTTCATAGTATACTTTTTAGAGAATACAGTTACAACTATACCATGGTATTTTTAATGCAGTATAAGAGGCAACTAATCCCAGGGGGATTATATTGTGGCAGTTCTGTAGACTGTAAGTGTGTTTTCCTGTTTTCCCTATTTATCACAGGCAAAGATGACTCAAGGCTGGTGGGAACTAATAAGTGAAAATGACCAGAAAGCTTTTATAGTTTATTGATTAAAACTTGACTAAAACAATGGACACTTCCCAGGAACTGGTGATAGATTTTAGGGGTTCATACAAACCAAGTAAAGAAATTTATACGTATATTAGAAGAGAAGAGAGGGGCACCTGTGTGGCTCAGTCATTAAGCGTCTGCTTTCTGCGCAGGTCACAATCTCAGGGTTCCGGAATCGAGCCCCGCATCCGGCTCCCTGCTCAGCGGGAAGCCTGCTTCTCCCTCTCCCATTCCACCTGCTTGTGTTCCCTCTCTCACTGTATCTCTCTCTGTCTAATAAATAAAATCTTAAAAAAAAAAAAAAAAGAGAGAGAGAGAGAAGATTCTAAGTAGTAATTGTAAGTAGTGATTAGGCTTACAGTACAGGTATGCCTTGCTTTTTGAAAGTTGGTATTATACCACATCGCTTTTATGAAAGACCTACATTAGCCCCTTTTTTGGATAATTGAAAGAAATCTGAAAGGATTTTCACTCTTATGAGAAAAGACAAAAAGCAAAAATAGAGTTCAGCATTTGTTTTGTGGTGAACCTGTATAGAGGCAGCCCACATACAGCACAGTGAGTGGCACCGACTGCCTAGGTCCTTCTCCAGGAACTACACTCAGCATCTCAACATTAAGCTGCCATAGTACTGAACTCTGTGAGCATCTGTGCTTTATCTCTGTTTCAGTTGTTGTTGTTGCTGTTGTTGTCGTGGTTGTGGTTGTTGTTGTTTTGTGCATCCATTAGTAGGATGTGTCTTATGGTATCAGAAAAGCCTAAGGGACATTATTTTGGGGGTCTGGAAAGGCTCAAACATTTTCCCATATAAATTAATGGTAATTGCTTCTTTGCTTTACTCCATTTCAGCTTATGAAAGCTTTCATAGGATCACTCCACTTTTGGATTGTGGAGGAAAGCTGTGTTACATAGGTGGTTTTGACCTTTGGAAAATATGGGATTGGCTATGGCTCTGCAAGCATGAAATTGCCTCCCACAGCATCCTGGGCAAGCTAAGGTAATGAATTCTTTATAACTTAATATGATTCTAAGGAATTTCTGGAAAGTAGATTCTTCAATCATAAGTGTATAACATCAAGAAGGATGCTATTTACTTAGCGGTTTCTCTTTCTCAGGAATTGGGATTAGATCAACACAGTACTGGTTAGCTGGTTAGATATAGGAATTGAGGCAAAGGGAGAAACATTGTGGACATCTGAGTTTTGTTAAAAGCCAGTTACCAGAATAGTAATCTAAATTTAGATTTCTAAGAAGGGGGTCAAGGAAATAAGTCAGGTGTTAATAGCTGAGATTCCATTTTCCTAAGTTAATTTCCAGCTTCCAGAAGCACCATCTGTCCTAGGTTTCCATAAAGTATGAACTTCCATTTTAGGTGTAGGCAATTTATCACTGATTTAATAGGTATTCTGATTGTCTCCATCCCTTGAAATTAAGTAAACACACATAACATTCATGGCCACATTCTACCACACTTTACATAGTGGGATGAAAACAGTGGAGTATTCCATTAAACTCTGATCTCCTTGAGAAAACACTGCACTGTATTCAAGTTCAGAACTTGGTACATCCTAGGTGTTTAACAAATGTCCATAAAATCAATGTTAGAAATAATCATATACAGGATATGAAAGTGTAAAAGGAAATGGAAAAACTGAGGGTAAAGAAATTTAAAAAATAATATTCACAGTAGTAAACATTACATAATGTTATGCCAATTTTGGGTAATAGACCTGCATTGAGGGTTTTTTTTTTTTTAATATATTTTACTTATTTATTTTAGAGAGAGAGAGAGGGCACTGGGGGAGGATCAGAGGGAGAAGGACAGGCAGACTCCTCATTGAGTGCAGAGCCTGATGTAGGGCATGATCCCAAGACCTGGAGATCATGACCTGAGCCAAAATTAAGATTTGGATGCTTAACCGACTGAGCCATCTGGGTACCCTGGAGGTTTTTTTTTTTTTTTTTTTTTTTTTAATGAACATTTGTAGATCTCTGGTGATATTAAATAGTAAAAGAAATTTTAGCATTGAATTAAAAATGTTTAGAAATTCCTTAAGAATTGCGTATTGAGGGCCCTAGAATTTAAGAAAGGGATAGTGAGTTCATTTTTTTCCTCTTTTCCATTGATTTTTTTCCTCAGTTGTTTTATTGGTATCTAGGAATAAATAAAAAGAGATGTATTTAAAGAATCTGATGTTACAATACTTGTGAGTACTCCATTCAGCCCATAAGCATAATTTACTGAAATAAATAAAATATTGTGCTTACTTTGTTGAGATTGTAAAATATGGAGATTGTTAGAGAAGTCTGGAAAAATGAACATACTTTTTTTAAGATAAAGGAATCAAAATTCTTTCAGATATTCTTAAAATTTCATATGTATAAAGAAAACATTTCTATTCCTTAATTTTGAGTGTTATTTTCAACTAGAAATTGGTTTCTTGCCAAGTCTGGATATGCACCACAATTTTGAAAGCTGTTTATTTTTCATGAGTACTTTTGGTAATATTAGACAACCTTTTTTTCTATCACCCCCAGCAATGATATTTTAAATACCAATATTGTTGATAGCATTTGTTTCTGTGTGTAGGCTGAGAATTTATCATCAGCCAAAAGGTGATATTCCTAGGATCTTAATTATTATTTTTTTCTTTTTCTTTTTATTTGAGACTTCAGGCATAAAAATTTGTTTGGGAATTAATTCCTCTCTATGTGTTTGGTTTATAACTTATACGCATGCAAATTGCTTGCTGTTAACATCCATTATTTTATTTCCTTTAATTTGTAAAACTAAATTAAATGTTCTTCTTTATTGAATGCATAGATCATAGACTTAGTACAAATTACCTCTAAAGTTTATGTAAGTGAATTTCATGGCTTGAAGCCATTACTGTATCTTTACATTACTTTGTCTCTTTAATTTTAGAAAATAATTGTTATTGTATATATATATATATATAATATGTTATTGTGTGTATATATATATATATATATATATATATAAAATAAAGCTGTCATTCATCCCTTATGTCATATAATGGATTAAAAACCATGTGACATTTTATAATCCAAGTTATGCCATATATTGCACAGCTTCTAGGTATGATGCCTCAGATTTCATGTCAACATCTCTGAATCTAATTGTCTTATACTAAACAATATATGAAAGTGTTGAAAAGGGGGACAATTTCAGTGTTGACACATGTGGAGACCGCATACATACTTTTACCTTGGTTTAAATAAGATATGCTGTTGAATTCTGGCTCAAGATGAGAGTTTGAGAATACTTCTTCTCAGTTCTCCTATCCCACCACACCTCTCAGCTTCTACTGAAATAATTTAAATTATATTTAAATTAGAATAAGGATTCCTGGAAAACAAAACTGGATGCCAGATATTTGGAAGATTTTCTTTGCAATAGAAATAAATAAATAAATAAAATAAAATAAAATAAAATTGACCGAGACTTGCATAGCAAAAAACACCAGCTGTAGAACAAATTGGTTATTAGCTCTAAAAAGACCAGTTTAGAGCCAATAAATATAAATTAAAGGAATGAATTATAGGAAAGCCATCAGGGTCATTAATACTGCACTCGATATTTCTGGACTGTTGATACCCTATGATGTGGTCTGAATGTCTGTTCCTCCCCTCCCCCCCTTACACATTGAAATGCTAACTTCCAATGTGATGATATTCAGAGATGGGGTCTTTGGGAGATGATTAGATTGTGAGGGTGGAGCCATAATGAATGGGATTATTCCTTTATAAAAAAGAGCTCAGAGAGATCACTAACTTTTTGTATCATGTGAAGACACAAAAGCCAACAGTCTGTGACCTGGAATAGAGCCCTTACCTGACAATGCTGGCACCGTGATCTTGCATTTCTGGTCTCCAGAAGTGAGAGAGATAAATGTCTATGCTTTATAAGCTACCCACTTTGTGATATTTTTATAGCAGCCCAAACAGGCTAAAATACCCTACTTCCTTTTTATATTTAGTTCTGTTAGCACCAGCTTCCTCTCTCTCATGTAAGAGACTTAACTTCTCTCTTTAAAATAAGTGGATAATTTACCCAGGTATTTTCTTTTAATGTGATTAGATGATTTGAACACACTTTGAGGTAATCTTCCATCCTGACAATAGAAAGAGAGCAGGAAAAAGGGGGGAAGGCATCTTTGTTTAATATGGAAATATATTAAGCAGATCCATTTCCAAATTAAAGATTTCTTTACTTTGGACATTACAAGGGTTCCCAGACTGCCTACTAGTTTCCTGCTTCATGTCCCCAGAGTAAAAACTGACATTAATCTTCCGCTCAAGAGAAAGTATTTAGAAAACAAGCCTGCTGAACCATAGAGAAAAAGATAAGTTGACTCCCTATACTAGTAAAGTTAGCCCATCATTAAAAAATAATATTTAAGAAAGAAATAAGGATCGCAAGAACAAAAGAGGACAAGATAAACCAACCGAAATCTCCACAAAATAATTATGAATGATTCAGCAAAGAAGAAAAATTTTAAAATAAAACTCTGCTACTATTATTATTTGAGAGGATATTTTAAGCTAAAGTAAGAAAGTGTTGCAAAGCAAAAGGAAGAATTAAAGAAAATGATCTTTGGCAGTTAAAAATTATTTGCTAAATATAACTATGTATTATGATAAAAATATTGTCAATATGGAAACCTAGAAGATAAAGTCAAAGGAATTATGAGTAAAGATGAAAGATATATGTTTCAAAATATAGCATAAATTTTGGAGTTCCAACATCTTAATAATAATGTAATTTCGGAGCGGATGAATAAACAATGAAAAGGAAACAAAATAGACACTAATGGATTTTTTGACATATTATATTATGATATAAAGAATATCTCAAAATCTTCCAGAGAAACTAGCATAAAGAGGAATAAAAATTGTGTTTGAAACAACCTGTCATGAACAACACCAAATGTTAGAAGTCTAAAGCAATGCATTCATAGTTCCCTATAGCAAGTGCTTTTGAACATGGTATTATCTTATCAACCAAGTGTGCAAGTAAATAAAGAAATCTCTTCAGGACCTTTACCTATGCTCTCAGCCCTACTTCATGAAATACCACACAACCCTGTTTAAGTATACACACACACACACAAATATACACATATACACACACATATATATTAATGCTTTAAGGTGATAACGCAAAGGAAAGGCTTAAGTGTATTATTTAGATTTATAAAAGTAACCAACTTTGTAAAGAATAAATTGTTTATAGTTATTTCTAGAAAGGCATACAGATTTATAGGATATATTTGGCATGTCATTTAACATTATTTCATTATATTTGATTTTTTAAAAATTCATGAATATCTGTAATGATGATATCAATAACAAAGATTCAAAAAGATTAAACACGATGTGTCTTTAGTTTATTACATTTATTCAGTACATATTTACTAAGTGCCTAATTTGGGCTAGGCTTGGCGCTAAGTGTGAGGCCGTGATACAACATGCATTTTTCTCTGCACTCACAATACTAGCATGGTGGGTAAGAATGCAAACTTCAAAGTCAGATTGCATGGGTGTTTATTTCTATTCTAATGTATATTCATTGTGTGATTTTTAAAGTTTTTTAATCTCTTTGTTTCTCAGTTTCTTCCTCTGGAAAAGAGTAACAGTGGTACCTACTTCCTTAAGGTTGTTGTGAGGATTAAATTAGTTAATGTATTTTTTAAAAAGAGTGCTTGTCACATGGCAAATGCATAAAAAATGCAAACTATTATTCCTATCATTACATTTTAATGGGAAGAACATACGATTCTACAAAACCATACAATAAAATAAGATGAGCCTATTACTTTGATATATTGTATGTCATGGGAACATATATCTGTCTAATGGAAACATATGCCTTTATTTTTAAAGCATTGTTTCTAAGAGAGAAATAATAGCTGCTCTTTTAAAAACTAAACACTTAGGTGAAGAAGAATGCTGTAAAACTACGCTTATCCTGAAAGCTCAGAAACCTAGACTCCAGGCACCATGCACATTCTGTGCAGTCATTTACATAAACCATCTGGAATCTGGCATCTGTATTCCAGATTTATGATTTAGAGCCTTAGGAGCTTTTTAAAAAGCATTAAACCTTCACTTTTTTTTCACTAAAGTCAATTTATTTTAGGATGTTATCTTCTGCAATATAATTATATATCCTCGTTTTCATATATTTTTTCTTGAGTAAATTAAATGTTTTCTTTTTTATGACATAATTATTTTTTAAGATTGTCTTTTGTTCTATAGCTCCTCACAAACATTTAGAATTGTAGTGATTGTTTCACAATTTATATTTGAGTACTCAATGGGTGGGCTCTTTTTTGTGATGATTTCTATATTAATTTGGCACCAAGGAATTGATGTCTTTTTTCCCCCAAAATCCTTCAGTTTGGACATTTCCATACTTCCAGGGTAGGCTTGAATCAGAAGAGTTTGTCCTGAAAGGGTAGCAGTAAAATAGCAGGGTCCTTATGCTAGTCACAATGGTAGAGGAAAGGCATGACTAGGGAGGGAAACTAGAATATTAAGAAGAGCCCAGTTTGTAGTTTTAAGTAGGGCATCAAATCTAAATTATGGGATGAAGATAAAATGGAAATAATGAACAGTAGGGCCATAAATAAGAGTGAGGGGGTAGACAAAAGTAGATGAACAAAATGTTCCAAAGTGAATGGTTCAGTTTTAAAACAGTGAATTCCAAATATGTAACAACAAGTGTTGAGATGATGGATTCCAAGACCCCACGCAAAACTAGAGAAGCCATTTTTAACCAGAAATTTCCTTGCCTTGCTCTTAATACCAATTTCTTAACATCAATTTCTTCCCTACCCGTTCTTCACATTGCTAATGAATCAATATTGATTAAACATCACTTTCCTGCTGAAGGAGAAATAACATGAAGCCTAATCTACTCGCTCCTTAATTTTATTATACCTAATATATGCAAATTCATTCCTATTTAGTAGCAACACTCTATATTATTTAGTACAGAGTCTACCTGCCTCCTTCCCCCAGCATTGTGCTCACTTTTTTTTCTGATGTTTTGCTTTTGCTTATTTTCTTAGTTGGCATGCCCACCATTATACCTGTTATATAACCAACTGCTATGCATCTCAACTTTTAACTCTTAAAATATTCTATCAAAACTACTCTAACTCCACTGAACTCTGTTTTTAAAATATCTATTTATATATAATAACATTTATTTCTTAACTAGATTTTTTCCATTGAACCAAATTCTTTTCTGTCATGTGTTTCTTGGTAATTCTTCAGCACAGGCTAAGATTTGCTAGCCCCTGGCAATACATAAATATAAATTAATTTCATTTGCCTTTTTGCTTCTCTTTTTCTTTGAAGTTTTAATAATCAAGCAACATCTTTTTTTGACAATTTTTTAAAGACTTTTTTTATTGATTTGAGAGAGAGAACACGAGTTGGAGGGGACAGAGGGAGAGAAAGACAGACAGAAGCAGACTCCCTGCTGAGCAGGAAGCCCAACACAGGGCTGGATTCCAGGACCCAAAGATCATGACCTGAGTCTAAGGCAGATGCTTAACATTGAGCTATCCACGTGTTCCTACAGACAGGCTTTTTTTTTTTTTTTTAAATATTTTATTGTAATGGCTAAGACCTCACCATGATATTGATCAGTAATAATGATGGTTGGCCTCTTTGCATTTTTACTTTAATGGGAAACCTCCTACATTCACTATTAATATGATTTGCTTTTTTAAAAAAATAGATACCTGCAAGGTTTGTTTATATATTAAAATTTTCTCTGAACTAAAATGTTACACTATTTTGTAGAAGGTACTGCTTATTAAATGTTTAAGTGTAGATTTTATAGCTTAATGCAGGTGGCTCTTCAGCATTCCTGAACAAGAATAGGTTGCTATTGAAAAACAATACCTAGAACATATAAGTAAGCTTTTGAAAACTAGAATTAAAATGATATAAATTAAAAACTCAAAAAAGTTTAGAGAATAAGTTGCGGAAACCTCCTAGGAAGAAGAATATGGAAAATAGGAAATAAAAGGTATAATAATTAAGGTATAATAATTAGTTCTCCATCAATGTCCAAATAGTATGAGTTACAGAGAAAAAACAAAGAAAAATAAAAAGGAGGAAATCATTAAAGACAAAACTGTAGTAATTAAAACAATATAGTCCTGGCACGAAAATAAACACATAGATCAATGGAACAGAATAGAGACCCCAGAAATAAACCCACATTTATATGGTTAATTCATCTATGACAAAGGGAGGCAAGAATATACAATGGGGAAAAGACAGTCTTTTCAATAAATGGTGCTGGAAAAACTGGACAGCTACATACAAAAGAATGAAACTGAACCACTTCAGTTTCACCATGCATAACACCATGCACAAAAATAAACTCAAAATTGGTTAAAGACCTGAATGTGAGACCTGAAACCATAAAAATCCTAGAAGAGAACACACAGTAATTTCTCTGACATCAGCCACAGCAACATTTTTCTAGATAGGTCTCCTCAGGCAATGGAAACAAAAACAAAAATAAACTATTGGGACTACATCAAAATAAAAAGCTTTTGTACAGTAAAGAAAACCATTAAGAAAATGAAAAGACAACCTACTGAATGGGAGAAGATATTTACAAATGATATATCCAATACCCAAATTTGGTTAATACCGAAAATATGTAAAGAACTTATGCAACTAGGGGCACCTGGGTGGCTCAGTCAGTTGAGTGTCTGACTTGATTTTGGCTCAGGTCATGATCTCAGGGTTGTGAGATTGAGCCCCACGTCTGGCACAGTGCTCAGTGGGGGGTCTGCTGGAAATTCTCTCTCTCTCTCACTCTCTCTTTCTTCCCCCTTCCCCTCCCCTCTGCTCTTGCTTTCTCTCTCTCTCTAAAATAAATGAATAAATCTTAAAAAAAAAAAGAGCTTATACAACTCAACACCTAAAAGCCAAACAATTCAATTAAAAAATGGGTAAAGGACCTGAACAGGCATTTTTTCCAAAGAAGACATACAGATGGCCGACAGACACGTGAAAAGATGCTCAATATCACTCAGCATCAGGGAAATACAAATCAAAACCACAGTAAGATATCACTTCACACCTTTTAGAATGGTAAAATCAAGAAGACAAGAAACAACAAGTTTTGATGAAGATGTAAAGAAAAAGGAATTTTTGTGCACTGTTGATAGGAATGTAAATTGAAATAGCCATTTTGTAAAACAGTATGGAGTTTCCTCAAAAATTTAAAAACAGAAATACCATATGATTCAATAATTCCACTACTGGGTATTACCCAGGAAAGGGAAAACACTAACTCAAAAAGATATATGCACCCTCTTGTTTATTGCAGCATTATTTAAAATAGCCAAGACATAGAAATAACCAAAGTGGCCATCAATAGACAAATGGATAAAAAATGTTGTATATATGCACTATAAAATATTATACAGCCATTAAAAAGTATGAGATTGTGACATTTTTGACCACATGGGTGGACCTAGAAGGTATTATGCTAAGTGAAATAAATCAGACTGAGAAAGATAGATATCATATGATTCCATTCATGCATGGAATCTAAAAATAATGAATAAACAAAGAAAAAGCAGAATCAGAACTGCAAATACAGATTACAAACTGATGGTTGCCAGAGGTGGGGCATAGGGTGAAAGGAAGGAGGAGAAACAGGCCTCCAGCTATGGAATGAGTGAGTCACAGGAATACAGTCAATGATAGTAGTGATATAATGGGACAGATGATAGCTATACTTGTAAATATATAAACTTTCAAATCACTAAGTTGCATACCCGAAACTAATGTAATATTGTGTGTAAACTATCCTGAAAAATGTAGACAAAATTATAATAAAAAAGTCTAATTTGTATTTTTAAATATATGTATAGTGAGTATTCATGCAGCTGGACTTATTAGAAAAAAAAAAAAAAAGCCCTGCAGTTTCCATAGTCATATACCTATTTTCTCAATGTATCTGCAAATATATGTTAACCAAGAATTTTGGAATTGTCTGCATAGTGTTTATCTCACCAAGTAGAACCCTTTCCCTTTACTCCTGGATACTGGAAGAATTCACTTAAATATTTTATTAATTTTTTTAAATTTTTTCAAAGTTCTGGTTAGTGTGAGAACATATCTTCCCGAGGACATAGTTCTAGATAACCTTTGTCTGTTTCTTATAAGTGCAATTATCCTGCCCATTTACTCCTCAGGAAAAAAGGATTTATTCTTTTCTTAAGCTGTTATAAAAAAGCCAAGTCCAAAGTATGAATATTTTTTCAATGTAGTATTTCATTATATTCCTTCTTAAATGCCCAATCAAATGTAAGTTGAATAAGACTAGATTATTCTCTCTCCAAGAAACATTAGGGAATGATACACGTTCTTCTTTCAGATTTTAACTTAGCTCAATTCTCAGGTCTCTAAGAGTGATTAATCTTGAATTTTACATTGATAAAACTACTTCTATGTCCTATATAAATTCCAGTCTACTGGGCCCTTCTCTTTTCCCCAAGAGGAAAGAATGCCAAATTTGAATTATTAAGTTAATAATTATAAATATATAAATATCTTTAATTTTCTGCTAATGTAACAACAACTCACATCTCATCTTGGAGTGAGATATATTTGTTAATGAAGAGAATGTGTTATACACAGTTTCTTGAAAGCCTCTCCTATGTGGATTTATTTTTTGTTCTAAAAAACCCACTCATGAATGTATTGATCAACACAAATTTGTAGTTACAGTTTATGAGGAAATATTCAAAATACGTAAAAATTTTAGTAGAAAAAAGTACACTATTGAAAAATATTTTAAAATATGTTGCTTAAGTGTGTTTCTGTATCATATAATGTCATATAATATTTTATAATATATCCTCATTGTGTTCAACATTGAACACTGAACATATTTTTATTCCTATTTTATAAGTGAGGATTCTAGATTCGCAGATCTTCAATGAATTGTAAAAAGTCACATAATTAGTAACAGATCCAATGTAGTACTGAGAAGATCATCCTGTTTGCCATCTCCAAATTCAGTCAGAATGTCCCTTATTTGAAATACATATTATCTTCTCTTTCTCACTGTATCAATCCTTAACTCATCAGTTATAGAACTTGCCAACTACAGATAGAGAGGCAGAAATGGAAAAGTAGACATAAATATACAGTGTTATGACTAAGAATTAATATGAATTCAATGAATGCTTAATTTTACAGAAAAGCCTACAAAGAGGATAGTTATTTAATGACAATTGCATTTTAACATGAACAAAATCTTTTCCCCCCCTTTTCATTATATTTTGCAGCTCAGTCTGTTTCATGCATCCTCTATCTGAAATAAATTCACCCTAATATTTGAAGATTAGAAAAATTGGTCTCAGGCCTTTAAAAGCTCATAATTCTTGATGGAAGTGAAGGGAAATAGCTCAAATATATCCCAAATATGTCCTTTCTACCATCTAATTACCTTTCTATATTGTTTCTATATTGTTCCTTGCTCATCTCTCATTGTTAGTGTTTTCCCTTCCTAGTGAATAAGGTACACTAATATTGTTTACTTTTTATTATTTATTAACATAGGGAAACTATTGTATTTGTTATTCTGGATCAGGCAAAAATGAAATCCTTTTTCTTTTAATCCTTTTAAAAAAGGATCAAACAATATTTCTAATCCTTGGATTATAAACTTCAGTGGTTACTAGAAAAACAGGTGGGTGATGGGAGGCTTGGTCCTTGGGAAATCCATAGGTAAAATACAGATGTCTTTCTTCACAGTACCTTCATAAAATTCAAAATATCTGTCATTGATGTAAAAGAATATTTTCAGTGCCAGCCATTAGTCTAAGCAAATCAGTGTCATTTTGATTAGTTCAGTGTGAAACTAGAATAGATTTCCAGGCAAGTAAATTCCTTACATTATCAAAAATCAACATATATGTATGCCTAAGTAAGCTTAATTGGTCACCTGATAAATAAAAATAAAAATGCAATTAAGATACAGCTGGTATAAAAATGATAAAAATTATTGTGGTAGATATTACAAAACTAGTTTTAGGGATCTTCAAAGCTTAATGCTGAATGTTGTCCATTAAAATAGTCAAAATTCTTAACAAAGTAATTTTGGTGGTAGTATATTTTCTTTTGGTGGTAGTATATTTTCTAACATAGGTAATATTTTTATCTATCTATCTATCATCTATCTATCTATCTATCTATCTATCATCTATCATCTATCTATCTATCTATCTATCATCCATCCATCCATCTACCTATCTCTCTCTGTCATATATTATCTACCATCCATCCATCTACCTATAATCTAGATAGCTATCCCAAAATAAACTGAAAATAATGGAGGAAATATATTTATATATTTTACCAAAAGGAACTCCATATCATAAATTTATTATTCATTCTCACTGTCTTATAGTCCTATGAAACATCAGATTATGCAAGGTAGGTAATAGTAAATGGTGGAAATTGGTATTTGGCAACCACAACCATCAGGAAAACACCTGTACTGGAACAGTATTCGTTCTTGATTCCTTACAGCAAGGGAAGGTGCCACATGAGGTGTCTCAGCAAAAGAATGTTATAGAGATTGGGATTGTGCTCTCAGATTTTGAGCAGAATTCAAGGAAGCAGGGTTTTGCTTTCATTGAATGGCATTAAGAAGTGAAGGTAATTCTATTATTGAGTATCTTAATTGTCTAGAAAGTGGTAAGAATCGAACAAGTCTAAAGTGTTAATTTGTAAAGCAACATTTACTTTAGCCAAGAAAGGAGTTGTTTGAACATTCTCATTGTTTGTACAATGTATCGCTTATGGTTGTGTTCATGTATGATCATAAAGTGGTCTTATTTTTGTCTTGCACCATCATAGTTAGAGAATAATCTTGTCTGATGGCGTTTTATGAAATTGTTTATGTTCCAACAGGACGACATCCTGGTTTAGTTGGGAATGCCAGGTCAACTTGCAGCAAAATAGTCAAAGCAACTTGTTAACTTCTGACTTTGAAAAGCTGTTCTCCTCTTTCTCACACATTTTCTCAAATATAATTAAAGCCAATATCTCACTCTCTTACTATTTGTTAAAAATTTCACACAATGAGTGATTCAAATAACTGTTATAAAATGTACACACATACGGATCACTAATGTCTTTCTGAAACAGTACGTTTCTGGGAGGACTGTGGCAATTCAACATCAGAAAAGTAAAATTAGATGAAAATATAATGATAAATCTGTCTTGTTTTAAACCACTAAGTTTGTGGTAAGTTGTTATGACAGCAGTAGATAACTAATGCAATAGACTTTGTCCAGCAATGTGAAATTGATTAACATTTTCAAGTGATATAAAGAAGTATTTGTTTTTTGTTAAGGAGGAATAGTGCTATACAAATTGTAATGGTCATCCTTTAAAAAATAGCTTATGCATTTTTTGAGAAAAAAGGCATATAGTACACAAAACCTAATATAGTATATTCAACTTGGGGGAAACTAAATTTATATTAACTGAGTGAAGGAAAACAGACAGAAGTGTAATTATGTGATATGGCCTAGATCTACTACCTTTAAGACAGTGTGAAGTAAAAAGAAGTTTTGAGATCTCATTTAGGAAAGAGTAAAATCTGAAGCATATCTATTCTGATCTCCTGATTGGGTCAATGTAGCAAACCAAAGTTCATGCACAATGTTAGTGAGACTTATATATGTATTATAAGTTGTTAGAGGGAATACAATGTTGAAAAAAATATGTCTACTAATTTTAGCATCATTAACAAACTCTGAGTTCACACATTGAATAAGTTTGTATATTTAGATATGTACAGTAGAAGAAATCAAGTGACATTTTCTATTCATACTGAATAACTTAATGTTTAAGAAAAAGCACCTAGATTCATTGATAGAAACTCTTTTCATTTGAAGATGAGAAGAAAATCAAAGTATATGGAGAATAAAGAAGTGCTGTGTGGTCAATGATTTTTGATTCACATTTCAAAGAAAATTAGAGGCAAACACAAGAGAATAAGCAAAAAAAGGATTTATTGTTGCAAAAGTCCAGATGGTCTGACCATCTGAAAAACATACACTTGTTGCCAGACACCTCTGTCTTACTTTCTTTCACATTCATCTCAGTGTGGAGAAGGCTACTTATTGCTCAGAGAATATGGGTAGCAACTATTATTCTAACAAAAGTTACTTGGCTGATAAAATACAGATTTAGTTGAAAGAGTTAAATTTTGAAACTTCATTTTTTCTCTATGTCAGCACTACCAAAATAAGGTTTTGAAAAGATTATTAGTCTGTAAAATGTATGCTTATTTCATTGTTCTTTCTAACTAAAGGAATGTGACTAATCACTATCTAGATTAATTTACATTGTGAGTCTTCAAATTGGTGTGATTATCTCATTCTTCAAATTTGTTTATGGGCAAAGCTAATTTCTCTAAAGCTCGTGAAGTCCTAGCAATGTTGATATGGCCTCAATACTTTTTTTCAGTGGTGCTTCCACTAACACACAGAAATGTTGTACAAGGTGAAGGAATAATTTTAGTCTGCCTATTTCTCAAAGATAAAGGGAAGACAGTGCTCAAAAAGGTTACTGTTTGAAGTATACGTCAATTATTGTAGAACTTGTATCATTTATCTTATCCTTATCTATAATGATCAAATCAGATAAAACTGGGACTAGTGATCATGAAATAATTAAAATTAATTTAATTGTAGCTAAATGATTTTTTTCTCACAAATAAAAAAGCATGAATTTCACTTCAGTAAGATTTGGATTGACACCAGCAAAGTGAATTCTAGGTAAATTGTTTTCTCTGGATTACGTGGGAAATAGAAGTATCCCAGGAAAGGGACTTGAGTCATTACCACTCTAGGCCATGGGCTTATCTTTAGATAGACTGAAGAATACTGGGTCTTAAGTGAACCTGATCAGTGAAGTTAGCTCTTGGTACTTTCTGACCCATTATATACAGTTTTCACTATATCTAATACAAGTAGTTATTTACTTTTCTGTCCTTTGTCAAGCCCTGTCATTTTTCCCTGTGAAAGCTTAATATTTGACAAGGAATTTTTCTATGACAAAGACTTGGGCTTGAAAAAGAGCTCTGTCCTTGTTAACTGTGAAACCTTGTTAAGTGTCTAAGTTTCACTGTGTTAGTAAACTGAAGAGAATTTCTAGTTAAATATAATATAAATATAATTGGCTAGTTAAATATAAAATGAGAAATATATGTTAAGTGCTTAGCAAAATTGTGTTCTCCAATAAGCAATTAATAAATGAGAAGGGCCATATTTATTACAACTGTGCCTGGTTGATTCCTTGGTTCACTATCAAGATGATTTGGAATTCTCACATCAGTCTTTCTAAGGTGGTATTATCCTGAATTTCAACTCATGATCAGTTCTTTGAAAAATTGTTCATGTCACATGTCTTCCACTCTTTGACAGTTTCTTGAGTATATACCCAATGCCAGAATGATAGAATTAATGAGATATTTTTTCATATAAAGTAGAAAAAAATAGGTGCACTTGACAATGTATTGCATTGGATAATCAGTATTATAAGATAAATTCATAAAATTAAAACATTGCAGTTAGTAACTAATGGCAGCCTCCTGATAGGGCCTCCCCTCCTTCCTATAACTCCCCTTATTGTGTGTCTGGTAAGGAAAAATGTCTGTCTACCCTATCCCTCAGGTACTTATTTCTGGGTCTCAAACATGAAGTGTCTATCAGGACCTACTTCCAACTAATTCCTAGGTTTTAAAATTTATTATAAAATTAGTATATTTCAGTTCATCCTGTTATATCTGTTGGTATCTCTTTCTTGTAGTTAATATTTTACTGTTTTTGTTATGAGTTTTATGGAGATACACATACCATACAACACTCACTTAAGGTGTCCAATTAGGTGAGTTTTAATATATTCACAGAATAGTGTTTCCATTTCTAGAGTCAATTCTAGAACATTTTTATTATCCCAAAAAGGAATCATACACCCCTTGGCCATCATCCTCCAATTTTCTTATTCCCCCTAGCTCTAGGCTACCACTAATCTGTTTTCTTTCTCTACGGATTTTCCTGTTCTAGGTATTTCATATATAAATGGAATCATTCAATGTGTCCCTTGGATTCTTTCACTTAGCATAATATTTTCAAGTCTCATTCATGTTGTAGTATGTGTCAATACTTCATTTCTGGGGCACTTGGGTGGCTCAGTCGGTTAAAGCGTCTGCCTTCAGCTCAGATTCCAGGGTCCCAGGATGGATCCCTACATCACGCTCCCTGCTTGGTGGGGAGCCTGTTTCTCTCTCTCCCTCTGCTTGCTGCTTCCCCTGCTTGTGCTCTTTCTCTCTCATGAATAAATAAAATCTTCTAAAAAATACTTCATTTCTTTTTATTGGCAAATAATATTGCATTGTATAGTTATACTGCATTTTATTTATCTATTTATTTATCTACTTATCATTTGCTGGTTTTTGCATTGTTTCTACTTTTTGACTATTATGAATAATGCTTCTATAAACATTTGTGTACAAGCTTTTTTTGTGCATTTTTATTCTCTTGGGTATAGACTCAGGAGTGGAATCAATGATAATTATGTTTATATTTTTAAGGAGCTGCCAGATGATCTTCCAAGGCAACTGTACCATTTTATGTTACCAACAGCAGTGTATAAAAGTTCTAATTTCTTTACATCCTTACCAACACTTTATTAAGTCTCTATTTAATTATTATTATTATTGTCCTAGTGAATGTGAAGTGGTATTTCATTTTGTTTTTTTATTACATTTGCTGCTGGCTAATGATGTTGGGTAGCTTTTTGGATCTTAATCATATATCTTCTTTGGAGAAATGTCTATTCAGATAATTGTGTTGTATGGCCACTGCGAATTGTAATCGTTTTTCATATACTACAGATGTAAGCCCCTTACCAGATGTATGATTTGGAAAAATGTTCCCCAACTTGGTGTGTTGTCTTTTCACTTTTTTAATGGTGGTGTTTTCAAGTTCAGAAGGTGTTAATTTTGATGGTGCCCAGTTTATTTTGTCTCTTGTCAGTCGCTTGTGCTTTGATGTAGTTGTTTGCTTTTTTTTTAATGTTTTTTTTATTATGTTAGTCACCATACAGTACATCCCTGGTTTCTGATGTAAAGCTCAATGATTCATTAGTTGCGTATAACACCCAGTGCACCATGCAATACGTGCCCTCCTTACTACCCATCACCAGCCTATCCCATTTCCCCATCCCCCTCCCCTCTGAAGCCCTCAGTTTATTTCTCAGAGTCCATAGTCTCTCATGCTTCATTCCCCCTTCTGATTATCCCCCCTTTCTTTTATCCCTTTCTTCCCCTACTGATCTTCCTAGTTCTTATGTTCCATAGATGAGAGAAACCATATGATAATTGTCTTTCTCTGCTTGACTTATTTCACTTAGCATTATATCCTCCAGTGCCGTCCATGTTGCAGCAAATGTTGAGAACTCGTTCTTTCTGATAGCTGAGTAATATTCCATTGTATATATGGACCACAACTTCTTAATCCAGTCATCTGTTGAAGGGCATCTCGGTTCCTTCCACGATTTAGCTTTTGTGGACAATGCTGCTATGAACATTAGGGTGCATATGGCCCTTCTCTTCACTACATCTGTATCTTTGGGGTAAATACCTAGGAGTGCAATGGCTGGGTCATAGGATAGCTCAATTTTTAACTTTTTAAGGGACCTCCACACTGTTTTCCAGAGTGGCTGTACCAACTTGCATTCCCACCAACAATATAGGAGGGATCCCCTTTCTCCACATCCTCTCCAGCAATTGTTGTTTCTTGCCTTGTTGATTTTTGCCATTCTAACTGGCGTAAGGTGGTATCTCAGTGTGGTTTTGATTTGAATTTCCCTGATGGCTAATGATTTTGAACATTTTTTCATGTGTCTGTTAGCCATTTGTATGTCATCATTGGAAAAGTGTCTGTTCATATCTTCTGCCCATTTTATGATTTGTTAATTTGTTTCTTGCGTATTGAGTTTGAGAAGTTCTTTGTAGATCTTGGATACCAGTCTTTTATCTGTAGCATCATTTGCAAATATATTCTCCCATTCCGTGGGCTGCCTCTTAGTTTTTTGACTGTCCTTGGCTGTGCAGAAGCTTTTATCTTGATGAAGCCCCACAAGTTCATTTTTTCTTTTGTTTTTCTTGCCTTTGGAGATGTGTCATGAAAAAGGTTGCTTTGGCCGATGTCCTAGAGGTTGCTGCCTATCTTCTTCTCTAGGATTTTGATGGATTCCTGTCTCACATCGAGGTCTTTCGTCCATTTGGAGTTTATCTTTGTGTATGGTGTGAGAGAGTGGTCAAGTTTCATTCTTTTGCATGTAGCTGTCCAATTTTCCTAGCACCATTTATTGAAGAGACTGTCTTTTTTCCACTGGATGTTTTTTCCTGCTTTATCAAAGATTAGATGCCCAAAGAGCCAAGGGTCCATTTCTGAGTTCTCTATTCTGTTCCATTGGTCTATGTGTCTGTTTTTGTGCCAGTACCATGCTGTCTTTGTGATCACAGCTTTGTGGTACAGCTCGAAATCTGGCATTGTGATGTCCCCAGCTTTGTTTTTCCTTTTCAACAGTTCCTTAGCAATTTGGGGCCTTTTCTGGTTCCATACAAATTTAAGGACTATTTGTTCCAGTTCTTTGAAAAATGTCCTCGGTATTTTGATCAGGATAGCATTGAAAGTGTAGATTGCTCTGGGTAGCATGGACATTTTAACTATGTTAATTCTTCTGATCCATGAGCATGGAATATTTTTCCATCTTTTTGTGTTTTCCTCAATGTCTTGCAAGAGTGATTTATAGTTTCTAGAATATAGTTCCTTTACCTCTCTGGTTAAGTTAATTCCAAGGTAACGTATGATTTTTGGTGCTATTGTAAATGGGATGGATTCCCTAATTTCTCTTTCTTCAGCCTCATTATTCGTGTATAGAAATGCAACTGATTTCTGAGCATTGATTTTGTATCCCGCCACATTACTGAATTGCTCTATAACTTCTAATAGTTTGGGAGTGGATTCTTTTGGGTTTTCCAAATAGAGTATCATGTCATCTGTGAAGAGAGACATTTTGACTTCTTCTTTTCTGATTTGGATACCTTTTATCCCTTTTTGTTGTCTGATTGCTGTTGCAAGGACTTCTAGTACTATGTTGAATAATAGTGGCGAGAGTGGGCATCCTTGTCATGTTCCTGATCTTAAGGGAAAGGCTTCCAGCTTTTCCCCATTGAGAATGATATTTGCTGTAGGCTTTTCATAGATGGTTTTTATGAGATTGAGAAATGTACCCTCTATTCGTACACTCTGAAGGGTTTTAATCAGGAAAAGATGCTGTATTTTGTCAAATGCTTTTTCTGCATCTATTGAGAGGATCATATGATTTCTGAATTTTTTTCCTGGATAAAATCTAAGACCCCAATCAATTTGCGAATGTTGAACCACCCTTGCATCCCAGGGATGAATCCCACTTGGTCATGATGGATAATCCTTTTAATGTACTGTTGGATTCTGTTGAGGATTTTGGCTTCCAAGTTCATTAGGGAAATCGGTCTGTAATTCTCCTTTTTGAGGGGGTCTTTGCCTGGGTTGGGGATCAAGGTAATATTGGCCTCATAGAATGAGTTTGGTAGCTTTCCTTCTGTTTCTGTTTTTCGAAATAGCTTTTGGAGAATAGGTGTTATTTCTTCTTTGAATGTTTGGTAGAGTTCCCCAGGAAAACCATCCGGGCCTGGAGTTTTGTTTTTTGGAAGGTTGTTTATCACTGACTGAATCTCTTCATAATTAATCAGTCTGTTTAAAAAATCAATTTCTTCCTGTTTCAGTCTTGGTAGTTACAGGTCCAGGAAGGCCTCCATCTCTTCCAGATTGCTTAATTTATTGGCATGAAGCTGTTGATAAAAGCTTCCAATAATTCTTTCAATTTCATTGGTGTTGGTTGTGACCTCTCCTTTTTCATTCATAATTTTATTAATTTGGGTCCTTTCCTTATTCTTTTGGATAAGTCTTGCCAGTGGTCTGTCAATTTTATTGATTCTCTCAAAGAACCAGCTTCTAGTTCTGTTGATCTGCTCTACTGTACTCCTGGTTTCTAATTCATTGATTTCTGCTCTAATCTCGGTCAACTGCTTCCTCGTGCATGGATTACGTCTGTCCCTCTGTTGCTGTTCCAGTTTCTTGAGTTGAGAATATAAAAACTGCATTTTAGATTTTTCTATTCTTTTGAGTGAGGCTTGGATGGCTATGTATTTTCCCCTTAGAACTGCCTTTGCAGTATCCCATAGGTTTTGGACCATTGTGTTTTCATTCTCTTTGGTCTCCATAAATTGTTTAAATATATTTTTGATTTCCTGGTTTATTGAATCATTCCTGAGCAGGATGGTTCTTAGTCTCCAAGTGTTTGAGTTTCTTCCAAATTTTTCCTTGTGATTGAGTTCCAATTTCAAAGCATTGTGGTCTGAGAACATGCACGGAATAATTTCAGTCTTTTGGTATCTGTTGAAACCTGTTTTGTGTCCCAGAACATGGTCTATTCTTGAGAATGTTCCATGGGCATTAGAATAGAATGAGTATTCTTTGGTTTTGGGGGTGTAGTGTTCTATATATATCTATGAGGTCCAACTCGTCAAGCATGGCATTCAAAGCCCTTGTTTCTTTGTCGATTTTTTGCATGGGTGTTCTGTCTATTTTTGATAGTGGAGTGTTGAGGTCCCCTACTATTAACATATTTTTATCTATATGTCTCTTTATTCTGGTTAAGAGTTGGCTTGTGTATCTTGCTTCTCCCCTGTTGGGGGCATAGATATTTATAATTGTCATATCCACTTGTTGGATACATCCTTTAAGAATAATATAGTGCCCTTCTGTGTCTCTAACTATAGTCTTTAGTTTAAAATCCAATCTGATATGAGAATTGCCAGCTTTCTGTTGAGGTCCATTGGCATGAAAGATGGTATTCCATCCCTTTACTTTCAGTCTGGATGCATCTTTAGGTTAAAAATGAGTCTCTTGTAGACAGCAAATGGATGGATCATGTCTTTTTTTCCAATCTGCAACCCTGTGGCTTTTTATGGGAGCATTTAGGCCATTTACATTGAGACTGAATATTGAGAGAGATGATTTTAATGATGCCATGTTGCCAGTACAGTCTTTGTTTCTATAGATTGTGACTTTCTATTCTGTATCACTCTTGGGGCCTTTTTACCTTTATAGATATTAAGATATCTCCTGTAGGGCTGGTTTTGTGGTTACGAAATTGGTCAATGACTGGCAATTCTGGAAAGTCTTTATTTCTCCATCCATTCTGAATGACAGCCTTGCTGGATAAAGGATCCTTGGCTGCATGTTTTTCTCTGAAAGAGCTTTAAAAATGCTCCCCCCCAACCCTTTCTCTCATTCCAGGTCTGTGTAGATGGGTCTGACGTAATTCTGATACCTTTGCCTTGGTACGTGAGAAATTTCTTTGCCTTGGCTGCTTTCAATACTGTATCCTTGGATCTAATATTTGCGAAATGCACTATGACGTGACGTGGCATAGGTTTGTTGTGGTTGAGCTTGGGAGGGGTCCTCTCTGCCTGTTGGACACGGATGTTTGTTTCCCTTGCTAGATTAGGGAAGTTTTCAGCTAGAATTTGTTCAAATATCTCTTCTAGACCTCTGTTTTTCTCCACCCCCTCAGGGATGCCAATGATTCTGACGTTGGAATGTTTCATTGAGTCAGTAATCTCCTGTAACCTACATTCATGAGCGTGGATTTTTTTAAGTCCAGATTCTATTTTAGTTTTTCTTCTACTGCCCATCCTCCAATTCGCTGATATGTTCTTCTGCCTCATTCACCCTAGCCATCAGAGCCTCTAGTTTTGACTGCATTTGGCTCATATTTAATTTCTGCCAGATTAGCTCTCATTTCCGCCCTTAGAGATTCTATATTCTCATTAACATTTTCGTTAATACTTTTTTCAAGTCTACACATCATCTTGACCATCATTACTCTGAATTCCATTTCTGATAATTTGGTTATATCCATATCCATTAGTTCTGTGGCAGAGGCCACAGACTCATTGTCTTTTCTTTGCTGGGGGGGATTTCTCCTTCTCGTCATTCTGATGAGGAGAGGTTGCGGGGTTATCCAGAGCCCAAATTATTGGCTGGGACCCAGGTAGTGTGCACTTGTTTTATAGGGATCTTAGGGATGTGGGCTTCTTGATTTTTCAACCTGCCTTCTGGGGGAGGGGCCTGCCACGCGGATACTCAGGCAACCCTGTTTGGGTAGAGTCTCCGTGTCCCCTGCGAGATGGGATGGGGATGGGCACACTGTGAGCCGGTATTTCCAGGCTTTTGTTCTCTGGCGGCTTTCCCTGGCAGTTTGCTGTGCCTCTTCTGAGAGTCAGAGCAGCAGTGGCCGAATCTCAGCCTCTGTCTCAGAACAGAGCGATCGTGGACCATTCTCCACTGATGTTCTGGCCATGTTAACTCTGTTTCTGTTGGTGCTGCTCAACCCAGCAGCGTCCCGGGATGTGTGCCCCACACCTGGCGTCTCAGCCCTCACTTCCAGGGCCGGGTGTCTCTGTCCTTTGTGTTTCTGACGCCGCCAGCCGCCCCCCCGCGCTCTCCCAGAGCTCCGGGTCTCAGTCTGAATCCAGTGAGCACACTGGGATTCCGGTGTTCCGCGAGAAGCCTGGTGGCACGTGCTCCCCGGCTCACGGTCTCAATCTGCTTTCTCGCGGGTGCCGTCCATGAGTCTGCCGCTCCCCCGAGCAGGTGGCTACTGCTTCCCGGCGCCCAAACACGGCGGCTCCCTCCCCCTTCCATTTATCTTCCGATATCTGTGCGCAGTTTCATGGCTCCCCGCTTCGTACCTCAATACTCAGCGCTGGAGATGTTCATTTGTAGAGATCCAGATGTATCTTCCTGCATCTCTGGCTGATTCCGTGGATGTTCAGGCTGGTCTGGTACCTATCCAGTTCTACTCAGGGGACCGGCTGAAAAAGGGGACCCCTACTCCTCCGCCATCTTATCTCTAGTTGTTTGCTTTTTAATAAAAAAGTCATATTAATCAGTGTGAAATATTTGGAAATAACAGAAAATTTAAAATAAAAAACACAATTCTTAACCACCATTCAAAGGTAACCACTACTAATACTTTAGTAACTTCTTTAGTTTTTCCATTCATTTTACACAGTTGATATTGTTCTATATACCCTTTTTATTGTGTTGTTTTTTTAATTAATATTATAGTCAAGGTATTTTCTAATCTTTATGTCTCTTTTAAGCCTGTCTTTTAAAATATTCAAGTCATTTATTGATCATAGTTTAGACATTCCCCCAATGTGGTACTGGACATTTAGATGTTTCCATTGTTTTATTATTTCCATATCTTAAATTATTTCATTAATCAAAATACCCAAAGCAGATTATTATATAGAAGAGTTATGAGTATGTTTAAAGCCCTTGATATAAATTGGCAAATTGCTTTCCAGTGAAGGTATACCAATTACACTCCCACTTGTGATAATGTGCCCTGCCAGTGCTTTCTCTTTACAGGTATATTTACCTGCTTTCAGTCTTCATAGATGAAATGGTTTTGTATTTAACATATGGATTTAAATTTCTCAACTTTTATTTTATATCATGGATTTTTATAAGAATAGATATATTATTTCATAAAAGAAAATAAAAATGCTTTCAGACGTTGAGGTTGGGCTACTTGAAATCTGTATCTTTTCTGTATATTTTTAATATTAGTCTCTATTAATTTCTCAAATGAAACCTTTTTCTTCATCTGCTAGTTTTTGCTTTTTATAACAGTGTACCAGAGTAAGTGTACCTTGACAGAAAGAAAAAAAAAAAACACTATGTTTTATCTTCTGTAATAGTTCTAATGTTCTCATTAACATTTTGTACAAAACAGAAATGGCTTAGTACATTGAATGGAAAAAAATCCAGTAGATATATCATTATAGTGTAGTATAAAATAAGTTGAAGGAGTCATCTGTAGTTCCAAAATATGAAATCTACGTTAGACTAACTGACAAAAATGATAGGCAAGATGGTCTAGATAACTTGCTACTAAAAATCACTCCCAGAATTTGCTTAATTTGATTTCTTTATAACCTACTGACAAGAATGATATATTACTTATTATTTTAAAAGATTCCTCAGTAAACCAGAAAACTGATGAAATGCTCTTTTGACCCTAGACCCAGAAATAATTATGATAATCTGCACTATTTAGCCTGACAAGAATCAGTGTTCATGGTCTGTTATTTCTACTATGATATTTGATAATCTACACATACAAGTTGTCGAAGGTCACTCAACCTGAGAATGCTTCAAATGGACTTAGTCCTAAATGAATAGTCAAGTATATGTGCTACTTTTCTATTACCCACCTGTCTTAAAACTATTTAAGCATGAATTTTTGAATCATGAACACACTGATTTTATCTGCCATTGATAAAGCTTAAAAAAATTCAATTATTTTGAACTTGTAAATATACTTTATTGAATAGAATATTAGAATGGAAAATATTTAGATATTTCACACTGTAGATGTTTGCTATAAAATGAAGCTAGGATCATAATTTATAATTAAGTGCAATGTGTTCTGTTACCTTGTTTTTGGCAAACAATATGTCATGGCTGTGAAAATAATAGAAATTTTCCTGTGGTTTCCGTAGCACTAATGTGGATGTTTAAAAATGTGAAAACAGACCATTTTGAAATGTATAAGCATATGCTTACACATGGATTTGTAAAAACTGTATTATATAACTTTATTAAGAAAGTTGTAAAATAACAATTTTACCTATTCAGTCCACAATTATCTTTAGTCTTGTGGAATCTGTTTCCCTGTTATTTTCTATAATTCATCCAGTTCCTCACTGCCAACAAAAGCATGAAGGTAAAAAACTGAATCTCCAGATTCTGCGGTCTATAGGATTTTACACTATGTTTATTACATTTCAGTATATCAGGTCTTTATTTCATTTCTAATCGAGGGAGAACTCATGGTAAATTTTCCATTGTGGACATATTTTATTTTATTTTATTTATTTTATTTTTTAATATGTACATTTTTTTCTCCCAATATTCTATTTAAATTTAAGTTAGTTAACATATAGTGTGATATTGGTTTCAGGAGTAGAATTTAGTGATTCATCATTTACATACAACACCCAGTGCTCATCATAACAATGCCTTAATACCCATCACCCTTTTAGCCCAGCTCCCCGCCCAGCTCCCGTCCAGCAACCCTCAGTTTGCTTTCTGTAATTGAGACTCTCTTATGGTTTGCCTCCCTCTCTGTTTTTATCTTATTTTTTTTTGTCCACTCCCATATGTTCACCTATTTTATTTCTTAAATTCCACATATGAGTGAAATCCAATGGTATTTGTCTTTCTCTGACTGACTGATTTTGCTTAGCATAATACACTCTAGCTCTATCCGCATTGTTGCAAATGTCAAGATTTCATTCTTTTTGATGGCTGAGTAATATTCTTATTTATAGGAATATTATATATATATATATCTCACATCTTCTTTATCCATTCATCACATTGTGGACACATTGTATTGATACTAGTAGAAAGAGGTGGTAATGAGTGTGGTATATGAATGTTTTAAATATTAGGTGCAAATGAAACAACAATATGCCTATTATCCGTATATCTAGGCTCAGGCAATTGTGTCTTATAACATTCTCCAAATGAACAGAATGAAGCAAAAAGCCCTATACATCAGGATATTCAAACCTAAGCACCAAAATTATCTCCTGTGATCTATTTTCATTTAGTAACATATCAATAATGAGTTGGATCATTTCCCAGTTCTTAGTTACCAAGTGGGGATGTAATTTAATTAATAAATTGTGGATAGGAAAAGTGGCTTTAAGACAAAAGAGAGATTGTACTTTAACCTCCAGCTGGATGCAATAAATGGTCAACAAGGAAGCTCTTGACCACCATTGTGATTAGATATATATGTAAAATACATAGCAATGTGCCTGGCACGTAATAAACTCCCATGCATGTTAGTCATTATTCAAATATGAGTTATTTGTGGGTTTGGTATTTTCATTGAGATAACACTGAGAGTCACAGATATAAAATTAGAGATACGATTATTAATAAAACTGATGATTTTCTTAATAAAAGTCAAGGCTAGTGCGAAAAAGTATCGAGTCACTCAAAAGCCTTTTAAGACTAAGAATTAGTATATGTACCTGATTCATTGAACTTTTCAGCGTAAGGTTTTCCAAGTAATAAGGCTTTTTGATGAACTTCCAAGTTATTGATCTGTGCACCTTTTGCAAGAAAAATGAAATAAAATTTTATGTCCTCATTTTGAGACCAGGTGGAGATTGGAAAGGCAGAAAATGTGATATGTGACATTTGCAATATTTCACTAAAACAGAATTATAATTGGTGGAGGATACTATGCCAAAAACTAAAATTTGCCACAGTTAAGGTAAACATATATGTTTGACAGTTGACTCATAGATGAGTCAGTAGTCTTTAGGTACAGAAGGAATTCTGGAACAATCAAAACTTAAATTTTTATGCCATTAGAAAATAACATGACAAATGGCATCAAAAATCAATGAAATTATAAAATATTTTAAAATGGAAGAAAATATCTTCCTCTCTTTTTTAGTTTCTTTTTAAACTCAAAATATATTAAAAATTCCACATACTCTGGGGAAAAACAAAAACTAATGTATTCATTTGAACTAAAGATTTAAGATGGCTATTTTATGTAGTTAAATCAAAATGAATCGATAAACAATTATTTTTATACAACCTCATCCTCCTTTGAATACCACTATTAATCTTGAATTAATTTTCTCATACAATTGTTATAACAAGTAACAACATTATTGGCTTTTATATCCCAAATCCTATTTAAAAAAAAAAATATAAACTGCAAGGAGAAATATATTCTCTACAAATCAATATTAAAGAAACAGATTAAAGCTATATTTCATTTATACAACCAAATAACAAGATTGACTATTCTCTGTTAGAGTACAAACAATCTTCTATAAAGGGTGGCATAAAAATAGTAAATTTTGCTTTTTCTCATTCTTGGATCCATAACTCCTTTTATAATATGTTTAATCACTAGCTTTCATTACCAAAAATTGCTTATGTGTACTATGAAGTCTAAATGCAAGGAGACTATTATCCTACAAAGGTTTCTGGTCAATACATGCATTTTCCTAAGACTTCACTACAGCATAATATTCATGCTTCTGTCAGCCCCTAGCTACACACTAGATCCCAGGCTCTCTAAACTAATTTCTTTCATGACTTTATCTTGACTTATTTCACCTATTAGTTTTCTGTTGCTACATCTCAATATAAGCTATAGGTCCCTATCTTCAGTCCAGTGAGAGAATTCCAGGCATTCTCACTAGAAGGCCTTACTGTAAGTTCAGTTTGCATCTGTTCAAAATGAAGCTCATATTCTTCCTTGTAGTGTAACATTAACCCTTACTTGAGACCATGTGCAAGTCAAACTTCCCATCTACACAGTACATTTCTTAGTAGTTTCCTATTTCTGTAGAAATACTTAAGGAACTTACTTTAAAAATAGAGGTTTTTTTTTTTCTTTTGGCTCAAATTTTATTTCTTGCTTCTGATAATTTGCTATTTCCCATACACTGGCACTCACTTTCATCAGAATTGAGCTTAATATTAAGGTTAAAAAGGTCATACTGTATTCTTACCCCACCAAGGCATGGAGCAAAGTTTCATTAAGGAGGAATGGGCACAATATTTCTTATTTCATTTAAATTTCTTTCTAATCCCATTAGTCTGTGCAAAGTTGTGACGAGAGGGTTCTACCTGACAGAGAGCTCCAAGGCCCATCTTATAGTAGATCTAAGAAAGAATAGTGTGTACCATGAGGGAGAATGTTCCACGTGAGCCAAGATAATTGAGCTGTTCTGTTTATAATGCTCTTAACTTCGTCACTACAAGCTTCCTCTTCTAGCATGGAAACCCACTTACGTACTTGACATTGAGCCACCATTTGAGAAATCCTGTAAAATATGAATTTGAACGAAGGAAATTAGTCTTGAGCTCTCCCTAGACGGTAAGCTATGTAACTATCTCATATTGTTGGTGACATTATTGTTCAAGAAATAATTCTAGGTGACTGGATGTTATTTACCTCTCTTCCATATGTTTATTCTTAGATTATATGGAAACCATTTTACGTAGTTAAAAATGTTTGTATTTCATACTGTTTTCATGAAGAGGGTTTAATATTTGTAAGCATCCAGAAATAAAATTTGACCTACTTTAGATTCCTTCTATTTAAATAAATTATTTGATAAATATTTTTGCTCATAAGTTGAATTTCCTTTATGCTTTAATTTATCTTCAAATGGTTTTTTAATATCAGCAGACATCATTTAATTTTATTTGTATCAAATTAATAATCAATACCAGTGTGATCTCATTAAATCCACTTTTTTAAACTTAGCCCATATTACTGATTTCAAAATATTTTGGTATTTCTCTGACTTCTCAATAATCACCTTGTGTTTCATATACTTTTTAGAGGTCGGAGACCCTGTGTAATTTACTTTCCTAGAAAGAGCATGGCAAATGAGGAATGAGACAAGAAAGTAATTAAGACAGACTTTCATTTTACTGTCATTGACAGTTAAATGTGACAGTTACAGTGAATATCTCATAACAAGAGCCATTCCCTAGATGATGAGACTGACATTTGTAAACAGTTTAAAGATAGTGAGTAGAGATTTCATGATTGGATGACTGATAAAATAGCAGTAAAACTTATCCTAACGATACTCTTGTGCCCTCAATGTTATTCACTGTGGCACTACTCCTAATTCTGATTGAAAAAGGCCAGTGAAGTTCCCATGATCTGTAAATGATTTAATGATACACTACGTGCGTATGCTATAGTCTACAGAACTTCTATATTTGTTCTTAGTATCTTATAACTGTCTAAGAATGAAAGCCAACTCAACCACTATATGTAGTTTCTAATATTCAGAGAATAAAAGGATATTGTGGACAGCAGCTTACTTACCTTCTTTTCATACTTTCAGTTTTTATTTCCTTACCCTTAAGTTGGTTTTCCTCTTTTATGCCACTGTATACTAACATGATTTAATCATAACCCTGAAATCATAACAAAAAAGAATATTACATAGGAAAAGTAAAAAGCTTCAAGCCTAATTTGTCTGGGCTGGAGGATTATGGGAAGGAGGAAGACAAAGATTGAAGGGGGGGCAGAATTTATATTCAACAGTAGTGAGGAGAGGGAACAAACGCTCTGGGGAATTTACCATAGGAGGTAGAGTTACTTGAAGGGACTATTTAAATTATTAAATTGGAATGAGTTAGCATATCAACATATACGTATTAAGAACCTACCACGTGTCAGGTACTGTTTAGGTGGTAAAGATATAGCACTTATTCAACAGACAAACTGTGCCTTGATGGGGTAGTGTGGGAAGATAGCCAATAAACAAATTCAGAAACATAATTAGTATATTTTCAGATAGTTTTAAGGGCTCTATAGAATCATAAAATTGGTTACAACAATAAGGAAATGATGGTCTCTCAGGAAGAGCTAGGGAACATGTTCTACCTATAACCATATTGTGGGAGCCAGTTCCCCTGACTGTGTGTGTGTGTGTGTGTGTGTGTGTGTGTGTGTGTGTGTGTGAGCTTTTCATGAAGAGCATGATCATATGTGAGCCCCCATTTCAGCTCTGCTTAGGATAAATTGAAGTATTAGAGGATGTGGTCCTGTCAGAAGCTCCATACCTGACTCTGTTTAAATACCATTGACTGTAGCTTTGAGACTAGCAAAGAGCAAGCTTGTTAGGAATACCAGTATCTCTGTGTCCTGCCCCCCCTACACACACACACACACACACACGCACACACACACTTCTCAGGACAGTTTCCAGACTTGGGAAGAGGCACTCTCATCAGGTGCACAGTGGGAAAATAAGCAATGTTAGGAAGAAGGAGAAGTCAGACTGTGACACAAATATAACAATATGTCAACAACATTGAATTTCGGAGCATATTAGGCCTGTCAGAATTCTTCTGTGGTAGGCCAAAATGGATAAACATCTATTTCCCCTATGGAGAAGATCATGGCTTTCCGCTGATACCTCAGCAGCACAGACAAACCCCACAAGAGTTTATAACTTGGGCAACAGGTCCTTCTGGGAAGGGGGATCTGTGTGGTACATCTCTGTGTCCACCATATCAGAGGGTCATAAAATTACATTTTCTTAGCATATTTGAGTAGAATCCATCTAAAGACTTCCCCTCAATATATAAAATTAAAATAATTGGAGTTTGTTTTAGAGTTTAGACTGCTATTGGGATTATTGAGTTTTTTCTTTATTGAGTAGGTTTTATTATCTACCTTATTTTTTTGTTATAGGTCTTACTGTTCATTATTTCAGATTGGAAATAAAGGATTTTTTCCTAATTACAAATAAAAATGCCATTCTTAACATAACTTGGAAAGCATAATTAAGTGTAAAATAGAAAATTAAAATTGATCATAACCTATCACCTAGATATTAGATGCTATTGGTATATTGAGGTATTTTCTTCTAATATTAATTAAAGAGGACATACTCACCATTTTCAAATAAGATCATACTCTCCATATAATTGTTTTCTGTCTTCCCTTTTTTTTAATGGAATGTGACTTCATTTGTATTTTCTTACGATCTGCTAGAATGTAAACTTTGTAAGGGTAGGCATATACATATATATTTTTTCATTGATAAATGTCTTATACTAGAATATTATATTGTACACAGTAGGTATTTAAAAACATATTTTTGAATAGATGGAATATCTAAACTATTTGAAAACATGATTTTAATAAGAGCATTTTTAGAGGTAATATCAGGTCCTTAACCCCTCAACAAGGCTTGTTGTTTTGAATAAGAGGAGTGAATTTTCATACAAGAAAAGCTTGTAAGAGTCCCCTGAAATAATCTAGCCCTACCAATTACAGATGCCAGGGAAGCTGAACATTTCTAGTTGGCAGTCTAACTTCCAATTTTTGAACCATGATTGTTTCTGTTGGTGACAATAGTTGTCTGTCAGACAATACTATTTCTAAACAAAAAAACAACTTATAGTTTATTTATGAGGATAAGAATTAAACTAGTTAATAATGGGCTATTAGGAAAAGATTGGGAAAACACCACCTCAAATTCCACATTTTAATTCCTAGACTCATTAAATATTGCAATACAATAAGTAATGTTACCCATTATTTGTTGCTAGGAACATTTATTAGTGATGTGGAGCTCCCCAACAGCTTAAAGTTTCAATTAACCAGATTTTCAGTTGAAAATTCACTCGATCTCTAAAGCATCATTTTCCTGAATGATGTGATATGTGTCAAAACTAAAAAATTCCATGAGCATCAGCCCCAATCATTGTCCTTTCTAACTGTAAGTAAATTTGTTTCTCAGAGGAAATGTAGTAAGAAGCCAAAAGTAAAAGTCATGCAGTAAATAAGTGGAAGATGTTGTAAGTGGAAGCATGGTGGGTAAGAAATAACTTAGATGAGGACAAATCCTACTTTCTTTTTCTAGTTCTGCTAGGTGTAAAGTTAGATTGTTTATGCAAGCTTTTCTTCTTTCTTGAAGTAAGCCTGTATTACTATAAATTTCCCTCTTAGAACTGTTTTTGTCACATCCTCAAGATTTTGGACTATTGTGTTTTCATTTTCATTTGTCTCTATTTTTTTTTTTTATTTCTTCTCTGATTTTTCATTGACCCATTTGTTGGTTAATATCATGTTGTTTAGCCTCTATGTGTTAGTGCGTTTTCCTTTTTTTTTCCTTTTCTTTTTTTTTTCCTTATGACAGTTCTAGTTTCATTGTCTTGTGGTCAGAAAATATGCATGGTGTGAATTCAATCTTCTTGAATTTACTGGGACTAATTTTGTGGCCTATCATGATATATTCTAGAGAATGCTCCATGTCCACTTGAAAAGAATGTTTATTCTGTTTTTGTTTTTGTTTTTTTTTTTAAGGATATTATTTATTTATTTGACAGAGAGAGACACAGCCAGCGAGAGAGGGAACACAAGCAGGGGAGTGGGAGAGGAAGAAGCAGGCTCCCAGCGGAGGAGGGAGCCTGATGCAGGGCTCAATCCCAGGACCCTGCGATCACACCCTGGGCCAAAGGCAGACACTTAATGACTGAGCCACCCAGGTGTCCCTATTCTGTTGTTTTTGAATAGAATGGAATGTTCTGTATATATCTGTTAAGTCCATCCGGTCTAATGTGCTGTTCAAAGACATATTTCCTTATTGATTTCCTGTCTGGATGGTCTATACATTGATATTAATGGGGTGTTAAAGTCCCCTATTATTATTGTAATAACATCAAAATCTCTCTTTATGTCCCTTAATCTTTGTTTTATGTACCAATGTTGGGTACATAGAAATTTATAATTGTTAATATCCTCTTGTTGGATTGATCCCATTATTATGTAGTGCTCTTCTTTGTCTCTTATTACACTCTCATTTTAGTCTACTTAAAGTATATGTAAGTATTACTATCCTGTTTTGTTTTGTTTTTTTCCTAATTCCATTTGCATGGTAAATGTTTTTCTAACCCTTCACTTTCAGTCTGTATGTGTCTGTAGGTCTGAGATGAATCTCCTGTGGGCAGCATGTAGATACATCTTTTTTTATCCATTCGCCACCCCATGTCTTTGATTGGAGTATTTAGGCCATTTACATTTAAAGTAATTACTGATAGGTGTGTACTTCTTGCTATTTTGTGACTTGTTTTCTCCTTGTTTTTCGTAGTTCTTCTCTGTTTCTTTCCTCTTTTTTCACTTTTTTTTGTGATTGATGAGTCTCTGCAGTGTTATTTTTGTTATTTCTTTCTCTTTATTTACTGTGCAGGTTTTGGGTTTCTGGCTACCATGAAGTTAATATATAACACCATAAATGTGTAGGAGTCTTTATTACGTTGATGGTCATTTAAGTTCAAATGCATTCTAAAAAATAATAATAATAATAACAAAACAATACTCTCTCCTCCATGTTTTATGTATATGCTGTCATATTTTACATCTTTTTATTCATAACTTTCTCACATCTAATTATTGCCATTTCTTTTCCACTTAAAGAAGTCCCTTCAACATTTCTTATAAATCTGGTTTAGAGGTAATAAACTCTTTTAACTTTCATTTGTCTGGAAAACTATCTTGCCTTCAATTCTGAATTATAACTTTGCTGGGTATAGTATTCTTGATTGCAGAGTTTTATATTTTTATTTTTCTTTTCAGCACTTTGAATATATCATGCCATTCTCTTCTGGCCTGCAAAGTTTCTGGTGAAAAATCAGCTGATAGCCTTATGGGGTTTGCCTTGTATGCAACTTAGTGTTTCTCTATTGTTGCTTTTAAAATTCTCTCTTTATCTTTAACCTTGACATTTTAGTGACTATGTGTCATGGTGCTGACCTTCTTGGGTTCTCTTTATTTGGAACTCTTTGTGCTTCTTGAATGTGAATATCTAGTTTCTTCTCTAGGTTATGGAAGATTTCAGCTATTATTTCTTTTTTGTTTTTAATATTTTATTTATTTATTTGATGGAGAGAGAGCACAAGTGGGGGAGCAGCAGAGGCAGAGGGAGAAGCAGACTCTCTGCTGAGTGGGGAGCCTGTTGCGGGGCTCAGTCCCAGGACCCTGGGATCATGACCTGAGCCAAAGTCAGATGCCTAACCAACTGAGCCACCCAGGTGCCCCTCAGCTATTATATCTTCAAATAAATTTTCTGCCCTTTTCTCTCTCTTCTTCTTCTGAGACCCCTTATTTTGAATGTTTATTCATTCGATGTTGTCCAAGAGATCCCTTAACCTACCTTATGTTTGTTTTTTGTTGTTGTTTTTATTCTTTTCTCTTTTTGGTGTTCAGCTCTGGTGTTTCCGTTAGCCTGTCTTCCAGATCTCTGATGCATTTTTCTGTATTTGCTAATCTGTTTATTCTCCCTAGTGTATTTTTTAATTCGTTATTGTATTCTTCAACTATGATTGGTTCTTTTTTATATTTTCTATCTCAATTGAAGGTCTCACTGAGTTTTTCCACTCTTCTCTGCAGTCCAGCAAGCATCTTTACATCATTACTTTAAACTCTTTACCATGCATATTATTTATTTCCATTTAATTTAATTTTTATTTTCTTCTGAGGTTATGTCTTGTTCTTTCTTTTGCAGTGTATTCCTCTGTCTCCTTATTTTGCTTGAATTTGTGTTTCTATGAATTAGGCAGAACACCTATTTCTCCTAAATTTGAAGGAATTGTCTTGCGTATGGTCATCCCTATGTAGATTGTGTGGGTTTGGTGACTTTGCTGGCTGACTGCAGCTGTGGTTGGTTGGGCTGGGGGTCCCAGGACTCTTCATGTAGTGGGTGCCCAGGCAGGACTTCTAAAGCTGAGGTGAACACAAGCTGATGTGGCCTTGGGATTTCCAGGTGCCTTGGCATGACAGCTAAAGCTTAAGTGGATGCCAGCCAGGAGACTAGGGTCTACACACAGAGGGTCTCTTGTCAGGATAATTGAGGCTGAAGTGGGTGTTATCTGGAGTGTCCCTGGAGTTTCCACACAGAAGGTGCCCTGAAAATACAGCTAAAGCTAAAGTAGATGCAGACTGACAAGTCCTGGAGTTCTACATGCAAAGAGTGCCCTGGCAGGACAAATGAAGCTGGAGTGGGTGCAAGCCAGGGTGTCCCATGTACAGGGGTGCCCTGGCCAGGCAACTGGAGCTGAAGCTGGCATGGGTGGGGTGTTCTGGGGTACTCCATGTAGGTGGCAGGGTGGCTTGATTTGAAGGAGACTCTGCATGAAGGTATCAGAATGCTCTGTACCAGGGATGCCCTAGCAGGCTCTGTGAAAGCAAAGTAATATGGGTCTGGTGTATTCTGTGCTGCTTTGCACTTGTGTCACCTTGTTACAAAGGCTGAAACTATAGAGGGTGCTAACCAGTAGTGTCCCAGTGTGTCCCTCCCTGTGGCCACCTTGCTGGGATGATGAGTTGGTGTGGGCTAGGGACCTGGGGCTTGCATAAGTGGCAAGCCAAGCTATGGCATCTGGACCCTGCTCTGGTCTGCACTTTCAAGGTGGAAGGGAAGCAAAACCATATCACTCTCCAATCTCTCTAACCCATAGAGAGTCCCAGTAGCTCCTCTGCCATTTGGCAGAGTTCTAGGTCTGGATATTTTATTAACTATTTGCCCTTTTAAACCACTGCTTTATCTTTGGGCCCAAGGACAGATGCATCTGCTCCCTGTCCCTTAGTACTATCACAGCATCAGGGTTGGGGGTTCCCTTCACTACCGTATCTCCATCTCTCTTGCTATTCTCTTGCCATTCTCTGTTTTATTGCCCAGAAGCTGTACAGTTGGCCCTCAGTTCTTCTTCAGGAGGAATTTCTCTAAAAATAGGTGTAATTTGATGTATCTGTGGAGGAGGTGAGTTCAGAGTCTTCCTATGATGCCATGTGGACTGGAATTCTCCATGGCCACATTCTTTAGAGCCCTTTGAGCAAACGCTGACTAGTTGGTGAAGGAGGATGACTCCTTCTGTGGAGCAAGTTTTCTTGACTCTATGTTTAAAAACCTTAAATTCTTTGTCCAATCTAAGAAGCCTGTTCATAAATCCTGTTCTTGTTTATTTCCCAAGTCCCTGACTGTCTTAGACTATTACTCTCTCCCAGGGAATCAGTGTAAACCTTGGCATCAGGTCATCCTTCTCTCCAAAGTGAATAAAATACCCTGCTCCAAGTTCTGCCTGCTTGGAGGATTTCCATCTTTTACTCTCCTTAAGGATCAAACCTCAGAGGGATTATAAGACTTAAACTCTCTACCTAAGACTTTCCCATACTTCACAATAGCATCTAAAATCAGGTCTGAGTTTTTTAGCTTCTGTCAAGTAATCATAGAAAATTCTTTTTGAGGTTATACTATGGGTTGAAGGAAGATCAACAATGAGCAAATTATTCATGCAACATATCTATACATTCATGACCTGATCAGGCTGAGAGCAAAATTTAACACTAGAGGTTGAGCTGTTGAAAAAAGGTAATTATATGATTAAATGGATGAGATGGACTAGTTATGGCCGTGAAATAGGTTGTGTGGTCACTTAGTAACCATTTGTCATTTTGTCTTCATTAGAGCCTAGTGGTAAACTGATATCAGTTTCTTAAAGGGAGAATAATTATTTCCTGGGCTGACATGTCTGCTAGCTCTGCCTCAGAAATCCAGAGGTCTCTTATCTTATTAAAATGTACTGCAGAAACTTCACATTTCGTTGTTTCTCTTGGTCATAATGGCTATTGTCAGAGGTACTTGTGCCATGAACTAGAAAAAGACTCTTGTTATTTTATTTCTTACTTAAATATTACAGCTTTGGGGTTACCTGGTAAATAGAACAGATCAAAATAGTCAAGTATAGAAAATGTGCCTTCCCAAGTTCTAGCGGCCCATCTGATAGTTTTCCTTCTTAATGGCAGGGGATGCAGGGTGCAGCAAATTGTCTATAATTATGGTCATATTGAGGCTTCTAAAATATTACATATTTTATTTTAAACTATCCTCTGTCACACGTTCTTATTAAAACATGTAAAAGTAATTGCTACTACCTCTTTTCCAGGTGTTTTGAGCTAACAATCATAAATTTAGTAGATTAGTATATCCTTTTTAACAATGAGGCAATCAAATTCCATGCAGAATGGAGACAGAGGATGACAAGGATATTGGTGTTTTTACCAGGAAAAGCAACTGTTTCTGGTAGTCCTTACCCTTCAGATGGTGGAAAAATGCCTTTGGAAGATAAAGTACATTACAAATATTAGAACTTGTAAATTTTCTCCAGCAAGGAGAATACAAATGGAACAAAAAAGTCCCTATGAGATTCTCCACTTGATTAAATTTAGGTAAGCACTTCTAATATCTAGAAGTCTATTTGTTAAAATGGGAAATTGAACATAATGAAAGATATCATAGTTGCATATGTTAAGTGTTCAATACTAGCATTAATCTCTGTAGTTTTTTCAAGAGGGTAATGCATTTTATTTTCTAATTTGCTTGTAGTTGAGATTTAGAACATTTTTAACTTATTGTAATAGCCCTAATTCCTTAAATATAGAATGAAATAGGATTAAGGAAAGACAGTATTCAGGGAAACTCAGGGGAACTAATGAACACTCTGTCTGCATTTCTCTTGTGAAATAATTCACCTCCAACAAATGCTTTTTTCTCTGTGCATCTTCTTTTTAATTTTAAAATTCCCAAAGTAGATAATCCCATTGATCCAAGTTTGGTCAGTTTTCTCAACTTGGATCGATTAGCCCTGGCCAAGGAGCAAGAGGAATAAGAATGCGAAATGCCAGATAAGAGTCATTGTTAGTCTGGCAGCCAAACAAATTTAAACCTAAATTTGTAGTTAACTCACTACACTAAGGCAAAGAAAATAGATGCTTTGAAATTCTAGGTGCATGTTAACTAACAAAGTTAACGTTCCTTCTGAACAGAGCATTACTCTGTATACAAATGGGAAAATGACAAACACCGATAATGCAATTATCTTCTCTATTAAAATTTATCAAATTTTGGACAGTATAGCAGAGTATTTAGGAATTTGGACGTGAGACTCAGATCACCCTTTTGAATTCTGCCCTTGTGCCACATCACTTAACTCTCTGTTCCTCTGGTTCTTCAACTGAAAATGAAAATAATAGTAGAATCTAGCTTATAGAATTGTTTTGAAAGAAATGAGTTAAGGTTGGAGTGTATTTACATATTTTGTCAGACACATAGTTAGGACTGTATAAGGTTTGTCAAATAAATACATGAAGCTGCGTTTATAGTAAGAAAAGTGAAAAGTTCAGCTAAATGATTTGAAGGAATCTTGTTAAGTCCTGAATTCAGCAAGACCATGTGTGTATGTGGAGATACTGCTTCAAAGTAATATAATGTAAAACATAATTAAGTGGAAAAGTTCAAAAGAAGTTATAAACAAAACGGCTAAATAGGTAGATTCTATTAAGGAAGAATATTGGATGTTTAAATGACATGCAAAAAATTATAACTGAAAAGGGACTTAGGAGGTCTGAAATAAATGGTAGATATTTTGCTAAGCATAATGTGTAATTTAGCTCCTTCCTCAGTGTCCCTTTAAGAATTTTCTACTTGCAAAGAGCACACATTTTTTTTTTCACTCTGCCATGTTGTAACAGGTCCTTTGATCTTTCATAGGTGAGCAAATATGTCTGATTCTGGAGTGGAGCATTTAAAACCCCATTGTTGCCACACCATTAAGCCATGATTACCAATATTTAAACTCCATCTGCTCAAACACTTTGTCTATCTTTATACTGGCTCTGAAATCAGGCTGAGAAAGGAGGTGTTATTTATTCCTAATATATGAAAACAAAAGGGAAAAGATGTCCACTTTCACCACAAGCTAGCTGTCAAGACAGAATCACTGTTCCTGTGCTTAGGCACTCATACATTCACAGCGGAGACTCTTGCTCTTAAGCAAGTGATGTAGCAATGCCGGCAAAGGGGGAGGGGTGACGTGGCAGTGGGTCGTGTGTGTGATGGCTCTGGAAGAGTCTAGTGTTTGCAGTGACGCACAGTTTTGATGGTGGTTTGCTACCTAGTCCTTCTGCGTTTATGCCATTTTTCTGGGTTTGGATCTTGAGCTTTGCCACGTTCTTCTTCTTTGTTTTCAATCTCTCCTTTTAGTGATGTTGAGTTTTAAACAATTCCATGCTGATACAAATAGGGCAAAATGCTAGTGATTCATGAAGAAAATAGAATCTTTAAAAACACAAATGTAGTGTACGTTAGACAATATAATAGAAAATATTCACATATTAGTAATTATTTGTGAAATTACAATTAAAGCAGTTAATCACAGAGAACAAAGGAAATTTAAAAATTAGTAGAAATTTTGACCTAATTATCTCTGCACAGAAATTTATCTCAAGAAAGCAATATAACTAGGTAAGTAAATTTGATGATTTACTCTTAAACCAAATTTATTCTATATGTTTTAAGGAATTTAGTCATAGAAATTACTCAGTCTCTGACAGTTGTTACAAATACACCTAGAGCCCCTTTATTTATAATAATTTAACTAGGATAAAACATAAGTGGAAACACATCAGGAAAGTATCTTTCTCATTGTTTGAATACATAACACTTTGAAAATTAGAAAGAGTATTGCATGGTGCACTGGGTGTTATACGCAACTAATGAATCATCGAACTTTACATCAGAAACCGGGGATGTACTGTATGGTGACTAACGTAATATAATAAAAAATCGTTAAAAAAAAAAGAAGAAAGAATATGCTCTAGTGTCAGGGATTAACCATACAGTTCTGTTCAATGTCACCTTCAGTATCTGTAAACAAATGCCTTATAATATACCTGGAACTAATTATTTTCACTTATTTACCATATTTGTACCTTATTAGGTATCTACCACCCTCAAAGAATTTAACAGAATATCAGGAAGAGGCATTTTCAAACTCATAATAAATTTTTCAAAAGAAGTTGAAATGGTCCCTTGTTTAATTCATAACTATGAAATATGAGGTGAAGTTTCAAAGGCAGTGGCAGACTTAATGCAAGGAAAATATAAAGAATATTCCAGGTTTTGACTTTGAAAATGTTCAAGTAATACACAATATAAAATGATTCATAAGCAGCACCTCAGCTTTATTGTACCACACATCACGTAGTGTATGCTGTCTTTATCAAAGCATATTTAATTCTAAACGGAAGCTAAGCATTCCATTATTTTTCTATGCACTAAATATATACCAAACTTGAACACACACCTATACTTGGAATTTTTAAAACATTGGATAACAAAGAAATCACCACTTATTAATACAAATAAAACACATCCTTTTTGTATATATAAAACATTCATATGTGAAAATGTCAAAATTTTAATCAGAGATAAAGGCAAAAAACATATTAAGAACTCCCCCTTAAAAAAATAAAAGTAAAAGTAAAAGTGAAGCAGTAAGGGAACAACATTAAGTAATTTCCAACTATGTTAACTCTAGAACAAATAAGCACCTCTTACTAATTTACCAATTTGCGATGTCCCAGGCAAATAATGTATGCTGTGCTCTAGATCGTCCCTCCTAAGGAATCAGTATAATCAGTGCTGATGTGCATATTGGGGCAGGCTGTGCTGTGCATAAAGGGACAGCAAGGGATTGACCTCTCCCCTGTGTTCCACTCACCGAACCATGAACCTTGGCACAGGGCTGTATCAGTCTTTAAACGTTGTCTTTCTAGAATCACATCCAGTCATACTATGAGCCAGCAGTGGCTCTGGTATACTTTCCTACTGTCTGTCTGACCAGCAGTTTCGATATTGGTCATTGGATCCTATGAAGGGAAGAGCAGATGTCCAACTCAGTAATTCCTTCTATGTTACGTCATCAGTTAAGGATGCACCTTATAAGCAAATGAGTCACGAGTTCTACTGTGCATAGACAAACAGAAAACATTGGTGCTTTGATGGATTCAAGTACACCAGAGTACACTCTGTTTGGTGTTGAAATTACTTTTGTAGTGTAGAGTAGCGTTAAGGCTTACCAGGACTTGTTTGCTTTCCCTCCATCTCCAGAAGCCATGCGCTCTAAGGTTCTAGGGTAATATAAAATAAAATAATCCATGACTGGTACAATTTTGTCCCTTGGGAATCAAACCTGATTCAAGCACAGCAAAACAACGATTTCCCAAGTCTTTTCTTGTGAATCAAGGAGATTCACAACCTTGTCAGTACAATACCATTACTCCTCCAGCCACATGGGAATAGAGAGGATGGTGGTCCTTCATTCTCAACAACTTTCTAGCCCTGGGTTATCATAGCAATTCCTGGAAATCACTAGCCAAAGCTATTGCCTTAGCGTTTGAACATTTTCCCCCTGAGCTTGAACTTCTCACTCCTCATCTCCACTTCCCCCAAGATATCTGCACTACTAAGTCCTTCTGTTCCAAATTAAATTCCTCAGGAAGGCCTCTCCTGGCCACCCTACCTAAAATTGTTTTGCCTCACAAACTCCCTCTCCCACTACCCTGTTTTATTTTACATCTTACCACTTATCATCTTATAATATACAAATATTTTATTTGAATATCTTGTTTATTGTCTCTGTCTCCCACTAGACTTGTTCACTACTGAATCCTGAGGGCTGAAAAAGTACCCAGAACAGGAGGCACACTATAAGTATTTGTTGAATGAATGAAAGATTGAATGAATGCTGAACTCTCAACATTTCATCCTCAGAATTAAACATTAAAAGAAACTTAAGCTTTTCTAGATAACTTAGTGCTCTATACTAAACTACAAAACCTAAATTGTACTTCTTTGTATAGGTTTGTTGAAATTAGTACTATTAATAAGCAGAACCCTGGAGGAATATTTAACAAAAGTTTTGTTTATTTATTTATTTATTTACTTATCTATTTATTTAATTCAGTTACTTTGAAGGGAAAAATAGCGGGACGTTCAGAATCATCCTGCCCTGCAAACTATCAGGGTAGGTTGCCTCAGTTTTCAGGCCTTATTAAAAACAAACAAACAAACAAACAAACAAACAGATGGCATCTATCATAAATTTTAATTTAACTTGGATGATACTCATGATCTTGATACTGCAATTGTTTTTCCTCACTCAATTATTTTCTATATAATATTGACCAATATTTAGATATGCTTTGTTATGATGTATAAAAGTTTGTTTATAGATTTCCCTGCCCTATTAAATTGGATGCTTTGAAATAAGTATTAACCTTATATTTACCTACCCCATACTATACACTTTGGCAGATCTCTATGTCTTAAAATAAGTTATGGTGTAATATTACAAGTATGATTATATCTTTCTTAAGAAAGAATAATGTCTGCATTTATATGTATAAATATCTTTACTTATATACTTATATGTAAATATATGTATTTATGTGCTACAGAGAGAGACAAACATCTATAGTTTTTCATATTAACATGGAGAAACAGGTGGCAAGACATGTCTCATAACCACTTTAAGAATTGAAGAGGGGAAGGAGTGATTATTAACTTTATATACCTCAAAATTGCTTGACTTATTTATAACAGGATTATTTGTATATGTAAAAAACCAACAAAAACAGTCTCTTGAATTGGGAGACTAGATTTATATTTTCAACTAATTATTGCTTAGATAAATTTAGGGGAAGGTTTCCATTTTTGGAAAATTTTGTTTGTTTGTTTTGTTTCGTTTTATAGTGGAAAGAAAGTAGTTCTAAGTTAATCTTTCCAGGGTACAGGAATCTTTGAACATTTGCCCAACACTTTAATCACTACCATGCTGAACATTATTTGATGTATGAAAATTTCTTTTTTTTTTTAGCAAGAGGGCATCATATCTATATCTTATACTACTAATTATTCGTGTATCTATATATGCACATCTATAACTGTATACATTGTCTCTATCTGTATATCACTAAAATGTTATTATTGATGGTTCCCAATATGTGTCAAGATAGAAATAGCCAAAAGATAAAAAACAGAATATAATTTCTTATCCAATACCCACCATGCTAATGGAAAGGATATTTCTCAAGCAAAGTTGCAACTATCAACTCCATCTTATGAATGTTTGCCTAAAAATATTTCTCTCTCTCACTTTAGAGTGCCAACATCTGGGGGATGCTGTTATTTCTTCCCACTTGTGTGTAGCTTATCACATCTTACTTGCATGTTGGACATTTTTTGATGCATATATTCACTTGTAATATAAAGTTAAAGTTTGGAGGAAGAAGTTAGCAACCCTTTCTAATGCTACCTGTGTAATAATGAGGATCCAGGAAGTTCAACAAGACTGAAACTGTCATCTTTGTGTTCCTTGGGGCAATTGCAGCTCACACATGTAATTATGGAAGATAGCAATAGGAGCTAGCTATTAAGAATTGAGGCTCTGTTTTCTGATTTCTTTAGTTGAAATTATATGATCTTAAGAATGGACATGTTTGAAAAAATGGCCCATATATTCCTGGTGAAATTAATCAATACCTAATTATTTAGAAGCTGTAAATGCTATCTTTGGCTGACATGTTCACAGAATGTGTTTTCTTCTGTCAATAAAGGCCAACAAATCAGAAATCTAGCATAAAGGAGGTTATTACAGAGGACAAAAGACTCACCCTCATTTTTGTACTTAGCTATTTCATCAATTTAATGGCATTTATGCCACTTTAATAAGAAAAAGAAAGAGCTTGGGCCTTACAAATATAATTGGAAAAGAATAACACACTGATAATACCTGAAACCATAGAAAACATAATACTTTTAAAAGAACTTTAGAGTTCACAATATTAGCAAGGCAACTCCTGAGACAAAGAAAAATAAGTAAAACCACGTTAACCCTAAGAGTGTTTTTAAAATGTCATGGTTGGTCTGCTTTGTTTATTAAAATATTTATTTTTTAATCTGAAAATCAAGTTTCATCAATTGTAGTGGATACTGGAAGACTTCTTTTAGATTGAAGGCACAGTCCTTCAGTTCCTGGGAAGTTTGGCTGTTGATGTCTCAGAGGTAAATCCCTCAGACCAGGAGAACCATCTCAATCTGTCAAATCCCCTTCCCAAGAGCAGCATGTCCAATCGCTGTTCAATGCTGAGAAATGTGGCTTCTCTTAGCCTCTTTATCTCAAGGGACAACTCTGAAAATCCTTTTTGGCTCCAGATCTCCCTGTGGGAGTACCTGCTGTGGAATCTTTTGTTGTGACTGTATCTAAAATTCACAGCTTAACTCCTCTCTCTCCCCAATCCTATTGTCTTTATTTCCTTACTAGTTTTTATTTTAGGTTACTCACCAATTAACATTTTGCATGAAAATCTCCTTCTCAGTTTGTTTCCCATGGCACCAGACCTATGATAGTGATCAAGCAAAAACTGTGTGCTTAGGTTTTAAATTGTGTGATATAAACAAAAATTTTAAGTGGTTACATTACATGACAGAATAGTACCCTCCCTTATACTTATATGACTTCCCACCAGTTCCTTCTGCCATGCCTTACATCACACATACTTTTACACCTTACTGTAAACTCAGAGACTCTGCCTTAGATTTAGATTTTTCCACATCAGTAAGAACAGACTCTTGTAATTAGTTCATCATCAATATTTTTTTGCTTCTAATATCACTGAGTTAGTATTGTTGGCATTACTAGGACTTCATCTTTAGAGAATTAGTTAAATTTAACCTACACTTGGGAAGAATCATCAGTAAACATAGGTTCACTTTTTATCTATCATCTATCTATCTACCTGCCTACCTATCATCTATCTATCTATCTATCTATCTATCTATCTATCTATCTATCTATCCATCATCTATCTATCATCTATCTATCTATCTATCTATCTATCTATCTATCATCTATCTATCTATCATCTATCTATCTATCTATCTATCTATCTATCATCTATTTATCATCTATCTATCATCTATCTTTACATATCTGGACATTAAATAATATTTGCATTAACTTCCTTTTATACTAAACCTGTTCATTGTAAAGTCATGATTAAACAATATCTTTCTTCAAATCTTTCTTTTCTTATAGCCATCATAGTATTTTCTGGATTCTATCAGTTCTTATCCTTCAAACAAACAAAATCACATGTATGCCAGTAGAAATGATAACTAAAAGATGCACCTACAAACGAACATCAGCATAGAGATTCACATATCTCAAGATGAAACCAGGCTTTTTAAACTTCTAAATTATAAAGGCCACCAGCCCATAACTTACCAGCAAAGAATATAATTTTAACTTCATCTTTAAAACATTTTATCATGACAAATATAATGCATTAACAAAAAAAATGTGTTAACAGAAATATACAGTGTAACAAACATCTATGAAGAAACACCTGTGTAATCTATAATGTGAGCCAAGAAATAGAACAATGTCAGAGACTCAGAAACACATCGGCATTCTTTCGTGATGTTACACCCTTCCCTCTATCTTAGAAGTGACTACTATCTTTACTTTGCTTTATAATTTTACCTCTACAAACACGTAATGATCTAGTGATTGACGGGTTAGTCATGTCTTATACACCCTAAAACTAACATGTTACCTAATTTAATCTTCTTGAATATCTTGGACTTCTTATTTAACTGCCCACTGGACATTGAATTTTTGATGCCCTCGTGAACCTGAAACTCAATATAGTCCAATATATACTTATTAAATCCTACCCAGTCCAGTCTATTCTTTTGTATTCCATTGACACATCTTGTATTGTTGTTGAAAACATCAACTCTCAAATTTCAAATCCTAAACTGAACTTGATTTTTTACTTCTCTTTTTCTCTTCTATACTTCTAGGTAAGCCAAGTCATGTTCTTTTTTCTTTCAAAATATTTTATTTTTTTATTTTTATTTCAAAATATTCATAGTCTTTCTTCTTTTCTTTTTTATTTCTACTGCCTGGTAGAGCCCTTCCCTATATGTCTACTAGGATTTTCCAATAGCTATCTACTTCCTTCCTCTGTTCTAGGTTCAGAATGTTGGTCCTTGCCTACCCTCCAAAGTAATTTAATGAACCATAAGTCTAATTGTATGTTTTCTTTTTTTATGTTTCTATCGTCTCCCTTTGACCTAAGAGACAAAGTCCTAGACTTTCATGTGTCATATAGATAAATTCATAGTCTGGCCCCATCCAGTCTCTCCCTCCTTATCTCCTGCCATTTCCTGTCCCTCATGTTATACTACAACAATTCCAGAAGTATTATATTTCCCTGGGCAAACCATAGTGTTTGCTGACAATACTTAATCTTTCTCTTCACTAGCTTATATTTCCTTTTCATAGACAATTACATTTTTAGGAAAAAAAATTAATCATTTACCAGGCAATAATTTATCTCATCCTGAGTTAGCCTTCATCCTAGAAGAGTCAATATTCTCTCCATCCTATCTATGTACCTTAGATACATACTTCTATTTTATCACAATGTTACAACATGTTTCAATGCATTCCAGTGACATGTTTGTCATTTCTACCAGCTGTGAACTTGAAATTAAGAGAAAATGTGATGTATCTTTATACTCAGAAGTAAGTATACTTCCTGTTGCACAGATCATTTCTCAACACTTGTTCAATTGAATCTTTCCTTAAACTGTCTGTTTTTTTGTCATATTAATTCCTATTTCTTGTGACAGTACATGAGTATTTTGCTAAGCATAATTTATGGACTGCTTCATTGTTTCCTTAAAAAACTTGATACTGATTCAAGGGACCCTTGCAAGGGTTACAAGTACCCAGATCTACAAGCTCAAACAACCACTGAATAAACAAAGTCAAACCACACACTTCTACATGACTAAAAGGATTTAAGCCTATATTTACAAACAAACTTTATTTTCATATTATTTATTATAATATAAATCATTTGGGAGACAACAGCCCATTTTATCAGCTTTAAAATGTGCCTAGTGCCTATAAACCAGTGGTTTTATCCAAGAAGTAAGTATATATATAGTATATGCAGTTCATTAATATTTGCAAGATTGAGGGTGCCTGGGTGGCTCGGTCAGTTAAGTGTCTGCCTCTGGCTCAGGTCAAGATCCCAGGGCCCTGGGATAGAGTCCCGCCCAGGCTTCCTGCTCAGCGGGGAGTTGTCTTCTCCCTCTGCCCCTCCTCCCTGCTCATGTGTCATGTGCTATCTCTCCTTCCTGTGCTCTCTCTCCCTCAAATAAATAAATAAATAAATAAATAAATAAATAAAATCTTTTAAAAAATCTTTAAAAAAATATTTGCAAGATTGAGATGGAAAAGTCACATTTCCCTTGAACTTTCTTCATTTTGTTTAATTTATTTTCTGAAATGACTCTGAAATGTGCTATTATAAATACAAAATTTTGAAAATTAGGTTCTTTGCATCCTATTTCTATTCTTTTCTATCTTAATGGGAAAGAACAACCTTCTTATTTTTCTATATGCTGAAGATAAGGAAGTAATGTTTATTTGTGTTTGGGGACTAAATTACTTTAATAAGGAGATATTTTTTCTAGATGAATATTTTTTCACTTATGAGCTATCATGTATGCTGCTGCTTTTCCCTAACTCCTTTCATTAAATTTGATTCTATAAAATTGCTATTTTATTGTGAAAATTGTGATCAAAGCCTGCTAATTTGTACATTGTTTTTACAAGTTTGGTGTAATTATGAGAATAATAAAACTCATAGAAAAATAAAATAGGCTTTCAACATCTTTCCTTGACATTATTTTCTCCCAGTAAGATAATTTGTTAATATTTTATGGAAGTAACTGTGATATTCTAGTTTTGGTTTACTGCTGCAGAACTGGTAAATACCTGGGAATTGCATATCCAATAGCGTTAAAAGATTGCCATTTGTAGCTCGAGAATGGTTTATATTTACTGATACTTGTGTGGTAAAGGGAAGAGATATAGAGCAATAGATGTTTCCCCACATTTTGTGAATTCATATCCACCTAAGAGGAGACTGTAGGCAAATGTGAAAGACAAATAGCAATACCGTTGCTAGAGTTTAAACAGTGCATGAAGGTTACAGAAGCTGGCATTGTGGGAAAACATAGTAACCTTTATTTCATTTCCATTATTTTATATTTTTGTATAGCACTTTATATATTTTGGATTGCAGTGTGAGAATATATGCTGCTGTTCTTCTGGTGGTAATTTTGTATCACTGGCTCCTTCCTTCCTTCCTTCCTTCCTCCCTCCCTCCCTCCCTCCCTCCCTTCCATCTTGCTCCATCCTCTGACTCTTATTTATTTATATTTGTTTGTTTGTTTGTTTAAATTATTTTCCTAGAAATTAGAGCTAAATACTTATGAACTTGGACGTTGGTTAATAGATGCTTATGACTTGGTATGTGATCAAATATAAAAAACTGAAATGCTTGCAAGTATGTAGATGACATGTTGCTATTCCTTTTGATTGTACTTCAGTAAACATAAGGACATCTAATAAATAATTTATTGTGGCATACTTCATTATTAAATTAAAACATTTAAAAGAAGCTTTACAATGTGGTCAGATTAATCTTCCAAATGCACACTCCAAATCATATTCTTTTAATGAAAATACATGTTCATTGGTGTTCTATTCACTATAAACAATGTACTACTCTGACATTTAAAGTTTTCAAACCATGGATTGAACCTTTCCAGCCTTATCTTCTCCTGTTTATTATTCCTTTCTCCATGTTTCAGTCAAATAGAACACATACTTCCAGATAATTCTACATATTTTTTTTAAATTGTGGTGAAATACACATAACTTAAAAGTTACCATTTTAACCATGTTTGAATGTACAATTCAGTGCCATTAAGTACATTCACAATGTAGTATAATCATGACTATCCATTTCTAGAAATTTTTCATCATACAAATGGAAACTCCTTACTCATTAAGCAATAACTCCTACATTCCTCCCCTGCCCCCAGTCTCTGGCAACTCCCCTTTTACATTTGTTTCTATGAATTTGACTAGTCTATGTACCTATATAAGCAGAATCATACAAGATTTATCTTTTTTTGTGTGGCTGATTTTACTTAGCATGATGACTTCAGGGTTCGTCCACGTTCTAACATGTTTCAGAATTTTTTTTCCTCTTAAGTCTGAATAATATCCCTGTGTGTGTGTGTGTGTGTGTGTGTGTGTGTGTACACACACACACACACACACACATATCTCATTTTGTTTATCTGTTCACCTGTTGATGGACATTTGGGTTGTTGCCATTTTTTCCAGAGTCTCACCCAAGCTTCTTTCATAGACCTCAGATGGCCTATTGAATGCCTCCACCTGGAATCTCTTGCCTGGAAGTCTGGGTTATAATCCCCTTATAGCCCTTATAAGCAGTTCCCACCAGATTTCCCACCTGCATTTATATTTTGTGAGCCAGAGATGAGCATGTTTGTCCTCCAGGTATTCCTCAGACAAGCTAGAATGGATGTATATAGTAATTTGTTAATAAAGTCTTCTCTCTTGCCTCCCCCTTGAGGGAGAAATGAAGACCCTGGGCTGCCACCATTCAAGACCAAGATAGAGATTGCCACTACAGTGAGGAGGGAGGGTGAAAATGAGTAAAATACCACAAAAATTTTCTACCACTTTGAATACATATATTATGTATTAAATATATATGTATTAAATACATATATATATTTACATAATACATAATACATATATTATGTATTAAATATATATATGTATTAAATACATATATATATTTTTATGTATTAATATGTATTAAATACATACCTATATATATATATATATTTTTTTTCCTTGATTGGGTGTTCTCTTGCTTGCTATAAATCTTTGATTTTTTTTTTCCCCAGAATTCCAACAAAGTTGATTCAGACAGACTTGGGTTGTTTTTTCTAACATTTATTCCTTTCATCAAACAAGAGCTTGGAGCTTCCTAGTCTGCTATTTGGTGCTGTTCTTCATATTTTTCCATCACTGTAATTTACCTGGAAACAGCTTCCTTATCCTACAGTCTCTCCAAAGCCTCATAAAAATCAGGTCATATCTTCCTGAACATGTAACATGTTCTCTTTCCTCTGAATTTTTCTCGATTCCTTTAATTGAAAGTGACCCTTAACCTCCAGAAGTAATGTTTTTCAAGCTTGAATAATGTATCTTTGAAGAAAATTAAATCCTCCGTGATTCTGAGTTTTGCATTTTTATAAATTACTCTCATATTTTCATTTTAACTATACTTAATATGTACAAACATAAAATGTATTTCTTTAGAATACTTATATAATTATTATACCTGAAACACAAATAAAACAGAAAAAAGCTATAAAAATTACTATGATTCCGATTAAAGTTACTGCTGTATTATAGGGAATAAGATTGTTTTGCTTGAAATCCTGGGTTTAATAAGAGAAAGAAATATTTGTGCTTCCATTGATCTATAGAATAAACTTAATTCCTATCAAAATTCCAGCTTTTTTTTCATAGAAATTGATAAGTAAATTCTAAAATTTATATGGAAATGAAAGGGACCCAGAATACCTAAAAAAGCCTCAAGAAAGAAAAACAATTTGGAAGGAATAGACTGTCCCAGTTCAAAACTTACTACAAAGCTACAGTAATAAATATAGTGTGGTAGTGGTATAGGGATAGACATATCAATCAATGGAGTCGAATTGAAATTCCAGGAATGCATCCCTATATCTATGTTCAATTTCTTTTTTTATAAGACTGCTGAGACAATTTGATGGGACAACAATGAACTTTTCAACAAATGGCTCTAGGATCACCATATATCCACATAAAAAAAAATAAAATCAGAATTCTTTCTTATGCCATCTACAAACATTTTCTCAAAATGGATTATAATAGGCCTAAATTTAAGAAATAAAACTGTGAGACTCTTAGAGAAATTGTAGGAGTAAATCTTTGTGATCTTAGGTGATGCAATAGGTTCTTAGATATGAGAGTGCAACAACAGTAAGGAGGAGGAGGAGGAGGAGGAGGAGGAGGAGGAGAAGGAGGAGGAGGAGGAGGAGAAGAAGAAGAAGAAGAAGAAGAAGAAGAAGAAGAAGAAGAAGAAGAAGAAAAGAAAGGAAGGAAAGAAGGAAGGAAAGATGGAAGGAAGGAAAGAAGGAAGGAAAGAAAGGAAGAAAAATTGGACTACATCAAAATCAAAAACTTCTATGTGGCAAATTATACCACTAAGAGAGTAAAAAGACAATCAACAGAAATATTTTCAGTTCATATATAGGATAAAACTATCCAGAATTCGTTAAGAACTCTTGCAACTAAATAATAATAATAAAAAAATAACCCAACCAAAAATTTTGAATAGACATTTCTCTGAAGTGGTTAAACCAATGACCTATAAGGGTAAGAAAATATGTTCAACATCAATATTCATAGGGAAATGCAAATGAGAGCCACAGTGAAATACTTCCTCACACCAAGTAGTATTGCTTTAGTTACAAAAATAGATAATACCAAGTGTTGATGAGAATGTGGTGAAATTAGAACTCTCTTTCAATGCTAATGGGAATGTAAAATGGTATAGGTATTTTTGAAAACAGTGTGGCATTTCCTCAAATTGTGAAACTTAGAGTTACCATAGGACCCATTATTTTCACACACACACACACACACACACACACACGCACAAACTCCAAAACAAAACAAAACAAAAACCACAAGGCTGGTTAAGTCTAGCTGCTTTACACAGGGTGGTTAAAGAGATTTTTCTGAGGAGCTAATCTTTGAGCTAATGGAAAAATAAAGTGCGAAAACAACACATCATGTTCTAAGGGTAGAGTGTTGCAAAGTTCAGTAAAATTGTATGACTCACGATTGTATAGCTTCTAAAAACTATTTCTATGAAAAGCAGGTATACAGTACTATGCTAAGATGAAATAACTTAATCCGCATAGCAAACTAATGAATGAATACTATTCAGTCAAACCAATGAATATATACAATTATTTTCCTCTTTTCTGTTTTCGTTTGAGGATACTGTAGCACACAGGGGTTAACTAACTTTTTTTTAAAAAGATTTTGTTTATTTATTTGTCAGAGAGAGAAAAAGAGAGCACAAGCAGGGGGAAAAGCAGGCAGAGGGAGAAGCAGGGTCCCTACTGAGCAAGGAGCCTGATGTGGGACTCCATCCCAGGACTCTGGGATCATGCCCTGAGCAGATGCTTAACCGACTGAGCCACCCAGGCATCCCTAGGGTTAACTAAGTTTTCCAAAAATTACATGGTTTGCAGATTAATTATTCCCAAAGTGCATCATAGCAAAAAGGACTATTCTGCTGTGGTGTAACTGACCACTGTGATCCTCTGAAAATTTACTGACCAGTTAAATAAACAAGATATGAAGAAAAGAGGTTCTCAGCACTTCTAACACCTCCAACTATGACATTGCTAAAGGGATATTATTATTAATATGTATAAGATAGGAAAATTTTGCAAGCCTTGTGTTTACTGATATATAGCAATGTGCTTATTTTGCAAAAATGTCTAATAAAAACAATATGGAAGTATTTAAAGAGTGAATTAAGAAGCCCTTGTATAATAACATCTCTTTAAAGGAACAAGTGCCACTGTATATACTGTCAAATGCCTGAAGCATGAACCCTGCTACAAAAGACATTTACTCTCAGGAGTCAGGTGGAAAACATTACCCTTTCATTTTCCAGGTAGCTATAAAGGTGACCAGTCCTTGAAAATGAAACAGGGAGCAGAATATATACAAGAGGTAGAAATGCACAAAAGGACAATTCCAGTTTCCAAAGAACACATTTATTTCCTTGAAAAAGTTGCAAGTACATATGCTGGTTTTAAATGCAAATTAAAATCTTATAAATAGCAATATCATCATCTAGTATTATTTTTCTGACAGCATGCCCCATATAAATAAAGGGTATGACAAAGGTACTAAAGAACAAGGATTGATAGTTGAAAATAATTGAGTTTATTTGGAATAATGGAAGATTTCACAAAACATTAGTGACAGAGAAGGGAGGAGGGCAGATGAAGAGTTTGCTATCCATAAAAAAAAAAGGCAAAATATTTGAAAATTTGTGTCTTAATATGAAAATATCAAAACTAGAAGAAATAGTTTCTATAAACAGCAGAGCAATGATAAAGGTTTATTTTTATATGACATATTACTTTTAAATTCAATTAAATCTGTACCACTTATAGAATTTAATTTAATTTTACTCCATATTAGTTTCACATGGATACACTAAATATAGGTAAATTTTAAAAAGAGAAAAGAAAAAAAATCTTCTCCCATATGTGTTATTGGTAGTTGAGCGTGAACATCACTCTATAAATTAAGGTGTGTATAAAAATTTTTAAAAATTAAATCCATCTTTCAACCTCACCCTATTTCAGGAAATTTAATTTCACTTATTCTCAGGACTACCCCTCAGGATCATGCAAAGTTCTCCTGTATTAACCAGCACTAAAGGATTTAGATGACCCATTCCATTTTGTCCATATTGCTGTCTATGCTGGTTGCCGTGAAATTCCCATTGTCTTCTAGAACTTCTCCCAGTTTGAGAGAAAAAGATGAATTCACATGAATGATTGTTTACTTTTTCCCCTCTGAGGACCTAACACAATTTTTGCATCTAGTTTAAGTTTTATCTAAAGAAGAAGAAAAAAAAAACAATCTAGAAGAACTTTGAACTTGAAGAGGCTTTTGTTTTCCAACATTGATATTTCAATCCACATATTTTAAAAAAGTGATTTCTGAGATGTCTAAAATATCCCACAGAGAGGTGGGGTATTCAAAAATATTTTAGGAATATTTAGAAATTAGTGACTATATGGATACCAAAATATGAATGAGACTTTGAGTTCAGTTTGTAAAACAAAGTAAATGATCCTATTAAGTGCATACATACGTATATAATAAAAACCGAAGTACTGGAATTTAGAAAAAATAAGTACTAGAAACATGTATTTGTCATTCAAGAATGATGTATCATTTTGTTTTATTTTTAGAAGACACATTGGTTTTATAATAAGGGAAGATAAGTAAAATGTTTTAGCAAAGTCTCCTCAAGAGTTTTAGACATGTGTCCCCTATTTGATTTATTTTTCAAATAAAGATAAAGTATCCTGATATTTACAAATATATATAGCAGTAATCTCTCTATAGCACTAATCTCTCTACAATGTTAAACAGTTGCAGAGATAGTAGTCAACCTTTATTGATTTTAGTCAAAATATGTAATGCTTGGTATCATGTAAGATATTGACTAGCACTAAAGTATCCTTCAAATATTTTTTATTTTTGAACTTTAAAAATTATGAATGTTTGTTAAAATACTGTTAAAATAATTTTGGTATCTATGACAATAAGTATGTTTTTTTCTTAATGTTACATGATATTAATGAGATTCCCAATGTTAAATCAACCTTAAATTATTGGATTTAATGCCACCTGGTCATTCTGTATTATTTAATTAATGTGATGTTTTCAAAATAATATTCCATTTAATATTTTTGCAACAATATTTATTCTCACCTTGGTTTGTAATTTTCTTTTATGTATTTTACCTTTGTCAAATATAAGGGCCAATATTTTCCTTGTTTTATAACAAAATTGGGATGTTTTCATATTTAAAAATATTTTGGAACAATTTGTAAGGTATTAATACTATCTGCCCTTGAAAGTTTGGTTGAATTTCCCAATATAATTACCATCTACATCTGGTGCTTTTTTGTGGGATAAACCCGATTTTTATCCTATGATTTAGCCATACGGAAATACCTACAATTGCTTACCTTCTATGTCTCCTGGCCTTACCACAAGCTGCCCCATTTACCTGAAATGGTGTTCTTTGTTTGACTGATACCTGCTTGTTGCCTAATTTTTAACTCCCATATTACTTGCTTTGTAATGTGTCCTCTGACAGCCCCTTTTCTTCCTCTGAGCTGATCCTCCTCTTTATGCTATTTTAGCATATTGGACTCACCTCCATAAACTTATCCTAATATATTTAAGCTTTTGCTATCTTTTTCACCCTTACTGAATAGATTGTTAGTTCTATATAATATATTATGTCTTGTTTTTGTTTTCTCTTTAGCTATCTAGTGCCTGGTACAGAGTTGATCCTCAATAACCGTCACGTGAATAGGACTGACGTAAATATTTTTAGAAAACAAATTCTTCATATCACAACCAATACATATTTACAAAAATGATTATTTAGGTATATTCTATCCAAATAAGGTATGTGTTTGCATTTACCAATAAATGGGAAATATTTAGTTTACCTATTTGGATAAATTTCAGCCAAATTTATAGAGTCTTTGGGGAATCTTTAAATATTGGTTTTGTAGCATAAATAAAGTTTACTAATAAAACTTGATGGAGGAGCCCCTAAAGATGTGGTTATAACTGCTACAATGGAGAGAAATCTTATGTGTATTTAAGTGCCTTAGAGAAAGAAAACAAAGTTTTGAGTGAGTGCAAAATCAAAAGTTAAATATTTGGCAACTCGAATCTATATGCACAGGTTTGTATTAGAGCAATTACTAAGGGGCCATGCCATGTGATAGTAATAGAAATTAGCGGCAATTATTTCTTTGTAAATAATGTTAATGATTCTTGAGGTAGGCTGAACAGACCCACCGAAGATATCTATGTCTGAATCCTCAGAATTTGTATGTTAACTTACTTGGCAAAAGGAACTCTGCAAATATGATTAAGTTAAGTATCTTGAGATAAGGCAATTACATCAGGTAGGCCTGATGAATTTACAAAGGTACTTTTTTGAAGGGAGGTATGAAGTCAGAGAGAGAAAAAGTGCTATCCTGCTGGCTTTTAAGACTGAAGAAGGGACATGAGCAAAGGAATGTAGGTTGTTTCTAGAAGCTGAAGAAGGGAAGAGAAGAAGAATAAGAAGGAGGAGGAGGGGGAGAAGGAGAGGACGAGGAGGAGGAGAAGAAAATCCTACTGAACTCTCCAGTGGGAATACATCCCTATGGAACCCATGTAGACTTCTAACTTCCAAAACCCTAATATAATAAATTTTTGCTGTTTTAAGTCATTAAATCTGGCAATTTGTTACAACAATAATAGGAAACTAAAACAATCCTCCTGAGTGGAGAACAGCTAATTTATCAATACATTTCCATTTAGCTTTAAAAACTGTTTTGTAGTTAGGAGAACAAAAGGACTTGGTTTACAAAGTGGGTGAATATAAACTGCAAATAAAATGTTAGAATTGTTTTTTAGATAGCTGTTTATCTCTGAGGGAATTAGCCAGAATTATAGCAAGTATTCACTTGGCATTTTCTTCAACCAATAAAGAAGCTGTCATATCCTAAATCATCTCCTAAAATCCTTCATATGTCCAGCTTTTTTTTTATGTCATTTTTACAACTATACCTGTATTTTTTAAAATCCAGACTCTTAGAACTTCAGTTTTTATATTTTTGATCATCAAATAACCCCCAAAAGGCTAAATTATACAATAGAACCACATGGTTCACAAAGCATAGCTCTTTAGCAATTATTAAGTTGATTTAGACATTTTTCTGAATATGAAAGAATCCTAAATATCAAAACTTAATAGTTATTTAAACTTATATACACAGTTTACAATAAAATGATGGAATTAAATTTAAAAAATTAGATTTCTAGAAGCAATGTGATTAAGTTTAGATGTAATCATAGCAGTGCTGCTTCTATTATAATATCATTCAAAACTGTGATAACACTTATATATCTAAGTATCACACATACAAATATTTTCCTCTTCCCTTCCTTTGACAAAACTTCAAAGCAGGAGCAGAAACAACTTTAAAGATTCCCTAGCAGCACAATTAGCACTTTCAAATTTTCTCCTAATTAATCACTGGGGACACTTGACTAATTTGGATTTAACTCCTAATTCAAAAAAGTTTTCTTTAAGCTTTGGTACAACTTTAATTTTTAAATAGTCACTTAGATGCACTTAGTTCAACACTACTGAAATTATCTTTGAAAAGGTGAATTCATGTGGACATTTTACCAGGTAAAAATTCAACACCTATTAAAGTTGTTGTGGTTACATCAATATCCACTTTCTCTGGAGTTATTTTAAAGCGCAGAGTTATAATTAATATTAATCACACATTTTTTAAAGGATGTAAAAGAACATGTCAATTGATACTCGATTATTTTTTCTTTCAGAAATATTTTGGGGAAATGTCTAAAATGAGGCTATATTTGTGAAAGAGTGCCATTTAAAACACATATTAAAACATTTGTGCTAATTTATTTGTATAAAAAGTAAATAGCATCCATATATGTGTGGGTATATATATATATATATATATATATATATACATATATATTCCTAATAATGTATATATTCCTAAAAATATAATCTATGTAATTACAAAATATTATTTAATATATACTTTTGATTTTTACACATAGCTGAGTATAATTAGAGCAATATACTTTTGTAATTAAGAACTTTTTAAAAAAATTACTATTGAAATATAATTGAAATACAATATTATATTAGTTTCAGGTGTGCAATAGTGTTTCAAGAATTTTTTTACATCCTCAGTGTTTACCACAATAAGTACAGTCACCATCTATAACCATACAGCATTATTGGATTATTGTAACCATATAATATTATTGACTATGCTCCCTATGCTGTAATTTTCATCTCTGTGGATTATTTATTTTATAATTGGAAGTTTGTAGCTCTTAATTCCCTGCACCTATTTTACCCGTCCTCCAACACACTCCTTCCTTCAGGCAACCACCATTTTGTCTTCTGTATTTAAAAGTCTATTTGTCTATTCATTTAAATTTTTTAAATTCCATATATAAGTGCAATCAATGGTATTTGTCTTTCTTTGTCTGTTTTATTTCACTTAGCATAACACCACATTGTCACAAATGACAAGATCTCATCCTTTTTTATGGCTGAGTAATATTGCACTGTAAATATATACCACTTCTTTTCCATTTATCTATTGGTGGACACTTAGGTTGCTTCTATTATTTTGGCTATTGTAAATAACGCTGCAATAAACATAGTGTTTTCATCTTTTCATATTAGTATTTTTATTTTCTTTGGGTAAATACCCAGTAGTAGAATTACTGGATCATAATGGTATTTCTATTTTTAACTTTTTGAGGAATCTCCATACTGTTTCTACAGTGATTATGCCAATTCACATTCCTACAAATAATGTGCCAGGGCTTACTTTTTTCCACATCCTTGCCAATACTTCTTATTTCTTGTCTTTTTGATTCTGGCTGTTCTGACAGGTGTGAGGTCATAACTCGTTGTGGTTTTGATTTGCATTTCCCTGATGATCAGTAATTTTAAACATCTTTTTATGTGTCTATTGGATATCTATATGCCTTCTTTGAAAAAATGTCTATTTAGGATCTCTGCCCGTTTTTTAATCAGATTGTGTTGTGGTTTCTTTTTTTTTTTTTTATGTTGGGTCATATGAGTTCATTATATATTTTTGATATTAACTGCTTATTAGATGCATCATCTGCAAATATCTTCTCCCATTCAGTAGGATGCCTTTTCATTTTGTTGCTGGTTTCCTTCACTGTGCAAAAGGTTTTTTTTATTTTAATGTAGTCCCAATAATTTATTTTTGCTTTTGTTTCCCTAACCTTAAAAGACATATCTAGAAATATGTTGCTAAGCCTGATGTCCAAGAGATTATTGCCTGTTTTTCTTTTAGGAGTTTCATGATTTCAGGTCTCACATTTAAATTTTTAATCCATTTTTAATTTTTGTATGTGTAAGTGTGTATGTATGAGAAAGTGGTCCATTTTCATTCTTTTGCATTAGCTGTCCAGCTTTTTCAGCACCATTTATTGAAAAGACTGTCTTTTCTCCATTGCAAAACCCTGCCTCCTTTGTCATAGATTAATTGATCACATAAGTGTGGGCATGGGTATTTCTGGGGTCTCCATTCTGTTCCATTGATCTATTTGTATTTTTATGACACTACTGTACTGTTTTGATTAGTATAGCTTTGCAGTATATCTTGAAGTCTGGGATTGTGATACCTCCAGCTTTGTTCTTTTGCAATATTACTTTTGCTATTTGAGGTCTTTTGGTGTTCCATATAAATTTTAGGATTATTTGTTCTAGTTCTGTGAAAACAGCTATGGGTACTTTGATAGGGATTGTGTTGAATCTGTAGATTACTTTGGTTAGTATAGACATTTTAACAATATTAATGTTTCCAATCCATAGCATGGTATACCTTTCCATTTGTTTGTGTCATCTCAATTTCTTTTGTCAATGTCTTATAGTTTTCAGAGTTTTTCACCTCCTTGATTAAATTTTACTCCCACATGTTTTCTTTTTGTGCAATTATAAATAGGGTTGTCTCATTATTACTGCATAGAAATGCAACAGATTTCTTTATTATTTTTAAGTAAGCTCCACATTGGGCTTGAACTCATGACCCCGAGATCAAGACCTGAGCTGAGATCAGGGCACCTGGATGGCTCAGTTGGTTAAGCCTCCAATTCTTGACTTTGGCTCATGTCATGATCTCAGGGTCCTGGGTTCAAGACCTACTTTGGGCTCCCCACTTAGCAGGGAGTTTGTTTATCTCCCTCTGCCCCTCCCCCTACTCATGCTCGCTCGCTCTCTCTTTCTGAAATATATAAATATTTAAAAAAGAACAACTGAGCTAAGATCAAGAGTCAGACACTTAACCTACCGAGATACCCAGGTGCCCTAGATTTCTGTATTTAAAATTTGCATCACACAACTTTACTAAATTAATTTATTCAAGATTCCTGTAACTGGAGAGTAGATAATGAATCCATCCACTCAAAAAAAACCAAAAACAAAACAAAAAAATCCTTATGGAGCACATACTATGTGACAGGCAAGTCTTCTAAAGTTTGAAAATAACAATAAGGGGACACCTGGGTGGTTCATTCAGTTGGGCGTCTGCCTTCGGCCGGGGTGGTCCTAGAGTCCTAGGATCAGTCTTGCCTTGGGCTCCCAGCTTGTTGGAGAGCCTGCTTCTCCCTCTGCCAGCTGCTCCCCCTGCTTGTGCCCTCTCTGTGTCTCTCTTGCTCTCTCTCTGGCAAATAAATAAATAAAATCTTAAAAAAAAGAAAAAGAAAAAGAAAACAACAGTAAGAAAGTCATACACATCCTTCATGGATCTTGTATTTTAGGAATGAGTCATCAAGAGGAATCTGTTAGTGATAGATTTGAAGAGAGCTGCTGACCTCTTGATTTTTTGTTTGTTTTTTGCTTGTTTGTTGTTTTGGGTTTTTTTGTTTCCTTTTTTTCATGGAACAGGGCATATTTGGGCAAATCTTGTTCAGACTGCACATAGTCAATGTATTATATAAATCTGTACTATCAATAGCATTCATTTACATTTCAAAAAAAGTTGAAAGGTAATTTGTATAAAACAAAATTGCAGAAACCATCACCTGTATAAAGTACTTCAAGAATAGTAGAGTAAAACAATGCAATTACTGTAAATTAGAACAATAACTACTACAGTACTTAAACATCACTGCAAATATAAAAACCAAGGAGAAAACTGTTATTTATGGTTGGAGTCTGCATTGTTCATTGAACCTTAAATTGCTGTACTATTTTACAGAGATTCACAAGTAGTTAGAGAAATTAGTTCTACTTTGTGTGTAAGGAATGGTATGTTTCAAGCTGGTTGTATAAAACAATAATCAAGCAATAGACATTTATTTCTCTTCCTCATGCACAGCACTTTGTTATAAGTAAGTAATATTGTAGAGTGATAAAAATATGATCTTCAGAGTCATTCAGGTCCTGAATTTTGCCAATTACTAGCTCTGTTGCCTTGAACATAATATTTTTCCTCTCTAGATTGTTGGGTCTTTATATATGAAATGAGGCTCATTTTACTTTGTTTTGAAGGTAAAATACAATAAAACATTATATATGAAAGCATGTATGACTTATGGTATATAGTATTTACTCAATAAATATTGCTTCTTTTTTCTTCTCATGTTTAAACCATATTTTATTAGGAAGATAAAGTAAATACAGTGTTGTTATTACAAAATAACATCAATATTGTAGGAGCCCAGGGCAGGCCACCCCAAGATGGGCTACTTTGGCATGACCCGAATTTTGAGTTAAAAGCAAACAAAACACAGCAGATTCAGGAAAAAACTCTTTACCTCCCCTTCAATGGCCTGCCTGTACCAGGAACACAGCTGTGAACAGTTTCCTTTTTACCTAAGAAAGTTATCTACATAATAGGGCAACCTTTTAATCAACTCAGAACATCTCTCACCATCCTGCTAAAGTTTTTCTCCCCTCTGTATCCTCAGACCCCTCCCCCTTTCCTTAGCTCATATAAGCATCATGTTGCTTCATTGTCTTTGGAATTTCATGTTTATGTGGATTCCCCTTATGTACTAGTACATTTGGTTTTCTCCTATTTATCTATCTCATGTCATTTGATTCTCAGTCTAGCTAGGAGGACTAGTTGGACATTTCTCCTCTCCAACATATTAGGTAAAATGAACTAAAACCTAAGATTAATTATTATAATACCAGGAATAAAGTTACATTTTAAGAAATACTTCAAATTTATATTAACAACAACACAAATTATCTGGAAAAATCCTGTTCCAATTTATTCATAATTGGAGTTCCAATTTATTCATAGAAAGGACCTTATGAATTGTTCTGCTGTGAACAATTAGTGAGACAGTACAATTATAAATAAAATACTTGAGGGAATCTTAGATCATAATAACAAAGGGTCGTCTTTCCTTTATTAGTCATTTTTGTTTTTTTTTTCCTTGCAGTGACTCAACTAAGAACATTCTGTGCGTATTGTCTATGAAAAAAGTGACACAGTAGAAATTTGAGTGTAAAGGGAGAATACATTATGAGTAGGAGTAAAGATCCCACCTGTGAAACGTGATAATGAAAAAGAATTTCTGGGGTTTGGGATTGAGATGAAAATAAGAGAACATAATAAAAGAGAAAGGCTTGTAGGGTATGAAAAGAGGCAACTGACCCCAGTGGGACTCTGCCATACATAATGAAGGGAGCATTTAGAGACTGCCAGCCACCAAAATAATGTTCATGCCAAAAAGTGGCCCATCTTGGGACAGCCTGCCCTTGGTCCCTACAAGTAAAAAAAAAAAAAAAAAAAAAAAATCAAAGTATACAATACTACAACTAAAATCTATTATTTTAACAATTTAAAACAAGTAAAGCTTTATATTCTTATGAAGATATATGATAAAACAAAAATTTTAAAAAGAAATAAAAGATACAAAATTCAGGAAAGATGTTGCAATACGGCACTTCAGTTAATGGTCTAGTTATTTCAGTAGATGATGGGTCCTAGGCAGTATGTTGATGATGATGATGATGATGATTTAAAATGTGCATTAGAATAATTCTTTTGTATTTTTCTCATTCTGTTCTCACTAATATACTCAAAAGTGGTTAACTCCCATATTAATGAAGAAGTAAATGCACAGAATCACTTACCCATGTCACACATCTAATTAGAATTAAAATTGAGATTATTAACTTTTCCAGTGTACATATCACTTTGCAGAAAGCATCTTTTTTGAGAAATGGTAGAACATGAGAGAGGAATCTCCTAACACGGACACTTTTTTAAATAACTTGGAATTGGTTCAATGTTATTGTGAACTCATAAAAATATTTTAATTAATATTGGACGTGAATCTGAAGGGAAGCAGAACTAGCCACCCCAAAATATGCCTCTTTGCATAAAGATTATCTTGAGCTTTTTAGGAACGAGTAGACACAAGAGAAACTTTAAAAACCTAGTAGACGTTATCCTTTTGTAAGAGGGAAAATCTCTTGCATTTATGAGGGAAATCGCCATTTGTAAAGGTGTCACCCTGTCTGTACTACGAAGAGGAGGGTGTCAAAATCTCTAGAAACTCTTATCAATAGAGAACGTTACTGACTTAAACCTACAAAACAATCACACTCTTGTTTACTGTGTCTTGCTGGTGAACCTCCCAAATTGGCTTCCCTCCCCCTTGGCATCTTCTCGTCTTTGATATTTAAGGTGGTGACTTGGGGCCATTTCAGGGAATTGGTGAGGTTTTTTGTTTCTTTGTTTTTGTTTTTATAATTATTGTCATTAACTTTACTTTTACCTGTGTTATAAACTACAATACTTTAATTTTGATTTAGACAGTTACTTCTCTTACAGAGATACTATAAGAAAAAAAAGTCTCTAATTTCATTTTTTACTGTTTTTGCCATACTTTATTTCTTTGTATAGATACAAATACCCACCAGATATCCTTTTCCTGCATGAAGATACCTCTTTTTAAAATCAAATATGGTAAAATATACATAATACAAAATTTACCATTTTCATCATTTTTAAGTGTACAGTTCTGTGGCATTAAGTACTTTCACATTATTGAGCAACCAGCACCACCATCCATCTTTAGAATTTTTTCTGTTTTCAAACTGGAGGTTGAACTGGTTAAACAGTTATTCCTCATTCCTTCTCCCCCCTCAGCCACCATCATTCTACTTTTTGTCCCTAGTCATTTGACTATCTGGACACCTCATCTAAGTGGAATATTATAATATCTCTCCTTTGTGTTTGGCTCATATCACTTTGTGTAATGTCTTCAAGGTTTTATCAATGTTGTAGCATGTGTCAGAATTCCTTCTTTTTAAGACTGAATAACATCGCAGTGTTTGCAGGTACCACATTTTGTTTATCCATTCGTCCATCAATGGACACGTAAATTGTCTCTGCATTTTGGCTATTTCAAATAATGCTTCTATGAACATGAGCACACAAATATCTCTTCATGTCCCACTTTCAATTACTTTTGGTATCTACCTTGAAGTGGAATGGCTTGATCTTACAATTGTATTTTAATTTTTTTAGGAATTGCCGTATTGTTTAACACAGCAGCTACACTACGTTCCAACTAGCAATGCACGAGGTTCCAATTTCCACATCCATGCTAGCACTTATTTCCCATTTATTTTTTATAGCCACTTTAATAAATGTGAAGTGGTATTTTTATTGTGATTATGATATCCATTTCCCTCGTGATTAGTGACACTGAGCATCTTTGCTCATTGACTATTTCTATATCTTCTTGGGAGATATGTCTATACAAATGCTTTACTCATTTTATAATTGGGTTGTTTTTATTGTAGAATTCCAAAAGTTCTTTATATATTCTGAATAGTACCTCTTATCAGATATATGGTTTGGAAATACTTTCTCCCATTCTGTAAGTTATTTTTTCATTCTCTTGATAATTTTCTTTGATGCAAAACAGTTTTAATTTTAATGAAGGCCAGTTTACCCATTTTTGTTGTTGTTGCTCATGCTTTGGGTGTTATATTTAAGAAACTATAGCCAAATCCAAATCATGAACTTCCCCCCCTCCCCCTTATGTTTTCTCCAAAGAGTTCATATTTTTAGTTCTTACTTTATGTCCTTACTCTATTTTGGTCTCACTTTTGTATATAGTATAAGGTAAGAGGTCACCTTAATTTTTTTTTTTTTTTTCACCATGTGGCTATCCTGTTTTCCAACTACCATTTTTTAAAGAGACTCGTTTCTCTGTTAAATGGCCTTGGGGAAGAGCAACTGACCACAGGTGTGTGGGTGTAGTTTTAGGCTTCCTAGTCTATCCTATCTTTTGCCAGTAAAACACTACTTTCATTACTGTAGCTTTGTAGTAAGTTTTGAAAGTTAGACCTCCGACTTTGTTGGTCTTTTTTGATATTATTTGGGATATCTTGGCATTTCACATGAGTTTTTAGATGAGTTTTCCATTCTGAAAAAAAATGAGATTTTGATTAGGGATTGCATTGGATCTGTAGATATCTATAGATACTTTGTGTAGTATCGATATCTTAATATATTTTCCAATCCATAACATGGGCTGTGCTTCCATTATTTATGTCTTTTTAAATTTCTACTAGGGTTGTTTTGTAATTTTCAAGATACAAGTTCTGTGCCCTCCTGGTTAAATTTATTCTTTAATATTTCATCCTTTTTACTGCTATCGTAAATGGAACTGTTTCCTTACATTTCTTTTTGGATTGTTCCTTGCTCCTGAAGAATGTTTTTTCCATAAATAAATGTGAATATATCAAATACTCTTTCTACATGTGTTGTGGAGGTGATCACTTATTTCTTCCTTGAACTATTAATGTGGTGATTCATCTTGATCAATTTTTGAATTGGAAAACAGTCTTTTATACATGGCATAAAACCAGCATTTTTGTGATGTATTATTTTTTTAATGAGTCACTGGATTTACTTTGCAAATATTTTGTTTAGGAGTTTTACATCTATAGATATGAGAAATTTGTCTGGATTTTTTTTTTTCCACCATGGTCTCTCATTCTTATATTACATGTATGAATTCAAAGTTATTATAAAATAACGTAATAAAATTGACCTAATAATGAAATTGTCAAATTTTCTTATTTTATTCTCATTTTGTAGAATTTATATATACTTGGCAGTAAGTCCTTAATTGTAGTGTAGAATTCACTGGTGAAAATATTTGGACATGAAATGATTTTTTTTTTTTTTTTTGGTGGGTGGTGTGAACAAGTGGATTTAAATACTGATTCAAAATCTTTAATGGTATAGACATATTTAAAAATTCTATTTTTGTGTCAGTTTCATTATATTTTTATTTCTAGGATTTTGGACTTTTAAACAAATTTTCAAATTTGCTGCCATAAAATTGTTCATAACCTCATAATATTTTGATGTCTGCATATCACGTATGCGCATTTTTGTTTGATACTTCCAGTCAACATATACTTTGAAAAAATAGGGGTGACTCTTTATTTATTTATGTATTTTTTAGAGATTTTTAAAAAATTTATTTAAGAAAGAGAGAGCAAGAGCGCAAGCAGGGGTAGCGGCAGGCAGTGAGAGAGAGAGAGAGAGAAGCAGCCTCCCCTCTGAGCAGGAAGGTGGGATCATGACCTGAGCCAAAGACAGACACTTAAAGGACTAAGCCACCCAGGCACCCCTAAAGGTGACTTTTTAATTATCAAAAAGATCTTAGTGGTTTTTTTCATATGATTTTTGAAAGTGTCTGATTTTGTGGCTTTCAAAGTACTTGCCCTTAATGCTGAAAATAGTCTGGAGTGGTAATGAGAAAGTTTAGGAGGTTACAAAATATCAGCTACAATATGCCATTTTAATTAGCATAAAATAATAATATCATCTCATTTGTCAATAAATCTTATTTGAGAATTAATCTAAAGGTCTCAAACATGAAAGTATAACAGAAAAAATGCAGAAAATAAACTACACAAATTCTTTGTTGAGGTGCATTTAATCTGGTCTTTAGTATTAGCATTGTGTTTCCATGATCAGCAAATTTAGTATTATTTCTAATAATAAATTATAATGTGAATTCAGAAATAATTATGTGCTGGTTTTAGTTGTTACTTAGTAAAAATAAAGTAGTATAAAATCAATTTCCATTAGTAACAAATATGAGCTAGGTAATGTGCACAAATACAATAAAGTGAATCTTAAAATGAATATAATGGTTAAAATTTAAAATCCTATGTCATTACATTACTATTATTTCTTAAGTAATGAAATATTCATTTGGTTCTGAAATAGCATCAATGTTTGGTTGTCAGTAAACTTTGTGTTTGTGCCACTCTTTAAAGAATCTACTTTTTCATTTTAAAGTGTGTAAGAGATTTTGTGTATAAATACTCTCATGCTTGAAATAAGTATAATTTAAATTATCTCAGCTGAAGAATGATACTACCTTAAATTTAGTGAATGAGGAGCCTGTTTTAAGCATTCCTAGACAGGTTTATGTAGTCAAATTAACATTTATTAATTACCATTTTATCCTGTGGTCTTTTGGGGGGGGATAGCACATGTCCCAATAATCTGAACAAATAATTTAGACAATTCTGGATGCACAATAAATTTAAGAGATTAATGAACAGAAAGAGCTTAATTCTCCATATCCTGCTTCCTAAATTGTGTCTGCTTTTTCCTTTCTTAGTTCTTGCTAAGAATCCTAATCTGCTAATTAATCTTGGTATTTTTCTTACTGATAATTTAGTAATAAATGTTGGGTATCTCCAATGGAAGGGATATAAAATAATATTGTTGCTTTCTCTTTTTTAATTGATCACTGGCATGCTCCTTATCAAGTTGAACCTTTCCCTGCACATTGTCCTAAAACCATTACAAAACAGCGGTTCCAGAATCTCTCAGATCATGACACCTTTAGTGTCCCAGCATTTTTTTTCTACAACACTTATAGTCAAAACAAAAAAATATATAAATAAATAAAACAAAACAAAAGGTAACAGTTCCATTTATTGAGTTGATCCAAACAAGTTAACAGTTTAATTTCCCTGATGCCCAATAGATGCCCCTCAGTTTTCCTTAAAATTAAAAAAAAATATCCCCCAGTGCTCCTGTTAGTTCATTGTGGTGCCCCAAGGCACTTTGGCACACAGTTTGGGAACCACAGTTTTGAAAGCTATAAACTGAATGGAAATGATAGCAGGAGTAGAAGTCCTTTCAGAACTATCTTTTCATCCTTACAGAGCATCTTTTTTCCCTATTAGGCAGCAACCTCTTTGCCCTATGTCATAACCTTTCAACTAAATTTTCTCATAGTTGAGGTGAATAAGAGATCTGTTAATGTGTATAATAGCTAAGAATATAGTAATGATGACTTCAGTCATGGTTATTTTTTAACAACTTATGTTTAGAAGAAAAGTAAAAATACTTTTAAAAGGGTAGTGGTTTAGTGTAATTAACAGGGAATAATAAAATGATTTGATAGGGCCACACAGTTTTGTGTAACTATAGATAATGTTTTAAGTCTGGCTGCAGAGCATGGCTGTTGTGATCCAGTCTCTATGTAGCTTCCCTGCTGAAGATTTAATTTATTTGGCCTCTTGAGGAACACTTTTGGCGTTGTAATATGTTTTGCTTCCAGGTTCTATCTCCAAGGATGACTTGATGAAATTGCACATAAATTTATTTTCAAGGCAAACTATTTTCCTTTTAGGGAACTATCTATATTCATCCCACAGAGGTGGAAAGTAATATAATAATCAAATATAGATATTCAGCAAGTGAGAGCCTCATAGATCTTTTATATGTGGTCATTTCATATATAATTTTATTAATCACTATTCCTATGAGATAAGAAATTTCAGAACCTTAACTAGGAAATAAAATATGGTGGTTTATATCAAAGAAAAATTTAGATATCTTATCCACCACTAAATATCTACGTGGTGAATCACTGGAAAATATAAGAAACATAAATTTGGGGAATATACTAAACCAGGTAGAGTTTGTCTTCTTGATTTCTGTCTGACTCCCAAAGTCAACTTACATTGATCTCTTTGTGATTTTTTTTCTTGTTAAAATATACAGAATTAATTAAGCAGATTCATAGAACTGAATGATAAAATTGTATTAGGAGATGCGTTGGGACTCTATGTGACCTTATCAGCTGAGGTGAGCCATTCATTAATTCAGATGATAGAGCTTATTATAACAATCTTTTACTCGTGCTATTGTTGAGCGTAACAACTTACTCATATTTGCATATGCATATTGAGATAATATCATTTCATTAATTTTTTGTACTAAACTTTAATCCCTGTCAAGAGTATATGTGCTGCCGAAGCGAGCACTAATCCTTGTCAAGAGTAATTCTGAAAGTTTTAGGTTACAATTAATTTAACTATATACTTGTGTATTATCTTCACATATGCTTGAATAATTTACATGCAGTTGCAATAAGCTTCTACAGCAAATCAACTAATATATAAACATATCTATTAATCGTATAGGTAATTTATGTAAATGGTAGCACTGTGCTTAGTATGTACAGGACATTCAAATCTGCTATGTTCTTTCCCTGTCTTAAATTTTACTAATGTTTTATCCACCACTTTTTGTTTAATTATTCTCCCCACCTCTGCCTCAGTTCTTACAATCTATTTGCCCTGTAGCAACCAGAAGATACCCAAAAGTCACACCAGTGTGCCTGGCTTTTGCTTTACAAAAGTGAACAAGTAATATTGAAAAATGTCTTTCTTTCTTTTCTTTTTTTCTTAAGAGAGGAGGTAGGGGCAGAGGGAGAGGGAGAGAGAGAATCTTAAGCAGGCTCCATGCCCAAAGAGAGCCCGAGGTGGGGTTCGATCTCATGACTCTGAAATCATGACCTGAGTGGAAATCAAGAGTTGGACGCTTAAACAACTGAGCCACCCAGGCTCCCCCAGATGAATGTTTCTAAACATAAAATAGATCATTTTACTCCATACTCAAAACCCTTCAGTGCTCTTCATCATAATTAGAATGAGAGAGAGAAAAAAATAAAAACAATTCAAGAACCTACAAGGTCTTCCCTGATCTGATCCAGTTTCTCTGTAAAATTTTGTGTACTTTCCAACCATCAGTGCCTTGCTAGCTCACCTCCAATCTCAATGACCTTTTGTATTTTAAGGACAAGTTAGGCTTAGTGTCACTCAGGTCGTTTTCTCACATTTTGCCTCTGCCAAATTACTCTTCTATCTGATATCCACGTAGATCCAGCATCAGTTTATCTTTATCTGCTATAGTATCTCCTTATCTAGGACTTCTTCAGTGACCAGCTGTTATAAAATTATCCTGATTGTAACTTTCTCTTCCTTTCCCCTCAAAGGGCTTATCATTACTTCATAGTTATAATTTGTATATTACATATTTTCTTTTTTCTGCCTTAGAATTATGATGCTCATCCTCTTCAATGTCCAAAGGGGGGAAAAAAAAAACCTCTTAAGAATGAGTGGGGGCATTAAAATAGCTAGAAATATATACTTTCTGAAATACTTGTCAGTTGACAAAATTGTTTTTATTATATTGTTGAATCTATAAAATAGTCTTATTCAAAATTATTTTCTAAAATACAATTCTTTCAAAAATAAAAATAACATATATACATGAATATTAACAATGAAAAACTTCTTTACACTTATTATTTGAAGATTAAAAATAGCATGAGGAGTAAGTTAATTTAGTATATATTTTGATATTCTAATCAATGTCATGGTCTTATCTGCCTCTAATATAATGTCAATTGTACTATAGGATTTTCTCACAAATTGAGGTATTCCAAAGTAAACTATAAAACTTTAGACTTAAATCCTGTTCTCCATTTGTACTCTTACTTTGTTTGATTTTTTTCCTTTGCTTTTGTAGGGATTTGGATGTCTTCCTGTCTGCATGCTATGTTTTTAATATTTTCAATTTGCTAAAATTATATGCTTTCAAAGCTAAATTTTGTGAAGCTCCATTCATGATATGCTTGTTTGATTAAAGACATTCAATTAATTTTTGACAAATGCAAAACAAACTAGAAAACTTTATTATAAATTCAGAATCAATGCACTATACTTAGGTTTATTGAAAGCTGGTTCTTCAAAATTTCATATATGTTAAAAATCCAATTAGTGATGGACAGCAAAGAGAAAAAGCATATATTGCCTGAGAATTATTTTGTTTTATTATTTTGACTGAATAAAATATCCAGAATGTTATACAAAATAAAATATGTATACGTTTCTTACAACCACAGCTATTTAGGGGATGCAATTTTGAGTTATATGCATACCACAGCAATTAAAATTTTTTAATTTAGGAATTTAGTAAAGATAGTTTTGTTGCTACAATGAGTACTGAACCAAAATTTGTATTATCAGTACTAAAATAAATAATTTAATGATCAAATTTTTGACCGAATTTAACTGAATCTGAATTTAACTGAATTAAATGAATATCATTCACAATATCAAATATTTTGCCTTTTATAGAATACATTTCCAAGATCCTTGTTTATTAACTTTATTGATACACATAATTAATGATGAATGTAGATAATGAACCAAAATTATTTAACTAATTGAGAAATGTGTTTTGCTAAGAGAGTCAACACATTAACAATTGTATTTTCACTTTTCATACATGAACAAGGAAACTCGAAAGGAAAAAAAATAATTAATTTAGAAGAACAATCACTTTTTTATAAGAAAATTTATGCTGCAGAGAGTGATATACAAATGGGCTTCTTGGAACTATATTTGCTAAATCATTGCTTTCAGGCACAGTCTTCTCCACTCAGAAAGCAAGGCCAGGGAGCAGAGATGGGATAATGCATAAACTGAATTTCTATAACCTATTCCCTGCGCAGTTCAGATCTGTTCACACTCTGCTGAAATATTCAATACTCACTTTCAACTCTTCCCTGAGAATAAGTACAATGTCTGTTATTGCTAGTTGCTATATTCTTAAACAAACAAACCAACACAAAAAGAAACCTCTAAAGATATTACATGAAATATTCTGTTGAGATATCAGGTATTTTGTAAGCCCTCAGATGGTGGTGTTGATCGATGCACTGTGGACAAGGAGGCAAATGTATATACAGAGTGTCTGTGTTTTCTGGAAAGGGATAATTATTGTTCTCTCCATTACAGAAGGGGTCATATTTAATTGGCCTGTCACCAAGTGGCTGGAGAGATATGACAAGTATTAGTGCCACACGGAAGACTCTGCAACAATCTCTACACTTCTCAGGTTGGGCGTTCATCAATGGTGGCAACCAGATCAGCCTTGGTGAGTACAGACCAATTTTATTAGATCCATGCACAGCCTTAATCATTTCTGCTCTGACCACTCTGTTCATGAGCCTGTTGTGCATGTCTATCTTGTTTGAAGAGATCCTCCCTGGCAATGGATTATCTTTGATGGAAATTAACATTAGTTAGACATACCTGCTTGCTTTGTGTCCATACACATACTTCTTGCCCAGACCTTCTTAGTTAGTCAGTCTTTTTTATTTGAGAACTCTGACCAATGAGCCAAGCCACCGACACAACCTAGAAATCAATATATCGGTACCTCTTGCCACTTCACCTTCCATGGAAGTAAATAATTGGAGTTCATTGCTCACAGCTCTGCCCTTTAGGAGGAATTCCCTTACTGCTGACTCTGGGGCCAGCCCTGATTGGAGTTGAAATGTGGCAGAGGTCCATTTTGAACTTGCCCCAACATTTTGGGCTGTCTCATTTGTTACCCAGGTCTACTCTCCTCCTACTTTTTTTTTTATTTTATTTTAGAAAGGGATAAGCAGGTAGGGTCTGAGGGAGACAGAGAAAGAGAGAGAGAGAGAGAGAGAGAGGGAATCTTAAGCAGGCTTCATGCCCAGCACAGAGACTGATGAAGGGCTTGATCTTAAAACCGTAAGATCATGACCTGAGCCAAAATTAAGAGTCGGATACTTAACTGACTGAGCCACCCAGGAGACCCTACTCTTCTCCTTTAATGTTACATATGAGAAACTTTCCATAGCACATTTCACCTTCTAATGTCATGTTATTTGCTTTTTTATATTTATTGCTTTTCTTCTTACAATATAATTCAATGAGGGTGTTTGTAAAAAAATTGTTATTGTTACCTGATAGGACTCACTTGCATAAAAAGTAGCTGGCTTATAATATGTGTCTGATAAGTGTTTGTTAAAAGAATGAAAGAATAAATTAACCCTGATTCATCTCTTTGCTTCGTTTTTCTTCATAGTACTTACCACCCCATAACGTTATATATTATAATATAATGTGGTTTTATTCTGCCTTTCCTTCCTCTACTAAAATATAAAATACATAGAGATTTGTTTACTTTGTTCAAAGCATTGTCTACAGCACCTATAAAAGTGCCTGGTTAAACAAATATTTTTTTGAGTTAATTATCAAATGGACCATGCTTTTCTTAATCCCTGACTGTATCAACAAGTAATACCTGACAAAGTGCATGTTGTGTGATAGGTGTTCACTGAAGATGTTGTAACCTAAAACAAATGCATCAATTCTAAGTAGCATTCAGACCAGAAGTGGCCTCTCTTAGCACTATTTTGGTTTTCCAGCAGATAAAATTCAAAGGAAGTTAAAATGATGGCTTTGGCTTTTTAATTTGTTTCTCAGGAAGTTGCAAAGGAAAATTCTGATTATTTATCAACCTGAAAAACTGGAAGGGCTCATTTCTTTTATTTATACACAGTCCCCTCCCCCCCAATCCTATAGTTTATGGGTTGAGTTTTTCAGGATTCCTATTACTTTGTTTCTTTGGGGAAAAAATATAAAACCTACATCTTATGAAATGACATGGGAAGACAGGAGGCCCCTTTGTTAGCTTTACTGTATCTCAGAGTAGGAAAGAGTTAAGTTCTTAAAGGGAGATATTTTTTAAACCCCTGTTGTACTTTATCATATGCATATCTGGAAGAGAAAATCTAGCAAGAGGATGGCCATAGACAATTTTCCCTATTGTTACTTGGAAGATGAATAAGGAGTTAATTTTCATTTATGACATATTGAGATTTTGAATCTGTTCTCTACGAGTTCAGTTGGAAGGAGTCTAATCTCATGGTATCATTTGAGGACAGCTCTATGAATATTTGTGACAAATGAATCTTTTATTTGCCTTGAAAATTATGATTCAATTTGATGAAATGAAAAAAGTTTATGGATAATATTTAATCACTACTGTCATATAAAAGCTAAGCTGTCAGCAGGATGCTATGACACCTAGAGTTAGTCACTTCCAGCTGAGAGAGGATCCACACAGCTTCTAATAGCTTCTGAAGCTGTGACTTGATATTCTCGCTCATTTAATAGATTCGCTATGTTTCTTGTTCTATGTGAAATTCTATATTTGAAACTAGCCTAAATAATTTTTTTGAATATTTTAATGATATTACACTCTTTATACTCCCATTTTAAAAAATGAATGCAGAAATAAATTCCCCAAATTTAAAAAGGCCTTCACTATTGATTGACATGAGTATAATTTTAACCATAAAGTTTAATGGGATGTTTTGTTAAATAAATCAACATATGATTATTTGCAGATATATGTCTCGTCTTGTCTTGGGTACTGTGGTTATATATCCTCTGTCCTTGAGGAATTTTCTCTCTAGAAAGGAAAGTGAACAAGAGAGAAAAAACTCTGTAACACTAAAATGTAGTGCATGGAACTACTGACCTGTGAATATATGTGGCAGAGACTAAGGACCGTAGCATTGATTTTAAATATATATTTTAAATATAGTGATTAAATAAAGCTATTTTACTTATTTTTCTATTGTTCAGGAACTTTGTGATATCCTTCCATTTCATTTTTCAAGTTGCATTCTCATTACTACTTTGTTTCTTAGCAAGATCTAGACTTTAATCCAATTGGTCATGGTTTAGTTTCAATTAAATGTAATTCTCTTAAGATTTTTACCTACTTGATATTTTTCAATATTTTGACAAAAATTTAGAAAAGATGCCTATTAATTTTATATATGCCACAAACAGGGTGATTTTTACATTTGATAACCATTTTAAATGTAAAAATGATAGGCAATTTGCAGAGACTGATGTAACATGTACAAATTAACAGGTGTTAGGAGTAGCTTTGTACTTGTTTACAAAATACCAACTTTACAAGTAGATAAAGGAGAATTTTTCTTAATGATAACAATTAGGCCATATGACTTAGTGTTATATTCAATCTGAAACAACATTATATTGTAGCCAAGGAAAGATGTATATTACATAAATTGAAATAAAGTATTTAAAATAATGAGGAGGAGAACTCCCTTCTACTGTAGGCTGGATATGTTATACTATAATTCTTAAGTTTGAATTATGGACACTCTACTTTCAAAGAAACATGGTATAATAGGATTACTTGTATAGTGACCTAATACTATATCAAAAAATGAATGGTTGAAGGAAAGAATACTGCAAGGTAGCTTGGAAAAGATACAATTACAGAGAAGTAAGCATTGAACTAGGATTTCAGACCAGTGTAAGGGCAAGAAATGTTCCAAGAATGAGTCAACAATTCTTTGGAAGAAAAGATGAAGGGAGTGTTCCCTGAGGGTTTTTAAGTATGAGCCATGACCAAATATCAGATCTGTTACACAAGAGATTAAACAATGTTTAATTGGTTGTAATAAATATTGTCAGATACTCTCCAATTATGAAATTCAGTGATTCTATAATGCCTTTAATATATGTCCCTCTAATTACCCCAACCACAATGAAGCTGTCAATTCTTCTTTGAAAATTTCAGTAATTTTTCATATTTCATTTTTTATTATTTTTGCATAATATTGTCAAAGTATTTTTTTAAACTGTGGTTTCATGATAGAACATTAATGTACTCTATTCCAAAATCTTCTTCCTTATTATGTAAAGTTCATATTGTATATAATGCATATGTGCATTACATACACACATGATACAAATTTAAGTACTTTCAAATTTTAATTGCCACTCTTTCTTTATTTGTATCAGGATTTGAGTTATGTTAGGCTTTCTAATCACTGATCACCAAACTGACAATTAAGTTTTTTGCTCTTTTTAGCTTCTTTTACCTCCACATGCCCTTTGTATATTCAACTACCCTCTAAGTCCCACTCAAGTTGCATAATTTCCAGACAAGTTTTGGATACTGACAGGCACTAAGTACTATTTTCTTCTCATTTCTGAATCTCTACCATGCTTACTGAAGAATCACTACCTTTCTATTTACTTACTTTTTTTTTTAAAGGGATAAAACACATACATAGGGGTAGGACAAAGAGAGAGAATCTGAAGCAGGCTTCATTCTCAGCACAGAGCCCGATGGGGGGGTTAATCTCACAACCCAGGGATCATGACCTGAGCTGAAAAACTTGCATGGTTTTAGAATATAAATTCCTCAGGAGATTATAGATCTTAGTTCTTTGTTTTTCCCATAATGCTTAACACAACTATTCACAGAATTTCTATTTGTATTTCTTCAATAAATATGATGTCAAAATCTGAAATTAACTATTTTAGAATTTCACTTACTATTTACATTTGATGGTGCTGATATATTTTTATGTCTCAAATCATTTCAATCTTGGCATTTAGATTTTCTTTAATTTTTTTTTCAGAATATTGGTAAGATCACTTCAACCTCTTTTGCTGCTCTGAGACTTTTGTATAAATAATATATTTCATGTATCTTAAAAATATTTTTATGGTATAAACATTTATCTCTATGAATTTACCTGTATAATCATGCTGAGAAATAGGGAACATTAAATACATTATTTTACTCATTAATTAAGTGGACTGCTTTGTAATTCTCCAGTTTTGAATCCTGGCCTATTTTCTACTTGAAAATTAAATATTGCACTTTGAAGCAAAATGACACAGCAGCATCTAATAACAGATTTCTCCTGAACAGAAACTATTGACAAACCTGGAAATGAGTATACTTTCTGTATAATCTATGAAGGGGCTCTACCTGCCACTGGAGTGGCTTCTTCTGGAACTCAGTGATGACACATGTGTCCAGGTTCCAATCTTGGTCCATTCTAGTTCTTTTAGATGTTCCACCTTGAGATAATTGATTCAATGGATAATCATCAATTTCTCTTCACCCTTAAGTGTGGGAATTAAAATCCCAAGTCACATGAAAGGGAGCTATTGTATGCTTGCTTTGATAAAATAACCATACATTGCTGCCATGTAGTTACCACCACTAAAAAATCTTTTACAAGTTTGTAACATTATTTCAAGCGTTTGTGCCTATAGATTCACTGTTGAAAGATGTAGTGTCATTTGATGTCATACAAGACATCCTATACCACTCTTGCTTCTGCAGAATATTTTCAGTCTATAGAAAGAACAAAGAGAAGATCGTTTTTCAGTATGTCAGTTAGCTCTGGTTGCCAGTGCCATCCCTGGACCAGATTTCTAAAGTTGCAGGCCTTTCTCTTTTCAAACATAGTTAAAAGACTTAGTCATAAGTATAGTAACCTTCTATTAGTTATTGCCAGAAATAACCACAAATTTTCATTGGCATACAAACTAAGAATTTATCTCTCATTCATCTGTGGTCAACTGGAATAGCTCATCCAGCCTCAACTGGGCTGGTTAGCTCTACTTCAGGGTGTGGATCCAGTTGAGCTTGACTAGGAAGGTTTGGCTCTACATAAATTCATTATACCTGAAGGGATAGCAGCTACCCCAGGGTAGCTTTTCTTATGATGGTGAGAGAAGAACAAGATGGAAGCATCAAATGTTTCCTAAAGCTTACACTCAAAAGTGACACACTGTCACTTCTACTAACATTCCTTTGTTCATAAAAGTCAAATTGAATAGCAACAGAGTATAGGAACAGGGATATATAATCCAACTTCAGGGAGGAACAGTAAAGTGTATGTATGTGTTTTTATAAAATTGAAAGGTTCTTTTGATGGAGGGACGCAACACAAAAACACTAGTAAAGTTAAAAACCCAAACTCTGTGACTTAGCTCCAAATGAGAGAAGACTTCCAGGCAGGGCTACATAGGGGCTTGCACCTGGAGATAGGATAATAGCAAGCTGGAGCTGTAGTGGACAGTTTATGTATAGCAAACTGGGTGGCTTTAGCTAGGTTTTCCAGGTTTCCTATGAATTGGCCAATTTGAATAATTTCTTAGGCTCCAGTGCATAGGAACTGTTCCAAATTATCTGACACCTGACTCCAAGGCTATTAGGGCAGGTGCATAGTGGCCTGGACTATCAGGACCCAATGACAGAAGTGATTGAGGTGTGAACTTAATCAACTGCTCAGAAGAGGAGAACTGACTGGCTTCTAGCCAAGACTCCAAAACTCTGTCAAGACAGCTTTTAAATAAACAAAAATACCTATATTGACCCTTTAACATCTTGCTATAAGTTTTAAATTGTTTATTTTGGGTAATTTAAGTGGCCATATAGCAGGGAAGGCTTTCACAGGGTACAGTATAAGTTGTCCTAGACAGGGTAGATAACATTTTATCATGAGAGTAAAAGATGGAAAACAAGTAGAAGTATAAGGAGTTTTTGTAAGCCAGCTCATAACCACGATTCCATTGTATGGAATGAGCCAAGAAAACAGATCTGGAATTTTTAAAGTCTCTAATGATATTTTTGGTGTAGTTTTAAAGTGTTTTAGAAGTATGAGTTAAATATATATTTTAAAGATTTTATTTATTTGTTTGACAGAGATAGAGACAGCCAGCAAGAGAGGGAACACAAGCAAGGGAGTGGGAGAGGAAGAAGCAGGCTCCCAACGGAGGAGCCTGATGTGGGGCTCGATCCCAGAACACCGGGATCACGCCCTGAGCCAAAGGCAGACGCTTAACGACTGAGCCACCCAGGTTCCCCATGAGTCATATATTTTTATGACAATAATATCTCGGTATATTCCTTGGGTCAAGGTGGGAGTCCAAAAATTATGTTGTTATAGGGTATCAACTGATTCTACATTGGGATATATATAAAGGTCAGTGGTATGTGTGGTAACCAAGAGAAAGAAGTGGTGCTATTGATGGTCAGAGGCTCGGTGAGTAGTCCTGGTGGAAAGTTGGAGGAGGAGAGGAGGAGAAGACACTGGGGAGTCAGAGCATAGACCAATACAGGGCAGTGGCTTCCTGGGAAAAGCAAGAATCTTTATTAATTTTTAAAATGACACAGCTGATAATAACCTCTGCAAAGTTTTCCTTAAGGCATGGGAAATATTCCTTAAGGTGAACCAGGAGCATAAATGGAGATGAGATTTATCCAAGTTTAAATAAAGGAAAGGGAAATGGAGAAGGGTTTTTAAAGTTGATCTTACAGGTGAATTGGCCAAGATGCCTTGAATTAAGAAAGATCAAGTTCTGAACAAGACACAGACACCTATTCAGGAGTCTACTTCTCATTTTCCAACTTAAATAAGAGTTCTTTGAGGACCCTGATAGGGCAATTAATCCAGCCGCCTGGGACCTCTATCTGGGTGATAAAAGTTCCACTGAAGGGCTTTTTTGAGAGCCTGTTCTACATTTTTAGAAGTGAAATGTGTGCCTGGGTCACTATCAGAAATGTATGATACTCCAAAAGGGATCCTAGTAAGGCTTTTCATTATGACCTTATTATACGTAGAGATACATGTAACTTTGTTTTTTATTTTGGGCACCTGTGAAACAAGAGTCTCAGAGTTCTTTACCATGAAGGGACAACTCATAGGCAATGGCCCTAAAGTTTGTAAAATGTGCAGATGGAGACATTTTCTAATATCCAGTGTTAAGATAACTGCCTGAAATTTGGCCAAGTACACTGACCCTGTGTTCCTTTCCTTACCAGGGACCTCCTGGTTTGGGGATGGAACGCAGCAACATTTCACTGTGCTCCATCATTTATAATGCTGGCAGTGCCACCTGTACCCACTATGCACTCTATTGCTGTCCACTCGGTTGATCAAAAGGGGCCCCCCACATACCCAAGTCATCTGGCACTGGGATGGCCTCATCCACCACCATGGCATCTGGCAAAAGACTGTGGACAGTGGAGGTCATTTCCTCTTGCAGGTGGAACATGTCAGACGAAGCAGATTTGGCTCCATCCTACATTAAGGAGTCTTTGGTAGCTGCACCAAATTTGTGGGATGCTGCTTCTGTGATCCATAGCATAATGGGCAGCTGGGTATGGAGGGTCTCAGGCTCAGAGTCCATAAAGAGCCTCCATCTCCAGAAGAGTCCAGTAATTGGCCTGCAATGTACTCTCTAATCATCACATTTCAATCAAGCACAAGGACAAATGAGTTAGTTTCTTCCATTAGAAGCCCATGAGGAATTTATGGCCATGACAGGTAGTCTAGAGATTCCAGGAGGCATGAGAGAAGGTTTCTAAAAGCCTCTGCAGTGATAGAGTCTATGAGAGCTCTACAGTAAGTTCCTTTTGATTTTAATTTGGACAAATTCTAGAGCCTTTATTTGGAAGTAGCCCCATTTAAGAAGGGCTGATTTATAGGTGAGATTAAGTAAAATGTGTAAATGAGGAATATGTTGTCTCCAGAATCCAAAATCCATTAAAATATATTAGACTCGTATGTCCTCGGTACATGTGTCATAGGAAACTCCTTGGAGGAGGATGTCATCATTGTAATGTCATATCTGTGCTCCTGGAGAAAGAGGTGATAGCCAAGATCTTATATGCAAAGATTGCGTGATGACAAAGCTATGGAGCTACACCATGCGTAGTCTAGTAAAGGAATATCGTGTCCCTTCAGAGGTGAAGGCAACTGCGGATGCTGTTAAAATAGACAAAATCTATAATAACAAAGTATTTTCCACTTGCTGATTTGATGGAGCTAATAATTTCAATAATAATGGGGTGGTGGATATGGGGCCTTAATGGATAGGATCATAGCCTTAAGGGTATATTAACCCACTCCACCATGAGGTACCATTCATTCTTTTCAGGTTTTAGAATGGACAAAATCAGGCGGTCAAATGGAGAAGTAGTGGAGAAATTACCTGTTCATTAATTAGATCTTATATAATGTTTTAATCCTCAAAGGCCCTGTTTTAATTTATATTGGGCCCTATTAACTATTTTAACTGAAAGTCCATGGAGTCCCATTTTATCAAGCCACTTTGTAAGTGCCAAAGACTTAATTTAATTTTAATTTATTATTCATTGTGTTTATGGGATATTTTAGGGCAAGGCGTACAATGATTATGAAACTTAGGCGAGGCTAAAGTTATAGTGAGGCTTACCTATTTTCACTATCTTATATTTAGTTACTCTTCTAAGGTTACAGAGGGTACTATGCTTAAATTAGTGAGGTCTGTGGGTTTAACTGTAATTTAAGCCTATGAAGCTTTGCCAATTGGTGTATTTTAGCAAACGTTAAAGTTAAATCTGAGCCTCTGTTGTAGAAGTGCAAATGCCTATCAGCACCCTCCTTTTTTTTTTTTAATCTCTTTGTTAGATAAATTCTTTTGGTAAATTTTGTATTGCTAATTGGTCAAACTGCGGACCTCAATGGTATATCTGTATGTATTCCTCCCCTATACCCAGGTTTCATTCTTAATATACAGGGTTTTCATTATTTTGTATTGTTTTGGGTTTCTACCTGCCTGAAGACCCAGTTTTTAGTTTCTGTCTCTGTCTGATAACCATTGGGCTTCTATGTGGTCATGTGAAAGGGTTCGGGGTGGGGGTGGCTTTCCTCATAGGCAGCCCTCTCTGGTTCTAATGCTTCACAGTCTGCCATGGAGGAATTAGTGTCTGCATTTCGAGAGCTATGGCACCCTCTCCATGGGACAGCATAGTTCGTCTTCTTGGCTGAAGTATCAACCCCTTTGCATGTTGATTTGTAGAGGTACTTATATTTTTTAAGCAACTGTGTAACTTTGACAGGCATTGGTGGGTAAGAAGGGTACAGGAATGAGATATTTGTTGTCTTGCTTTACATTTAACAGTAGGCAACTGGTCTCCAGAGGTGTAGCCCACCATACTCCTGAAGGTCTATGGAGCATAAAGTTCACGGGCAACAACGTTAAGGTATACAGCAGATACCCTCACCTGAGCTATATTCTCAAAGAGATAGGGCATTATTCCTCTACCATTAGGGAACCCAACAACATCTTCTTCTATAGCGGTTGCCTGAAACTCATATAGAATGTGTGGTCCTGATCCAAATAATGATGAAGAAACACAAAGTCTAAAAAAGTGATGGACTCCTAAAACATGCCTCTTCCAAACACAAGCCAGGACTAGAAACACACTGGAATGCCCATCTCCAGAAAGGAGGCTCAGGTGACCTATCACTTCTATTGCCCTAAGAGGAGCCCCCATCTGATCTAGTATCTAGCCTTCAGAGTTTAGATAGCATTGTTCATTTGCATATTCTTTTTTTTTAAGTTTATTTATTTATTTGACAGAGAGAGAGACAGCCAGTGAGAGAGGGAACATAAGCAGGGAGAGTGGGAGAGGAAGAAGCGGGCTCCCAGCGGAGGAGTCCGATGTGGCGCTCGATCCCAGAGGCAGACGCCCAACAACCGAGCCACCCAGGTGCCCCTCATTTGCATATTCTGATGTCAAGGACATTTGGGTATGGAGAGACAGGGCAACCACAGGCAGACACAAGAGCAGACAACAAGATTAAAGTACAGGCTCACTGACAGGAAGGTATTTCTGTCTCAAGCTACAGTTGGGGTTGTCTGGAACCATTAGTAAGCCAAGGGCAGTCTCCCCACAAAGCTACCAAAGTGTCAGTGGCAACAGGAATGCTATCCTGCTCACAGTACCAATTGTTTTATAAGATTGAAAAAAAATCTTTTTAATGGAAGGACAAAGGTGCTGGGATAGATGAAAGGCAGAATTCTGTTGCAGCTCTAAACAAAAGAAGGCTGTCACATGGCAGGGCTGCACCCTCAGATAGGGTAACACCAACGTGGAGCTATGGGAACAGCTTATGTACAAAAGTGGTTTTAGCTAGGTTTCTAGAATTCCCTGGATTGGCTAATTCAAATAATTTCCTGGGTTCTGGGCACTCTAATTTTCTGATAACTGCTCCAGGGATAATTAGGTCAGGTGCATAGTGGCCCTGGGTATGAGAGCACAAAAGCGAGGTAGTTAATCAGCTGTTCAAGAAAGGGACTGCCTAGGGCACCTGGGTGGCTCAGTCGGTTAAGCCTTATTTTTTTATTTCGGCTGAGGTCATGATCTCAAGGTTGTGAGACTGAGCTCTGCGTTGAGCTCTGCACTGGGTATGATAAGCACTGCCTGCTTATGATTCTTTCTCTCCCTCTCACTGGGCCCCTCCAGCCCTCTCCCTTTCTAAAAAAAAGAGGACTGACTGGTCCCTAGTCAAAACCACAGAACTAGGTCAAGGCAGCATTTAAAACAACAACAAATATTACATAGGGGTAGGAGTGAAGATTTGGAGCCAATAAGTCAATCTATTAAACACAGGTATCATTACTTCTAAGGTTCTTTATATCTAATATGTTATGACCTAGGCTGAAGTGTGTACTTGTAATTTGACAAAATTCTAAATTTTTGGCAGTTATTTGAACAAATATCATCTATTTCATTAATTTATAATAAGCTACTTAACATAAATCTCTTTTATTTTTTGCCATAATAAATAAAATATCAAAATGGCCTTGTTGATATCCTTTTCAATTAGTAGTTGTGAGTTTATTAACTGCCTTTTTTTTTTTTTACTAAACCACATTAAAATTCTAGGCATCTACTGAGTGTAGTTTGAAGACCATATCATTACATATACCTATGTTTATTTGTTTATTAGAAAATCACATGAAATTTATGGGATATGTTTGGTTTTTTTTTTTGAAATAGGAAGCATGAGAAAAAAATCCTTTATCATATTCTATTTCACTGCGAGCCAGGAGCTGTGTATTCCTTCAGCTATACCAAAGGCAAAGTATTATAGGTCTATTCATATATCACAATTACTAACAATTCTGGCAGATTCTTTAATCTATTAATTAGTTATCAATATCTTACCTATTTAATTTTCTATTTTTAAATAAAATATTAAGTTGAGCATATTTCAACCCAAATGAAGCATTTAGGTATGCCCTATGAAGCATTTGTGTATGCACTGTGACATATTTGGAATTCTAGGAAATTTTCACTACCTGGCTCTAAGAAAACTTGGAACATATGCATATAGCTGTACAGATAAAGATGTGATGCCATGATTCCCTTTAAAGGAAGAACTTCCTACCCAGCTGATGCTTGTGAAACTCTTTCAGGGTATCCCTCAGTCAGAGAACAAAATTGCTCATACATTTTCCTGAGCAGCTCCACTTTGTAAATGAATGAGATAGAATACAAAGGCCTTGCCCTTCTGGCCTTATACAGGGGCACTCCCACAAGGAATTCACACTCCATAACTCCCCGCTAGTTTTTCTGAGTTTTTATCAGAATCGTGCTGAATCTCAGCATGATTCCTTTCTTGTCCTGATACTACTTTCTTAACTCTTTCTTCACATATATTGATCTCTAATAAACATCATGTGTCCCAAAGTCTGCTTCTGCTTCAGGAGAGCACAATCTGTGACAGACATCAAGTAGGAAAATTCCAGAAACTGTAATTATACTCCTCATTCAGATCTTGTTTCAAGTATTAACAATCTCAGGAAACTCAAATGAGTAAGACTATTTTCACCACAAATCAAATATGTACAGTCCATGTAGAATCATTGCCCTTATCAGAATTAATTTGAAAGTCCGAAGTCTCCTCTAAACCATAACATTAATCTATGGGTCTTCATTCATCAATTCATTTATTCATTTATTCATTCATTCACTCTTTCGCTCATTCATTCATTCATCTAAGCACTTGACATTACTCCCTATAATATGCTAGCTGTCCTGTTAGGTGGAAGGATAGGGAGATAAATACATGATCTTTTTCATCAAGGCATTTAATAGTGAAAGAGGTTTGAAAACAGTATGTATATTAGCTTTTTTTGGCTGCTGTAACAAATTACAACACACTAATGGCTTAAAACAACAACAAATATATTATCTACAGTTCTGGAGGTAAGAAGTCCAAAACACTAAACAGATTGTTTCCGTACTACTTTTTGGTTTTTTACTTGTTTCCAAAACCTGATCTTTGAGTTTCTATCAGTTCTTGAATTCCTAACATTATTCTAATGAAAACCTTTACTGCTTAGTTTAGCTAGGGTTGACTTTTTTTTGCTACAGAAGACATATAGAATGAGAAAAAAATGGGAGGAGAAATGAGAGCATTTGATGATTATTACTAGTCTGAGACTCTTATGTTTCACAGTATGAATTCTTTACTTTTAGCCTGAAAGTTTTATATCGCCCTACTCCCTTCAAACAACACAGCCCAGAGGTAAAGGAATAAGTACTTATAGTCTTGGAATTTTTCAAGTTGATTTGATGAAAAAATGTGACTAACTACTGATTTTATTATCTGTAACTAGATGAATCTCTTTATAAATTTGCTTTCATTACCCATGCATTCATTGATGAAAGTGTGTGTTTTATTTGGTTTAATTAAAAAAAGTCTCCGTGTCTGTATGTGTATAAATTCACAAATAGTTGGTATATTAATGTATATGTATGCTTATACACATATATTAAGTATATATAAATTAAATGTATATATATATATTTAATTCTGAAAGATCTTTCTGGCTTACACATGTGAATTAAAATGAATTTTGTTTTTGTTTTTGTTTTTGTGCTCACTCAGAAAAGAAGTTAGTCAATAGTGCCATAAGTGGCTTGATCTATCATTAAATCTGTTTTTCTTTGAATTATACACAGATTCCATTTCAGTATTACAAAAATCAAAGCATATAATTTTTATATTTTTAAAAAATGGAGACAAAAATTTTCCTAGATAAAATGAGAAGAATCTGAAACTGGACTATATATACATTATTTAATTTTCACAAAAATGTCAAAATACAGTATGAATTTTAATGTTTAGTACATTATGTTGAGATACTGTCTATAAACAAACTTTTAGGTTATCTACTACAAATATATGGTCATCCAACCATTCATTATTTTATCTATTATTTTACAAATTTTATTTTGTACCTTCCATGTGACAGCCACTGCATTTAGTATAGAAAGATGAATAGCATGCAGATTTTCCCTGTGAAGGGCCCAGAGTTTGGGTACATGACAGAAATAAGCTTAATTATTAACAACAAAGTCGAGAACGAATACGAAGTCAGGAAATTAAGAAAATTTGAGCAATAAATTCTACTGAAGTTTAAATGGTAAAATGGATTTCATTAGACTATACATATCTATGAAATTAAGAATTTTGTCTGTTGAGGAAAGGATCAGGTTATGAATTTTTCAATATTTTCCGACTTTAATTTCAAAATAATTTGCCTTTTTTAGGATCAAAATATATCACATTAGGCCAAAGGAAGCTTAACATGAAGAAAAATTCTTGAGAATTATAAAGTATTATTCAGTTTCAAACTTAAGTGACCTAGAAGATGAAATGCAGAGAAAGTAAAAGACAGATGACCTGGAAGGTAATAACACTTAGGGGAAATAGTCCATCAATTTGTAGGTGCCCTTGAATACTCATTCTTATGCTTTTGCTATGAGCAATAATACACAGACTCCATTCTTTTGTTTTTTTCTATCAAAATAAGACTGATTTTCTGTTGTATAATTCCCATTGCCTTACAATTTCATTACTTGAGTTCAAGTAGATAAGTAATTCTTTTAATTATAACATAAAACATTCTACTTTTACAATGGTTTAAGGCATACATTAATCACTCACTTAACATTTACGTATTTAAATATATCATGCAGCACACACAATCCTTAAAAGAAGAAAAGGGTTTTTTGACAATATTTGGCAACTGAGTTATTTTAAATAAGGAGATTTTAGTAGCTGTAGCATCCTAGGTTAAGCATCAAAACCTTGGTTTTAACAAGTAATATAAGTATATATAGGATTAAAGTTAATTGCTAGTCTTAGTATCTTAGATATATTGAGTAGATTTTAAGGAAAAAATGTTTCATAAATAGAGACAGGCATTTTTCAGTCTACTTAAAAGCTCTGCTGAATTTCTCTTCCTACTAGATTATGCTTTACACCAAATTCTTGATTCTGTCCAGTTAAATTTAAATGCAATATAAAAGCTATATAGGTGATTTAAATTTAAGTAATGAGGCAAATGAAATTAAGTACTATGTGTGTGAATGTATGCTAATGTGCATTTTTGTTTTTTATTTTGTTTTGTTTTCCCTTTATAATTAATAGACCTCTAAACTTTCAGATTCATGGATGTTATCAAATGCTCCATTATCTATTTCATTTTTATGTGTAAATAGCTTGACTGTAAATCTATAAGCATATTTTATTTGAGTTTTCTATTTTTTATTACTACAGGACCAAAATATTACCATGATTTGTCACAAGGTTTTTATTTTTCATTTTGATATAGAACCTAGATTAACCCCTAAGGAAAAAAGATTCATATGTGGTGAAGGGGTTGGAAGGAGTAAGCATTTTATAAAATAACCTCAAAAATTAACTTTGGAGAAAAAAGATTTAAGATAATATAGTCCGAAGTAATTTGATTTAAATTTCAAATTTTAATGATGGGTACTTTTGTGAAAAGCAGAATAACAAAGTACATAGGTATGGATTTCCATTATGACTAGGATAATATATGTTGTTATTACTATTCTCTTTTTATCAGCTAACTAATCTTGGTTATTTTGTATATCCTAATCATTCTGCTACAAACTTAACCAGTGTTACTTCATATAATCATCATTATAAACCCATGAGATATCAGGATGCTTGGGTGGCTCAGTCAGTTAAGCCTCTGCCTTCAGCTCAGGTTATGATCCCAGGGTCCTGGGATTGAGTCCTGCATCAGGCTCCTTGCTCAGTGGGAAGCCTGCTTTTCCTTTGCCTGCTGTTTCCCCTGCTTGTGCGCTTTTTCTCTCCCTGACAAATAAATAAATAAAGTCTTTTAAAAAAATGAGATATTTATTATCTTACTTTTTATATGAAGCAATTAAGACATAGAGAGATTAAAACTATCTTAAATCACTTATCTGATGATTATCAGCATCAGAATTTGAACGCAGGCACTCTAATTATAGAACTTTGTTTCTGTGAAGTTTAATATGTTGGGGAAAAATAATCATGGTACATATACTCGTATCAATATGACATGTTAGTTGATGATTCTGGCTGACTAAACAGAAAAGTTTCTTAGAAGGCTATTGTAGAGGTATCATAATTATTGGAAACATGGAGGAAAGAAGACTCCAGGGAAAGTGCTGACAAACATCCAAAAACAGTGCAGAAGTCACAGAGAGAACAGCAATAAAAATTCGCTTGCTCCCACCAGTGGCTAAATGCTCGTTTTTGCTTATTCACACTGCCACTAATGTCAGTACCAGTCAATACCCTTTGTGCATTGGGCAACCACTGATAAAATCAAAAGCCAGATGTTCTCACACTCTCCTTGCTACCAAATAGATGCCTACAACAAAACCAGCTTCTTCATTCATTTTCCTCCAAATCATATGCTTTAATGTTTGTTTGTTTGTTTGTTTGTTTTTTATCTCAGTTGTATGATGACCTGGATTTCCTGTTCCTCCTTTATGGAGGTGGAATTTATGAATCTTGCTATTCCCCAAATATTAGAAGAATATTCATGAAGTGTTAGACTATCATTAAGCTTGAACAATTCAACATTCAAATTCAAGAATTCAAGTTTTATTTATTTTTGTTTTGATACCTCTGCAATAGTTTAAATCCTATTTCTACTCTTAGATGTCCATGTTTACAATTCTTGTAGATTCTCCACTGACTGCTTTCATCTTTTGTAGTCATACTTACTATTAAGTAGATAATAAAATAAAAAGTTACGTAATAAAATCTCAAAACTAGTGATTGTAAATTGCATTAGTGTTTTACACCACACTCACATATAGGGATTAGATTATTCCATGACAATTAATTGGAGATATTAAGTGATAGCATTATTTGAGTATATCCAAATTAATCATGAACAAAGAGGCCAAGAAAAAAAAAAGCCTCTTTTTTTCATAAAATTTTAGGTATATTTTGTAATTTTTTTCTGGCCAGAAGCACAACCAGAAGTAAACCCATTTATTATAAAGATTAGTAAACAGAAACCAAGATAATTTATTTCTTTGTTTATTATTTTTTTTTTTAAAGATTTTATTTATTTATTTAACAGAGATAGAGACAGCCAGCGAGAGAGGGAACACAGCAGGGGGAGTGGGAGAGGTAGAAGCAGGCTCATAGCGGAGGAGCCTGATGTGGGGCTCGAACCCAGAATGCCGAGATCACGCCCTGAGCCGAAGGCAGACGCTTAACCGCTGTGCCACCCAGGCGCCCCTGTTTATTCTTATAGTTAGGCAAGTTTAATTCATAATTCAACTTGCATCAAAAACTTGATTTTAAACATGGTGGTAGAGTAGGTTTTTATGGCAAGGAAGTAAGCAGAACACATATACCCCATCTTATATTTTAAATATCCATTTTCTATTATTCATAGATATTTAATCATTGAGGATACCTATGGGCAGTCATAAGAAATAGATCTTCTTCAGAATAAAGTAGTCCTGAATCTAACTACATTCTACAAAATGAATTGTTCTTAATGTATGAATTTTGTAGGTCACAGCCTAGATTAGTCAAGCAGTAGACACAGGATGTGCTCCTACCAGAGTCAGAACATTTTCTTTCAACTTTATTGCAAACTAATTGAAATGACAAGTTATTAATTTTGGGAGGTAAATCTATGTTCATTTAGGGCCTTTTAAACATGCTACAGTTGGGGAAACTGAAGACAGAGAAGTTAAATGCCTTGGCTGAATTATTCAAGACCTACAGTGGAGAAGAAAGCCAAACCAAGTCTCTTGGCTCACAGAACAGCTCCTAATACACAATGCTGCCTGTCCCAGTGCTAGCAGGGCTGAGAGTCAAAACAATTTGCACACCTGTGATGCATCTTTCTGTGTGTATTGTGCCTCAATTTTAAAATACAGGACACTAAGGATCTGTTTTTACAGATAAAGAACACTGGAACTTTGAAGGAATTCAGTTGCTTTGAGTTATCTTTAAGAAACTACAAGACAATCATGGTAGCTTAGCCATTGCTTCCAATTTCAGCTTCATATTATAACTTTAAATGAGATTGATGAATATTAACTCAATTATACCCTTCAGATAATTCCCATCTTAGAATGAGCTATTAGATTGAAGAATTAAATAAAAAGGATTTTCTCTAAGTGTTGTGTCCAAAAAGCAAAATAAAGACAATTGTTCATAGATCTTCACTGATGATTCACATGTGAAACAAATATTCTTAAACATGAATGGTGCAACGAGCTCCACGTATCATGAACAAAATGTCCCAGGGAGGCTATTTTTTTTCCACCACATCTCTTGTAATAAACATGGAGCCAGTTCTGTCAAAATACCCTTAGGGAAGACAGTTCAGTGCTTGCAGAGTAGCACTCAGTAAGAAAACCCAGCAGACCATTTGTTTCACTTTTTATTCCAGAGAAAACAGTGGCCAAGGCTGCTGGATTCCAGAGTGCAGAACAGACCTTTTGCCTCTTACAGCTTGCTGATCTTCACACTGGGTTCCAGTGTTTTGGATCAAGACTGTCAGAAAAATCTTGGTTGGAATCATCTTTACTAAGAAGGCAGAATAAATGTGTCTATTTGGCCTCATTTTCATAGCACTTAAGTCATTATACTACCTCCCTCTTGAGGGCTAGCTGTCTAAATGTCAGGACACCAAACACCCCCCAAAAAACAAGCTTTACATTTCCAATGTTGCATAATAAGCCTGGGGCCACTCCAAGGCTCATTAATAAAAACTTAATGGTAAAACAATAACAAGGAGGAAATGCCACTGAAGCACAAATTTATTGAGACTAAATTATTTCTCACCCCAGCAGGCTTGTTGCATTTGACATTTTATGAAATCAGCCAAGGTGGAAGAAAAACAGCTCCTAGAGTGGACTTTGATGTTAGACTGTTGGTAGTATTGAGGGACAGTTGACACTCTTGAAAAAGCCTGTAAGTGTGAATTAGGAGGGCAGTTCTTGTGATCAGTCTTTGTGATAAACTCCTCAATCTCCATAAATACATTCCATATTCATGAGGCACAGAGCTACCCTTAAAGAAGCAAAAAGTGGCAGCAGGCAAGCAGAGGGAAAAGAGGTCATCAGGCACTCTCAAGCGCCCACTCTTTTCATATATCTCTTAAGGCCTTATGTTTGTTTTCACTTTAGCTAAGCACAACAATCTGCTTGGGGGAAAAAAATCTGGAAGAAACAAAGGTGCCTTTGCCAATATTATGTTTTGTGTTGACAGGCCCTGAGATTTCTGAGGGGAATCCGCGATAAATGGGATCAGGTCATTCATCTATGTTGTGTGCAAACATAATTTAAAGATACAACCTCCAGAGTGAGTATGCTTTCCTAAGGGTAGGCATGTGGAGGACTAAGGGTGAAGCATTCTTCAAGATCAACTAATCAGGTAAGGTGTTCTTAGCATTCTGAAATGCCCTTGTTGCAAATATTGGGTATAGTGATTCAAATTACACTTAATGGGTAAACTTTAGAAAATACCACCTTTAACTTGTGGATGGACAAAGCCTGCAAAGCAAAATCAAAAACTCTAAGTTTTCATATTTTCTGTGTGATTTCACTGAAGGAATTGTGCTTGCTTTTTGGCATAAACAATCATAGAATATTTCCAAGTCTTATTTAAATTGAGAGCCAAGCTATAAATTCTTATCTATACCTTGGATAATTCTAAAATTCAGGTAGATGTTGTCTAATTGATTTGTCATAATTTGTAAATATCTTTCCTAGAATTTCAAATTTAACTTAAGATGTATGAATTTTACTAATTAGTATGTGCTGATCAATTTAATTAGAACCCCTCAAAAATACTAGTTTCCTAAATTTTATATAGTGAAGGTCACATATTCCACAAACATTTCTATTGTATAATTATATGTTATTTCTCAATATAATGCCTTCATCTTAACAGAATCAACGTTGTGATTTTTTTAAAACACTTTCAATTTATAGTTTCTTCCTAATAAAATGAGTTTAATAATCCAGCATTAATTGTATAATGTGATCATTTTTATATATCTAAGGACACTTAACTTGAAGAATTAATGTGGGTGTTGTCCCCTTGCATTTCTTCTGTACTTAGTCCATTATTATAATTACTAATTCATATCTAAAAAAAGTATTTATATTTTTCTACTCAATATTTTTCATATACAAATAATTGTGGTAACTATAACAAATATTAAGGAATTTTAAGTAGCAGATTAAAATTAGAGTTGCTCACATGTATAGAGGTGAAATGTCTATTTCATAAAGCTGGATGCTGAGTAAAACTGCGTTTTTGACTGAAAGAGCACTGGGTTAGTAGAGGGCAGGATTTCTAGTCCCTAGTCTACCCTTAATAGCCATGCAGCTCTGTGTAAGTCACTTATCCTATTTTAGTCTCCTGTGCCTTTTTATCTCTAAAATGACTAATAGTTTTAGTTTTTCTTTTCTAAAAACGCTAAAAAAATCAAAGAGTAGATGTGGGAGTTGTCTTTCTTTCTTTCTTTCTTTCTTTCTTTCTTTCTTTCTTTCTAACTGTATAGCACTGTTATGTCTAACAGCTTATTGTTACGATTGTTGGTTAGAATAGAAAGAAAAAGAATCAATCCCTATCATATACTGTACCTTTTTTCAGGGTACAAATAATCCCACAAGAATGACTGTCTTCCTTTTTATGGTCTTAAGAGAATTATAGCTGAATGAAAGCTATGCTTGCTTGGCTGTATAGACTACAAAGGAATGTATTTGAAAATTGTTTACACAGGTTGTTAAAATTATATCTTAGTTTTTACTTTATATATTTCATGTTAGATTTAGTGTATGAAGATCAGAAGTGAGGATTATATCAACAGAGAACAGGGCAAAGACAGTAGAATTAACCCTATCCAATTCCTGTGTACATGTAGGCTTACTAGATACACTGCAATCCTCCATAAATGGCATAGTTAGGGAAGGATACTCTCAAGGAATATGGTTTTGTATCGTGGTTTGAATCAGAAGAGTAAATCTAGAGCACAGTCTTTATTATATAAGATTAAAGAGTCTGGTTTATATTAAATCATGGCAGATTCATTAAGATTTAAAGACCCACTTAAACCTTGCTGTTCCTTTTGTATAAAGTTTTACAAGCAGCAATGTAATGGTTTATGAGATTAGGGTCATTGCCTTTCGTAGCCTTCTTAAATTGTATGAACATCATTTAGATACAGGTAGACAATAGTGACAAATACATGTAGTCTTCAGTATTCATTTTCCCGCAATTCTTTAAACACTGCCCGTAAATGTACTCCCAACCCAGTAAGGTTAGCAGAACATATGTCTCCTTTCTCTGCTAGGAAACTGGTGGATTAATTTGGAGAGAGGCAACTGATCCATCCCCCCACTAGTAGGTCTTGCAAAACCATTACAGAACAGTAGAGTTGGGAATTTTATTCAATTTCCTGTATTATTGAACAAACCTCTTCTTTTACAGATGAGGAAATATAAATAATTCAGGGTAATTCTAGTCACTAATTTCTTAAAATTCATGATAAAATATTATAAACTTTAGCTTATATCCCTTATGCTATATGCCTCACAGTCTCATGTCTATTTATGGGTCCATGGCTTGTCACAGCTTTATGTTGTTTAGAACTTTAGTTCGACAATTTTTAGGTGAGAGAGATTATCCATGGTGGAATGCCAAGTCCAGTGCCAATTAGAATACATCCAGTATTGTTTGGGCAAAGTATGTTGGTGTATACCTACTTGCATAGAACAAGGATGCTGAGATACAAATTAAAATTTTCCTTTAAGTGTTTAAATACAGGGAAAGGAGGACTTCTAGACAATGCTGGAGGTTCAGTGCCACTTAGAATGAATGAGTGGCCCAACCTTACATTAGCGATAATAAGGCATTTGGTAAAATTTGTATCACCTGAAAGAAAATACACATATGTGTACATATGGACACATATATATGCACTTATATATGCATACAAATACCCTTAAAATTTGCTTCAGTTTTGTTCAAAGCCAGTGAAAATAACCTGGCAAACAACAGAGGTATCCAGACAATTCCTTATTCAAAGAGTAGTCTGTTGGGAAAGGCTACTCAGCCATATTCTTCAGAGATGGAAGGGTCTATTGGACAGACATGAATAAGGTAGTACCTACTTAGAAATTCAGTTAATATTGGTGAATCTTTGTAGCATCGGGCATAGGGTTTTAAATTTAAAATCACATTTCTTAATATATGGATTTAAATTTAAATAGTCTCAGCTGTCAGGCGGCCCATCCTTCATAGACTCTTCCTCCATATGCTGTTTTTGGCATGTCAGATTAAGCACTACTAAAAACCATGCTCTTAAAGTCTATTCAGTAGGATTCACTGGTAAAATAGGAAAATTTAGCCTTGTTTCACTTTCCTCAGGATCAAATTCACGTGGTTCATACAATAAAACCCATGGCTGTTTGTCATGTGCTCTTCTCTGGACTGTTTGGTATTAAAAGAAATCATTTTGGGGTGCCTGGTGGCTCAATCAAGTTAAGTGTACAACTTTGGCTCAGGTCACGATCCCAGGGTCTTGGGATCAAGCCCTATGTTTGGTGTCCGGCTCCCCGCTCAGTGGGGAGTCTGTTTCTCCCTCTCTGCTGCCCCCTCCCCTTGCTCATTTGCTCTCTCTTGCTCTCTCTCTCTCTCTCTCTCTCTCTCAAATAAATAAATAAATAAATAAAATCTTTAAAAGAAAAAAATTATTTCGGGAGAAGTGAGCAGGATCCTTTCTGAACCTCCATTCCTGGAATGGTTACGGGACACCAAACACATATTCTCTACTCATCTGAAATAAACCTAAGCCTTAGATTCCCTTTCTTCAAATCAGTGGATTAGTTGTATAGAAATATAGATTCCAGAAGATTTTCTGAGAATGAGGATAATTCATTTCAGTAAAGCAACTAAGGCTTGAAAAGAGAGTGAAATGTAGAAAAAAAATTCTGAGAATGAAAGTAGTAAAAACACGCATACATTAGCACTTAATAATAAGCAAAGGACTGTACAAAGCATGTTACATGCATTTTACAAACTGGCAAACTGGTACTATTATCTCTATTGGATATATGACGGAACAAAGGCAGCTCCTTCCCTCATGTACTAACATAATACACTTAATAAACAGTACAGCCGGAAGTTGCCCTTCATATCACTTCATTCTCACAGAGATATTTACAATCCAAGGCTATAATGTCTAGATCTGTGGCATAAGGATGAATTTATGGGACAATAGAATTGTGCGACAGAGAAGTGGAGGACACAAGTATTGCTCCTACAAAACCCCAGCATTTTGTAGGTACTTATTTTCAACTATGAAGTAAGTATTGTTATCTATATCTACCATGTAAGGAAAATGAGATTAAAACAAGTTTTAAAGTGCCCAAATCACATAGTTTCATACTCATGTATCTGACTTCAAGGCTCTGGGATTGTTAACGACACTACTCTGAGACTTCACATTCTCATGACATGTGCAAAGCACCATCTGACATACATATAGTGTGGATTTCATAGTAAACTACTTTCAGAATCACAATGATCACATGCTTACAGGTTGGGCTTTGGTATCAGATTATTGTCCTGTTTAGTAGAGAGGTTTTTCCAGAAATCTGAGTAGATATAAGAGAAGTGACACATTTCTAAAAATGTGCCATGTCTTTTATGTTACAAGCATCTCTTTTCCATGGCTTACAAGGCCAAATCAGATTATGGACAGTTGAGAATTTAAAGTAAATTGTTACAAGAGACAAAAGCTTCAACTAAAAGTTTTTATTATATCAACTGAAATGGGGAATAATTGGAGCATCTCCCAGGCATTGCTGTTATTCATTTGTTTCCCTCCCCCTGCTTGCCTACTTTAAAAGTCATATTGGGTGGTAACTAGAATTGTTTTTCCAAAGAGCTTGTCAATATAAAGATGACTTGCTTTGTGAACACTCTGTCTTGGGGCTTCATTTACAATCAAGAGAAGTATGATAACCTGTCAAGTCAGACTTAAAAGGCTGTATTTAGCAACATATTATCCAATGGTAACCTGAGCTAAGATGGTGGCAATAAACAAACAAACAAATAAATAAATAATTGAGGAATAATACGGAGCAGAACTGTCATGGGAATGGTGAGAAGTCACACTATTTGAAGAATATGGTTATGAGAGAATAATAATAATAAAAAGCCACTCAGTCCAAAATACCACTGGGTGACTTACCTGTCAGGTGCATAATCACTGGAGATGTGGTTTAAGCACAGGCTTGAGTGAATGTCTAGACAGGTAATTGATTCATTTTTATGGGAATTTTACTTATTTTACATATCATCTTCCACCATCCTGATTTTTTATTTGAATATCTTTTTTTTTTCAATAACACTGTCAGATTTGATTTGGGTGCTGGTATGAATAATATACTGCTTATATTACATGGTTTTATTTTTTCACTCAGTATTCTTAACCTTCAACTCTGAGCAAAAATGTAATAAATTCATTCATTAATCTCTAGCCTAATGTAGTAATTCCTACAAGATTCATTCTATCTCCCTTTTTAAAAAAAATAACTAACATTTTCTTATCCTAAAAGGTAATGGCATTATTAGATTCCATTACTAAACAATATTGCTATGCCTTGTTCATTTTGACAAGATAATCACTACTTTATAGAAATGATACAAATAAAAAATGAAAATCAGTTTTTTTTTCCATAGCAAAATTCTTCCTATTAACTGTAGTAACACTATTTAATTTTTTTTAAATATTCATTTTCCCTCTTTCTTCTGGGTATGTCTTGATTCTAATATGCATATCTAAACTTGATTCATCTTTACTCTAGCATACTATTATTACATATAACCTATAATAAGTCTTAGAAATTTCAAGTGAATTAAGTATCATATATTGAAACATTCCATAGGAAACTTAGGGGATTTGAGTAGGTAATGAATTTAATGATGTGATCTAGGAATATAGAGATTATATCTTAGAAGAAAAATTCTAAATTAGTGCAAAACAGGAATCTACTAAAAAAAGAAAGACATCATGAAATTTAAAACTATAAATTCTTCAATTATAATTTGATTAATTTTTATTTTAGCAAACATTAAACTACATAGTTCTAAATGGTGAGCATGTGTGATCTAACCTCAAATCAGTCAATGGTAAAGGTTGTCATTTTACAAATAGCATAATTCAAATAAACATATCTTGAATTCCATGTATTGTGAGTACACTAACTAGAATTTTTTAAAGATGTGATAATATTTAAACAAATAAGATCACACGCAACAATAACTCTACCTTGAATTTCCATCTAGAGATTTATTTTTTCTTCTTTTGGTAACTATACTCTTAAAAATTACTTCTGATTTATTGTCTTTACTTCTAATGTTTCCCTTCTATTAAAAAAAATCATGTTTTTAAAATATCATTACAACAAGAAGAATTGTCCTATGTAGATAATTTTAAAAATTATATAGCAAAACATAAAGAAAAAAATTCCAATTTAATTGCCAATTATCTTACTCTCTGTGATAACCACTCTAGGATATGTAACAGATTTTAATCGCATACATAAATCCAACTTCCTTCTGGATATCTCACATTTGATTTTTGGCAGATTCTTCAAATTAAAATACCCAATTCTAAACTTATTATTAAATCCAACAAAATCAGGAAGGTATTATAATACATCAGAGTGAAGACAGTGGTTCAAACTAAAGTGGTAGCAAGAAGGTGAAGAGAAAGGGTTAGATTCTGATTCTACTGTAAAGGTAGAGACTAGAGAATTTGTTGGTCAGTTACATGTGGAGTGAGAGGAAAAAGAAGACAAAGGATTACTCTAGTATTTTTAGCCTGAGAAATTGGAGGAATATTATTTCCACTTTGGAAGGAGCCACTTTGAATAAGGATGCATCAAGTTTTTGGTTTGGGACATATATAGTTTGAGAATGCCTGTCAGACACCAAAGTAGAGATGTGGAGTATATGGGTATTGGGCACAAAGTATAACTTTGAGAGACTTCAATATAGGTTGACTAAATAAAGCCATAGGAAAGTAAAATAAATGGTATAATTAAAATAGAGCAGACATGAATGTGTAAGGGTCTAGGGCAGGCATTGTCAAACCTACCTGTGGCAAAATTCATCATCCGTTTTTATAAATAAAGTTTTATTGGAACACATATGTGCCAATTTGTTTCCATATTTCTGATGGCTGATTTCACACTAAAATTCCTGAGTGGAATAGTTGCAGCAAAGATGTTATGATGTACCAAGCATAAGCCATTTATTATCTTACCCTTTACAAAAGTTTATTGACCCTTGGCTAGAGGAAGATAGTTATCAGACCCAAAGTTGTATTACTTTTCATTCCAGTTTTCCCAGGACAGTCTAGTTTATATTCATTGCTCCAGCATCCAGAACAAATAAAATTATTTTCAATGTCTGACAAGTCTCTGGACAATACATTATATGATCACCCTAACTGAATTTAAGTAGAAAAATTTCACTGAGAACACATTAGCTAACACTACACTATTATATTTGGTATTGGCTGAACAGCCCCAAACTGTGAAACTATTTGTAATTATTAAAAAAAAATATTTATATGTTTATTTTAGAGACAGAGAGCATGAGCTGGAGGGGCAGAAGGAGAGGGAGAAAGAATCTCAAGCCGACTCTGCACTGAGCTTGGAGCCCAATGTGGGTCTCTATCCATGACCCTGAGATCACAACCTGAGCCGAAACCAAGAGTTAGTGGCTTAACTGACTGTGTCACCGAGGTGCCCCCTTAATTACTTTAATAGCCTCCAAATTAACTAAATGTCATATTAAATTTAGTCAAATGTTAACAATGTCTGTGTGTGCTATATTATAGTAAAAAGAGGGAAATAATGCTACAAAAGTAGTCACAAGATGAGGAAAAGGAATAAACCTAGTAGGTTTCAACCCAGGAAACCTTCTATACTTCTAGTATTCAGGGATAAAAACAGAATAAAACCAAGGAGTTTGTGAACCTATTTAATGGACTGCGATTATTCTATTTCAATGTAGAGTAAGTTGAACAATATGAACAAGCATCCGTTTTAATAGAATTCAAGATTGGAGCCTTTTATTTCGAATTGCCCTGGTTCTCTTACATAGGACAAGTAGGAAATTTACTGTCTTTAGATTTTATTTATACATTTTGCTCCAAGTCACTACCCTAAACAACGATTTCCACTTTCAATGTATGTATATACTGACTTTGAATTGATATTTTAAAACAGAAATGTGGTATTAGCTAAGTAAAAATGAAAAAATTTTAAATATATAATTATTTCATACTTTTAAAAATTCTTTTATTCTTGGGGCACCTGGGTAGCACAGTAGTTAAGCATTGGCCTTACGCGCAGGGTGTGATCCCGGCGTTCTGGGATTGAGCCCCGCATCAGGTTTCTCCTCTGGGAGCCTGCTTCTTCCTCTCCCACTCCCCCTGCTTGTGTTCCCTCTCTAGCTGGCTGTCTCTCTGTCAAGTAAATAAATAAAATCTTTAAAAAAATTCTTTTATTCTTTAAACTTTTTATTTATTTATTTAATTTTAAAAATATTTTAATGTAAATTCAATTAATTAACATATAATGTATTATTAGTTTCAGAGGTAGAGGTCAATGTTTCATCAGTCTTACATAATACCCAGTCTCATATAATACCCAGTCTCATTACATCATGTGCCCTCCTTAATGTCCATCACCCAGTTACACCATCTTTCCACCCCTTCCCCTCCAGCAACCCTCAGTTTGTTTCCTATGCTTAAGAGTTTCTTATGGTTTGTCTGCCTCTCTGATTTCATTTTGTTTCATTTTTTTCCTCTCTTCCCCTATGATCCTCTCTTGTTTCTTAAATTCCACATATGAGTGAGATCAATATGATAATTGACTTATTTCACTTAGAATAATACATCTAGTTCCATCCATGTCATTGCAAATGGCAAGATTTCATTTTTTTGAGGGATGAGTAGTATTCCATCGTATATATATACCACAGCTTCTTTATCCATTCATCTGTTGATGGACATCTGGGCTCTTTCCATAGTTTGGCTATTGTGGACATTGCTGCTATAAACATTGGGGTGCAGGTGCCCCTTCGGATCACTACGTTTGTACCTTTGGGGTAAGTACATAGTAGTGCAATTGCTGGGTCATAGGGCAGCTCTAGTTTCAACTTTTTGAAGAAACTCCATACTGTTTTCCAGAGTGGCTGCACTCCCACCCTTTCTCCACATGCTCGCCAATATCTGTCATTTCCTGACTTGTTAATTTTAGCCCTTCTGACTGGTATGAGGTGGTTTCTCATTGTGGTTTTCGTTTATATTTCCCTGATGCTGAGTGATGTTGAAGACCTTTTTCATGTGTCTGTTGGCCATTTGGATGTCATCTTTACAAAAACGTCTGTTCATGTCTTCTGCCCATTTCTTGATTGGATTAGTTGTTCTTTGGGTGTTGAGTTGGATAAGTTCTTGATGGATTTTGGTTATTAGCCCTTGATCTGATATGTCATTTGTAAGTATCTCCTCCCATTCTGTTGGTTGTCTTTTGGGTTTGTTGGCTGTTTCCTTTGCTGTGCGAAAGCTTTGTATCTTGATGAAGTTCCAATAGTTGATTTTTGCTTTTGTTTCCCTTCCTTTGGAGATGTGTCTAGCAAGAATTTGCTGTGGCCGAGGTCACAGAGGTTGCTGCCTGTGTTCTCTTCTAGGATTTTGATGGATTCCTGTCTCACATTTAGGTCTTTCATCCATTTTGAGTCTATATTTGTATATGGTGTAAGGAAATGGTCCAGTTTCATTCTTCTGCATGTGGCTGTCCAATTTTCCCAACACCATTTGTTGAAGAGACTGTCTTTTTTTCCATTGGAGATTCTGTCCTGCTTTGTCAAAGATTAGTTGACCATAGAGTCAAGGGTCCATTTCTGAGTTTTCTATTCTGTTCCATTGATCTATGTGTCTGTTTTTGTGCCAGTACCATATTGTCTTCACGATTACAGCTTTGTCATAGAGCTTGAAGACCAGACCTGTGATGCCGCCAGCTTTGGATTTCTTTTTCAACATTCCTTTGGCTATTTGGGATCTTTTCTGGTTCCATACAAATTTTACGATTATTTGCTCCAGCTCTGTGAAAAAAAAAAAAAAAAAGTTGATGGTATTTTGATAGGGATTGCATTGAATGTGCAGATTGTCCTAGGCAGCATAGACATTTTAATAGTATTTGTTCTTCCAATCCATGAGCATGGGACATTTTTCTATTTCTTTGTGGCTTCCTCAGTTTCTTTCATGAGGGTTCTATAGTTTTCTGAGCACAGATCCTTTGTCCTTTGATTACATTTATTTGTAGGCAACTTATGGTTTTTGGTGCAATTGTAAATGGGATCAACTCTAATTTCTTTCTTCTGTCTCATTGTGGTGTATAGAAATGCCATAGAAATGTATAGATTTCTGTGCATTGATTTTTATATCTTGCCACTTTGCTGAATTCCTGTATGAGTTCTAGCAATTTTGGGGTAGAGTTTTTGGGTTTTCTGCATAGAGTATCATGTCATCTGCAAAGAGTGAGAGTTTGACTTCTTTGCCAATTCAGATGCCTTTTATTTGTTTTTGTTGTCTGAGTGCTGAGGCTAGGACTTCTAGTACTATATTGAACAGCAGTGGTGATGGTGGACATCCCTGCCATGTTTCTGAACTTAGGGGAAAAGCTCTCAGTTTTTCCCCATTGAGAATCGTATTTGCTGTGGGTTTCTCATATATGGCTTTTATGATATTGAAGTATGTTCCCTCTATCCCTACACTGTGAAGAGTTTTAATCAAGAAAGGATGCTATACTTTATCAGATGCTTTTTCTGCATCTATTGAGAGGGTCATATGGTTCTTGTCCTTTCTTTTGCTAATGCGATGTATCACATTGATTGATTTGCGGATGTTGAACCACCCCTGCAGCCCAGGAATAAATCCCACTTGGTTGTGGTGAATAATCCTTTTAATGTACTGTTGGATCTCATTGGTGAGTATTTTGGTGAGAATTTTTGCATCCATGTTCATCAGGGATATTGATCTGTAATTCTCCTTGTTTGGTGGGGTCTTTGTCTGGTTTGGGGATCAAGATAATGCTGGTCTCATAGAAAGTGTTTGGAAGTTTTCCTTCCATTTCGATTTTTTGAAACAGCTTCAGAAGAACAGGTATTAATTCTTCTTTAAATGTTTGGTACTATTCCCCTGGAAAGCCATCTGGCCTTGGACTCTTGTCTGTTGGGAGATTTTTGATTACTGCTTCAATTTCCTTGCTGGTTATGGGTCTGTCCAGGTGTTCTGTTTCTTCCTGTTTTAGTTTTGGTAGTTTACATGTCTCTAGGAATGTATCTATTTCTTCCAGATTGCTTCATTTGTTGGCATATAGTTCCTCATAATATGTTCTTATAATTGTCTGCATTTCTCTGGTGGTGTTTGTGATCTCACCTCTGTCATTCATGATTTTATTTATTTGGGTCCTTTCTCTTTTCTGTTTGATAAGTGTGGCCAGGGTTTTATTAATCTTATTAATTTTTTCAGAGAACCAGCTCCTAGTTTTGTTCATCTGTTCTACTGTTCTTTTGGTTTCCATTTCATTGATTTCTGCTCTAATCTTTACTATCTCTCTTCTCCTGCTGTGTTTAGGCTTTATTTGCTGTTCTTTCTCCAGCTCCTTTAGGTGTGAGGTTAGGTTGTGTATTTGAGACCTTTCCTGTTTCTTGAGGAAAGCTTGTGTTGCTATATACGTCTCTCTTCGTACAGCCTTTGCTGCATCCCAAATGTTTTGAGCAGTTGTGTTTTCATTTTCATTTCTTTACATGAATTTTTTTAACTTCTTCTTTAATATCCCCATTTACCTATTAATTCTTCAGTAGGATGCTCTTTAGCCTCCATGTATCTGAGTTCTTTCCTTTTTTCCTCTTGTGATTGAGTTCCAGTTTCAAAGCAGTAGTTTAAACATATGCAGGGAATGTTCCCAATCATTTGATACTGGTTGAAACCTGATTTGTGATGCAGTATGTGATTTATTCTGGAAAATGTTCCATGTGCACTTGAGAAGAATGTGTATTCTGGTGCTTTAGAATGGAATGCTCTGTATATATCTGTGAAGTCCATCTGGTCCAGGGTGTCATTCAAAACCCTTGTTTCCTTGTTGATCTTCTGCTTAGATAATCTGTCCATTGTGGGAGGGGGGTGTTAAAGTTCCCTACTATTATTTTATTATTATTGATGTGTTTCTTTGATTATTGATGTGTTTCTTTGATTTTGTTGTTAATTGGTTTATATAATTGTCTGCTCCCATTTTAGAGGCATAAATATTTACAATTGTTATATCGTCTTGTTGGATAGACCCTTTAACTACAGTATAGTGTCCTTCCTCATCTCTTATTACAGTCTTCAGTTCAAAATCTAATTTGTCTGATATAAGGATTGCTACCCCAGCTTTCTGTTGATGTCTATTAGCATGACAAATGTTTTTCCACCCCCTCACTTTCAATCTGGAGGTGTCTTTGGGTCTGCAATGAGTCTCTTGCCGACAGCTTATCAATGGGTCTTGCTTTTTAATCCAATCTGATGCCCTGTGTCTTTTGACTGGGGCATTTAACCCATTTACAGAGTAACTATTGAAAGATATGAATTTAGTGCCATTATATCACCTGTACAGTCATTGTACAGTTAATATACACCTGTGTGTTGTCTCTGTTCCTTTCTGGTCTGTGTTTCTTTTGGGCTCTCTCTTTGCTTACTATATTCCTTTAGTATTTCTGGTAGGGATGGTTTAGTGATCGTAAATTCTTTTAGTTTTTGTTTGTTCTGGAAGCTTTTTATCTCTCTTTCTATTTTGAAGGACATCTTAGCTGGGTAAAGTATTCTTGGGTGCATCTTTTTCTCATTTAGAGCCCTGAATGTATAATGCCATTCTTTTCTGGCTTGCCAGGTCTCTGTGAATAGGTCTGCTGCCAGTTTAATGCTTCTGCCCTTATAGGTTATGGACGTCTTGTCCCAAGCTGATTTCAAGATTTTCTTTTTGTTTCTGAGATTTGCAAGTTTCACTATTTTATGTCAGGGTGTTGTCCTACTTTTATTGATTTTGAGGGGGTTTCTCTGTGCCTCCTGGACTTGAATGCTTGTTTTCTTCCCCAGACTTGGTAGTTCTCCACTATTATTTGCTCCAATATACCTTCTGCCCCCCATCTCTCTTTTCTCTTCTGGGAATCCAATTACTCTAGTATTATTTCACTTTATGGTATCATTTATCTCTGGAATTCTCCCCTCATGATCCAATAGTTGTTTATCTCTTTTTTTCTCATCTTATTCTCCGTCTTGGCCTTCTATCACTAATTCTCTATTCTGCCTCATTTATCCTAGCAGTTAGAGCCTCCATTTTTTATATCATCTCATTAATATCTTTGTTTATTTTGATTAGATTTTAGTTCTTTTATTTCTCCAGAAAGGGATTCTGTAGTGTCTTCTATGTTTTTTTTTTTCAAGTCCAGATAGTATCTTTATAATTGTTATTCTGAACTCTAGTTCTGACATCTTACTTATACCCATTATGTCCCTAGAAGTTAGTACTGCCTCTTGTTCCCTTTTCTGAGGTGGTTTTTTCCATCTTGTAATTCTGTCCAGAGAAGAATAGATAAAGGAGAGAACAAAATACTAAAATGGAAACAACACCAGAAAAATATACACTAAAAAATTCAGAAGAGACATGAAACCAAAGAAAAAATAAAAATAATAAAAATTTAAAAAAAAAAGAGAAAATATAATCAGACAGGTGAACATAATAGAGCAATATGCTGGATCCTGTGTGTATATTGGTCTGTTTGTTAGAAAACTAGATCCCAAAATTGTAATGAAAGAAAAAAACTTACATACTTACAAAAATAAAATTAAATATAATGAAAGGATAGAATGTAAGTGTAAAAATGAAAATTAAAAGAGAAAAAGAAAAAGAGAGAGGGAAAAAAGAAGGAATATAAACAGACAAGTGAGAAGAACAGAGCAATACACTATATCCTGAGTGTATTTTATTGTTTGTTAGAAGAAACTGACATGTCAAAATTGTAAAGAAAGAAAAACATATATATAGAAAAATATAATTTAACACATTGAAAGGATAGAATGCAACTATTAAGATGAAAATTAAAAAAGGCTTTAATAAAATAAAAAGAAAGAGGGAAAAGAAAAAGGGCAAAAATGATCAGACAAGTGAAGAGAACAGAGACATACACTAGATTCTGGGTGTAGTTTGGTCTTTTTGTTGGAAGAAACTGCATCCTAAAATTGTAAAAAAGAAAAACTTATATATACACAAAAATAAAATTAAATACAGTGAAAGTATAGAATGTAACTGTAAAAATGAAAATTAAAAAAGGTTTAAAAAAAGAGTTGACAGAGTAAGAAATTGGTTGAAAAAGGAAAGAGAAAAAAATCAAAATTGAAAGACTAAAGAATTATGGGGAAAAAAATGCATTCTATATCCTATTTTCCCTATCCTGGCATTTTGCAGTTCTTTATGATCAGTAAACTTGGTCTTCACAGGATGTTCTTGCTAATCTTCTGGGGGAGGTGCCTCTTGCACTGATTCTCAAGTGTCTTTGCCCCTGGTGGAGTTGCACTACCTTTGCCAGGGGGCCAGGCTAAATAATCTGCTCCAGAGTGTTCTATGTGGCTTTTGTTCCTTGGAGACTTTCTGCCCAATTTTGGAGGATTATAATGAGAATGGCAACCTCCTAATCTGCAGTCCTGGAATGGAAACCTTGGGGCCCCACTCTTTAGTGCACTCTTAGGAAAAGCAGTCAATCAGTCCTTTCTCCCTGGTCTCTGTCCACACTCCATGCTCACCCAGCCTATGACCAACCTTTCTAACTCAGGACGTGACCCCATTTCAAGTCCCCAAACCCTGTAGACTACTGCATGCACCTGTGCTGCTCTTCCCAGGGGAAGAAGGGGGGTGTCTCCCAGTTTTGCCACTTACCGGGCCCCTGCTCAGAGAGCAGTCACCCAACATGCCAGGCTTTGTGGCCATGCAACCCCAAGCTGAGAGCCCTCTCCTAGGCTCCCTGATTGCAGCTGGGTTCCCTGCTCTGATGCCTGAGATTTCTGCTGCACTCAGGCACCCCTAGTCTTCCTGTGACCCCTAGGAATCTAAGACCACACTGTTTCTCCTAGGATTTCTCCCCACCCCACCACCTGAATGCCTTTCAGTCAGGGAAGTCCATCATAAGAGCTGACTTCTAAAAATTCTGATTTTGTGCTTTGCTTCTATATCACTTTCTGGTAGCCGGCTTACCGAGGCTCCCTCCCCCCACAGTTTATCTTCCCATATATCACCTTGGATTCACTTCTCCACACCTCTACCTTGCAGAAAGTGGTTGTTTTTCTTTTCTTTTAATAAATATTTTAAGGATTTTATTTATTTGTTTTAGAGAAAGGGCAGGAATGAGCATGGGGAAGAGCAGAGGGAGAGGCAGAAGCAGACTCCCTGATGAGCAGGGAGTCCTACACATGGCTCAATCCCAGGCCCCTGGGATCAGGACCCGAGCCCAAGGCAGATGCTTAACCAACTGAGCTACCCAGGCACCCCAGTTGCTTTTCTATTTGTAGAGTTGCAGCTCTTCTTTTCTTAGATCTCTGGTTGACTTCGCAGGTGTTCAGAATAATTTGATAGCTATCTAGCTGAATTCCTGGGACCAGACAAAACTAAGGTCTCCTACTCTTCTGCCGTCTTGGACTCCAGCTTCTTTAAACTTTTTAATGGTGATTGGAATGAAAAATATGTTAAGATGGTCATGTGGCCAGGGCGCCTGGGTGGCTCAGTCATTAAGCGTCTGCCTTTGGCTCAGGGCATGATCCCCGTGTTCTGAGAATGAGCCCCACATCAGGCTCCTCTGCTGGGAGCCTGCTTCTTCCTCTCCCACTCCCCCTGCTTGTGTTCCTTCTCTCGCTGGCTATCTCTAGCTGTCAAATATATAAATAAAATCTTTTTTAAAAAAAAGATGGTCATGTGGCCATAATTGTCTAATAATTCTGCTTTAGTTTAGGCTGATATAACAGAATACCATAGGCTGGGTGGCTCAAATGACAAACACTTATTTCTCACAGTTCTGGAAGTTGGGAACTCCAAGATCAAGATACCAGCAGATTTGATGTCTAGTGAGACCCCTCCTCCTGGTTCACAGACTGAAGTCTTCCCATTGTGTCCTCATATGGCAGAAATAAATCATCTTTCTCCTATCTTTTTAAAAAGGGTACTGATTCCATTCATGAAGTCTTTACCTCATGACCTAATGACATCCTAAAAGTCTCATCTTCAAATACAATCACATTAGGGATTTTGGCTTCAACATAAGAATTTTGGAGGGGTGGGGAATACAAATATTCAGCCAATAGCAAGTTCTAAAAATAAAATGAGCAATATATATTTCTTTGGAAATCATGAATATTTGTAAAATGTCATGAACCAAACAATATAAAATTTCAGTCTATCAAAAGCAATCAAATCCATAGCAGACTAGTTGACTATCAGCTATGATTTCCCAAAAGATATTTATAAGCCAATTCAATAAGAATTAGTTAGACATTAATGAAATGTTAGTTCTAAAAAATGTGTCAAAGAAGTCTCTATTATTCCAAATGAATAGGGTTTTGTAACTCAAGCAAATCAGATCAATGCTGTGGCATCATTACATACTGTATTGCCTGGTAGAGTCTGTGGTGTAAGAACTCTACAGGAGAGCTAGAGAATAAACTGTTTAATTTTGTGAAATCATGAGTTTATATTAAAATCTTAAATTACTTGGCAAGAAGCAGAAAGAGAAGTAATAGTGTTGGTTTGAAAGGACAACTAAATGTAGAGGGAACATAGAAATCAATGAATATGTGAAAGAAGGAGGGTGATCCTCCATGAATCACTTTATTTATAAGATAGAGTAGTTTTAAAATAATTAAATATAAAATGGTGAAATTCTCACAGACAATTATATTTTCCTATCTTGTGTAATCTCTCATAAAAAATATTTGCATTTTATATTCAAGAAAATAAAAGTTTTTGAACCATTAACTTTGAAATTTATATATAATAGCAGTTTAACTGCATTATAGTTTAGTACATATCTATTAAATTTGTTGACATTCATATTAAACCTAAGTAAATGTATGATTGCAATTTTTTTCTGGTGAAAAATATTCCCTACCTGAACGAAAGTGAAATAGTGTGCTTTGTAAAATTTATAGAACATTTCTGTTTTTGTTTTGTTTTGTTTCTCAGAAAGAGTGTGCTTCAGTTGTATTCAGTGTCTAATTTTCATGTACTGTTCTATGTCTTGGTGCATAAATTTAATTTCAGTTTGTCAGTGGACATCCCTTTAACATAAAAAAGATAAATCAAAAATATATGCCAGAGTTAATAATATATCCAGTAATAAATTAAATATATAAATTTTACTCTCACATCTAAGATAACTATATGCAACACATAATAGAAGAATATTTAAAGCAGAACAAAGAATCATGAAGAATCATCCAAAAATAAATGTGTGGAAATTATAAATATTATTTGAATAGTTATTCAGTTGTATAAAATATTTTTGAATTAAATAAGGTGATATAACATAATTGTGTATTTAAATACCTCGAAGGCTTCCTGAGAAGTCATTTTTTAAGATGATTATAAATTTTTTCTGTTAAAAACTGATAAGATTTTTGAAAATGTATAGTAGAATAAAAACTTTACACATTACTTATTAAAATTCTTTATAAAAGTTACAATAATTAAACACATATGCTACTGAGAAAAAAGGGGGGGGGGAAGGGATTAATGAATGATAGTTGAGGAAGTACACAATGTCTCTCCTGAACCTTTCCAGCTTGCTGCCCGCAGATCTCGGGATTTGTCAGCCTCTGTAACTGAATGAGTCAATTCCCTATAATTAAAACCTTTTTCTCCATACATATATATCCAGTTAATTCTGTTTCTCCGGAGAACCCTGACTAATACACAGGGCATGGCTCAAAAAGGGACAAAGAATGCATCATAGCCAATAAAGTAAATAATCTTTAAAAATAATAAAAAATAAATATAAAGTTCAAAAGGAGATCTTAGTATACTTAAGAACTCAGTATATATAAATACACTTCATAGTAAGTATAATGACAACAGGTTTGGGACAAATCATTCACAAATCATTTCCTAATCATTGTAGAGAAAATACTTTATATTCTCACTAAAAACATTCCAAATGATGTCAAAATCTTAATGTGGGAAAAAAATCAAACCGTAATTACTCATGAAGAAAACCTATATAGTACTTGGCATTAGCTTGCACATGCAAACAGTTGAGAAGAGGTCAAGTCTGCCCTTACAACAATAAATGACAGGACAAACTAAATCACTGACTTTTCTTGGGCTATCAGTGAACTAAGATCACAGGGTAAACCACCAACTGGAAAATCTATAAAGATAGGCACCAACAGGGAGAAACAGGACCTGAGCATTTGTTTAATTGGGGCAGAAGCCACTCAACTCCCTATAAGCTGTTGAGACATTGAAGCAGCAATTTCGACAAATTGTTAGAAGTTGAGTGTAGGCTATTGTGAGAGGGAGAAGCTCTCCTCAGTACTTCTGTTAGTTCTCATGCTTTCAAAAGCTTTTCCTCCAGGAATTCCATCAGGTTCTCACAACAAATATGGAAAGAATCCAGAGGCAGTTCCTCTTTAGCACTGGCTAGGGAGGGGAAGAACAACCACCATGAAATCCACCCAGACCCCTCCTCTTGTTGAACAAAGTCTTACTTTGCAGGGGAAGGACATCATCAAAAGGTACTAATGAAATATTGCAGATTGGGGAAGGGGACTCCACCCAGCCCCAGCCTCCCTATCTCAACCAAGGGGTGGTGAGAGAGCCTTAATTTCCTTTTTTCCTGAAAATAAAATGGGAAAAGTGGAGTACATCTGCTGGAGCTAGGGAAGGTACTAGAAGTAAAAAAGTTCTATCTCTGGGGGAGGGACAAAAATACTTATGAAGGACGTACCCCCGAAAACACAGGTCCAATGTGTACTTCAAAGACTGAAACTTAATCAGAAGAAACCCTCTCAAATGTTCTACCACTAAGCTAACAAACCTCCAGTAGTAATAATGCACTGTCCCTAGTGCAGTCTTTTAAATGGAATATGGAATTAAGAATATCTTATGAATGATATGAAAGACAGAAAAGAGGAATATAGAAAAATAAAACAGAACACTCTAATGTTACAACTGCAAGAAATTAAAAAAAAAATGTTGAGTTTATTCCAGATAAAAACATACATATATCAAACAGAACTATGAAAAAGTGTAACTTCCCTGGAATCGTGGATAGACTATGTGTGGCCTGAGTAAAATAGCACTATAGAAAAATAAGAGTTTTGTATGTATGTGCAAAAAATCAGACTAGGGACACTTAATGATGTGTTTGAGTGTAATGCCTTGCTCACAGGGTTTACAACAATTAATCTTTGTGGTGGAGAAAAACAGGCTGCCTACTTCTTATGTCCATTTTATGTAGTATAAATTTGGTGTTGGGAAGCGGTTGCCCAAGCAGGAATTACGTTTTATGGCTTCTCTAAGTGGGTACAGGTAATGTGATTTCAACAGCCCAACAAGAGTGAAAATGAATTGCTAGGCAGAATAATGGCCCACAGACATCTACATCTTCATCTCCAGAACCTGTGGACATGTCAGGTTACATGGCAAAGAGGGGGATTAAGGTTGCAGGTGGAATTAAGGTCACTAATCAACTGACCTTCAGGAGACTATTCTGGAACAAGCAGGTGGTGTTAATGTAATCACAAGCATTCTTAAAAGGGGAAGAAGGAGCCTGAAGAGTCAGCATTAGTGTCATGGAGTCTCAGGAAGGACTTCGTTCCCTGTTGCCGGCTTTGAAAATGAACTGGAGCTAGGAGACAGGATTGCAGGTAACTTTTAAAACTGGTATTTTTACTCTATAGCATCTAGAAAGTAATGCAACTCCGTTATGGACTTCCGGCTTGCAGCACTATAATAAATTTGTTTTGGTTTAAGCCGAAGGTTTGTAGTAACTTGGTACAACGGCAATAAGAAATGAATATATGGAGTTATGTCACTTTGAAGCCAAAATAATTTGAAAAGAGGTTGTGCTTTCTTTTTCCATTGTCTTTTCTCTTTTTCGGTGACCTTGGAAATTAAGTGTTGACTATGTGGGGACCACAAGCTGGTGCCTGAAAGGCAATCCTTCTGAATATTTGCTTGGACTTTGTTACAAGTGAGAAATGCATATCTATTTTGTTAAGTCACTGAGATTATTTAATTACCTTATTTACCAGAATCCCCCCTTCCCCCCGCTCCCCAGTTTTGCCATGGCTTAGCTAATTTCAGTTAGGAAAATGATATTGGAAAAGGAATAAAGCTAAAATAGAAATTCCAGTAAAATATTTTTAATGGGTAAAATATTACCATCTAGATATGAAATCATTTTTGAGTTAAACTATTTTGGGCTCACAGCTTAAATAAGCAGAAAGTCCTTTCAGTAGAAGTTACACGAGAGAAAAAAGCGAGAGATCGCGGTAAAGTTAAAGTTAAGAAATAAAAGCAATTGGTTATAAAGGTGTGATACATACTCCTGAAGTACTAGTAATACTTTTTACGATTAGGTATTTTTTTAAAGGTTGTGTGGTTCTTTCATTATTTTTCCTCAAGGTTAACTTAACCTAGATTACTAAAGTTTAATGATGTTATTTTAATAATACTTATGTTTCCTAGAACCAAGCTTTATTAGGATTACACATTACAGCTTTAAAGGACAAACTGGTCCTCAGGCAGTATTAAATAACCCAACTTTCATTGTACTGTTGTAAACAATACAGGACCCTCTCATATATTCAAGGTAATTTTAAGCTTAACAGGCACCATCAGTTGTGTCTGGGGACAGGTTTTATTTGCAATAATTTTTGTATACAAATATGAATATTTCATATCTCATTCCTTGTTGAATGGTGTATAAAATAAATGTCTACATTTCCTACTGTGCTCTCATTTCCACCTAAAAGCGAGTAGTTTCAGGCAACATATGAACAATCAATGGAAAGACTTTAACTTACCCTTTGATATAAAATGATATTAACCCAAGATTAAACTTTGGCTCTCACATCATTGATAGATCGCTCACATAAATAAGCCCATAATCCACAACCAATACCCCCTCCCCCATACACACACACTTATAAGTTACAGTCCATACACAGTCACTTCAGAGAACTGGCTAAAGACAGCAATGACAAAAATTTTATCCAACATGGTGAATCAGGGAGCTCTTATTCCAATTTTGACAGGCAGCAGAATATATTGAAAAGATGTTTTTAGGCATACTTTCACGCCTACGGGAGGAGAATGTAAAACGGAATGTAACAAAAGGAAAAAAAAAAGTGGATTTGCAAGGGAAGAACACAGCCAGGTGTCATTCTCTGGTGCTACTACTACAGGACTATCAAATTCACATCCTTGTGGAAACATGTCATTTGTAAGCAAAAGACCATGTCTGCAAAACAATATTGCCAATGGGTCCCTTCATTTTAAACTTAAATACATAGAGCATTTAAAGCCACCTGCTGAAAAATACCTAAAGCAAGTCATACTAGACAAAAGAGTTTATGGGGTTAGACCAGAAGGCCCAGTGTTATAAAGAAAAATGTTAAAATTCATTGTGAAGATTTTCTAATGTTATAAAAACAGACAAAATATGCCACAGTCCCTTCATCTGTAATCGTTTAATTGTAGAGTAAATCATGTTGTTCTGTTTTCAGCATTTAATTTTTAAATTAGCTCTTGGCTGCAGTGTCCTTGATTACAGAACTTAATTAGCTGTGCCTGTTGAAGAGAATTATGCTATATACAGGATACATGATCACATGGAAAAGCTTCATACAAGCAATCAGAGTCCTAGGGAAGCTTGGTTAACTTTCTAAAATGTGCAAGAACAGTTGGGAAACAGGCTGTATTTAGAGACAGAAGATTCAAAGGAGAAAGCTACATTAAAACAAAATTAGATAGGTCTGTGTTCTGTGTAGGCAAATATTTTGAATGACTGGAAATACTGAGTTTTAGAAGAATGAATTAATATTAACATCTATTGTATTTGTTCATTAATAGATTGACGACATGATTCCTTATGTACCAAATTAGAGGAAAAATTCAAGTTTCTCTGTTTATTGGCTTAAAAAGAAGGATACTTGTGTAAATTGTGTAAACCTGTTCTTTGTTTTCACTAGTTGTGATAGCTTTTGATCTTCCTATATCATGTAAATTATATAAATACATACAAATTTTCAGTACTGAACAACAGCTAAGCCAGAAACGGCTTTTCAACAATATCTTATAAAGTGGATGAATTCACAGAGCTAATCACACCTATGGAAAATATGTTTTTCTCTAAACAGTTCATGAAAACTTTTACATCTTAAACATAAATATTCAATATGAAATTCCAAGAGGATGTCAGAAATGTAAAGCAATCAAGAGATTACATAATATAAAAATGAGTTTGGGATAGCTCAAATGAACTAAAAGGGCAGTTACAACAGATTAATATTTTTTAAAGAATTCTGAGCACAAGGTGAGGGTAGAGTTGGTACCTCAGTCGTCATTTCTCCAAATTAGTTTCCAAGTTTGCTATTCATGTAATGTGAGGTAGTCAGCTTTTGATGTTGAAGTAAATAACCTTTATTTAGCATACAATTTTTTTTTTTTTTTTTTTTTTTTTGCGACGTTGCCGAGGGCTATGGGTCGCCTGCACAACAGATCAACTGAACTCAGCTGTGCTTAGCTGGGTTCTGTGGTGCTAGATTCAGCTCCACAATAATTGTGTTTTTTTTTTTTTTAAACGCTGATGGAAGCAATAGCCGTGATCTAAGAAACCTGTTTTCATGTTGAAAGACCAGAGTGAGAGAGGCGGAGACTACCCGTGAAACTTTATTTGATGCTTCTGCTGGGATGTAGTGAACTTCATTAACTTGTATAACATTAGCCAAAACGTGTCCACGTGACCAAGCCCAAAGTTTAAGGAGATGAAACACATGAACTTTTCCACAGAACTTGTAGGCAGTTAACAGCACCGTAGTCAAGAAGGCATCATTCTATTATAGAGGGAGGATGGACGATGGAGAGCTGTTTGGGAACAACAATTCAATACCACAGGGCTAGATGTTCTAGCATCTCAGAAGCAAGAAGATAACCTAATAATTATTATATAAGGCGCAGAGAGAAAGAATGTTAAGATTATACAGAATGCCCCATCTTGTCTTGCTATACTTCGATGTCTAGTGCAGTGCACTAAAATGTGAGCACAGTGAAGGCAAGTCTTACCTGTTTTGTTCCTAGAAAAATGCTTGGTATGTCAAAGGTACTCAATAAACATTTACGACTGACCTAATGAAGAGAAGTGAAGACCACAGTAGATGGGAGAGATGATGATGGCAGAATCAAAGCCAAGGAAACATGTCTAGAGCAAATGGCCCTGTGTTTAAAAAACAAACAAACAAAAAACACACATAAAAACTCAGAACTTCTAAATGTGAAGGTAGGGTAAAATAATACCAGAGCATATTAGGTGTAAAAAAGAGAAAAAAATGTTTCTGTGGTCTCAGTTTCTAGAAGATGGCTTATAATTTATACATTCTTAATGCAATTACATTATAGGAGAAATAAGATAGATGTAACTTTTTCTAATACTCTAAGTCTTACTAGCTTCTGTTAAATTAAAAAAATCATAGGAAATATAGTGTATAAACTGTGAGAACACATTTCAAAATCTTTTTCCTAAAGGGAACATATCTATGTACACAGCCATCCATGTGGAGAAGAAGAACATTATCAGAATCCCTGAAACCCCCTCATGATTCCACAATATCACACTAATTCTTCCTATAAGCACTATCCTACCTACTAACATCTCACTAGGTTAGTTTTTATTACCTTTGAACCACATATATAAGTACAGAATAAATTATCTTGTAAATGCTCTTCTGACTCATAATCATATGTGTGGGAGAAATCTGTTTTGTTCTGATAGCCATAGTTCGTTTTCTTGTTGGATGGTATTATAATCCATGAATCCATAATTTATCATTAATTTATGAATACTTGGATTGCTGCTATAAGCATTTTGGTGCATTTATGTATATTCTGGGAGGTATAAATCTAAGAATGGTGTTGGGTCACACAGATAGGCATTTTTATTTAAATTTAGTGGTATAATATATATGGAAAAAATGTAAAAATTTCCAAAAAATGTAGAACATCTGAAATTTTCCAAAGTGTTTCTACCAATTTACCATCCAGTATCAGTGAATGAGTTGTTTTATATACTAAAACCCCACTTTTTAAGAAACCAGTCTAATGAGTGTTTATTATTAGTTAGCTTTTACTGTACTGCAAATTACTCCAACACGTTGGCCTTATGTAATAAACAACCACTTGTCTTGAAACTCAGTATAATTACTTTGGGTTGAGTGACTCTTTTGGTCTCAGCTAGTTCACTAATGCTTCTGCAGGAAGGTGCTGGTTTGAGCCGGTTGATCAGATGCTTGTAGCTGGGTCCGCATGTCTTGGTTCTATGTGGTCTGGCATTGTCTAATAGGGTAGACGGAGTTTTTTTACATGGCAACTGCAAAGGATCTTGAATGATAATGAAAACATGCAAAATTTCTTGAGGCCCAAATTCTGAACTTGGACAATATCCCTTCTAATCCATTAAGTGGCTAAAGCAAGTAGCAAGACAAGGGCAGATGAAAGTCTGGGGAAGTTGACTTCATTTTTCTGACAGAGTTTTAAACTTCCATGTCAAGGAACAAGCCTACAGGAATGGGAATAATTACAACCAACTTCATAAACCATCTACAAGAGTAGTATTATCTAATTGTAATTTAATTTTCATTTCCCTCATGACTAACAAGGTTGATCAACATTTCCTATGATTTTATTGTCTTTAAAAAGCTCCTTTATGAGATGCCTGTTCAAGCGTTTTGTCTGTTTTTTAATCCGTTTACTTCATTTTTAATCTGTAAGAATTCTTTCTGGATATAAATCTATTACCACTTCTCAAATTGTGGCTTACCTTCGATTGACTGGATCTATTCTTTTTATAGTTCAGTGGTGCTAAATTTTAATGTAAAAAATGTATCCATATTTTCATTCTGGGGTATTTTATGTATTTATATTGCTTGCTTGTTAAACAAAATAAAGTTAGTTTAGCATGAGGCCCAGGGCCATGAGGTAGTTCCAACAATTTCTAGAAGTTTTTTCCCCCCCAATTCAATGACAAATTCACTTGAAAGTGATTTTGTGTATGATGTGAGGGAATGTTATTGCTTGTTTTTAAAAATTTTTATAATAGTGATATAGTTGACTCTAATATTTTAATAAAGACCTCTATTTGGATGATGCTATGAAGGTCCATCTTTGTCAAAAATTAAGTATTGAAATTGCATGAGTCTGTCTTTAGATTCTCTACAGACTTCTGTTGGTGTATACCTCTAGTTTGTAGCAGGACTACACTGTCCTTATTACTATAATACTACAGTTACACAGTGTAGCAAGTCTTCCCTTTTTTTCTTCTTTCTCCTCTGTTTCTTTAGTATTTTCTTTGCTATTCTTGGTCTTTTACTTTTTATCTACACTTTAGAATTGGCTTGATTGCCAGAATTTTAATTCACAATACAGTCAAACTAAGTAATTTTCATAAAATGGCATCATTTCTTTTCCAAGGCTTTTCATCTATGACTTCAGTAGGCCTATCCATTTTCCTGGTGTCGGTACTGGTGTCACTCTTTGAATGATACAAAGCCACAATTTAAAAGATAGAACAGAGTTTTTAGGTAAAATTCAGCCAATTAATGGATTTATGGTATTATGGTAAAATTAGGATATTGCTGGTAAGCCAAGTCTCCACTTTTTTTAGCTTCATTTTTATTTTTTAATTGAAGTATAATTGACATACAATATTATATTAGCTTCTGGTATACAACAGATTGATTCAACAACTCTATACATTGTCAGGTGCTCACCACAAAAAGTGTGGTCACCATCTGTTACCATACAACATTATTATAATACTGATTATATTCCCTATGTTTTTCATTTCAGTGACTTATCTATTTTGTACTGGAAGTTTGTCCTCTTTAATTCCCTTCATCCATTTTGTACATGGCCCCTTCCCTAAACATCTCCTCTAGCAAACACCCAGTTTGTTCTCTGTATTTAAGAATCTATTTTTGTTTTTATTAGATTCCATATATAAGTGAAATCCTATGGTGTTTGTCTTTCTTGGACTTATTTCCTTTAGCTTAATACCCTCTAGGTCCATTCATATTCTCCTGAATGGCGAAACCACATTCTTTTTTATGGCTGGGTAATATTCCTGTGTGTGTGTGTGTGTGTGTGTGTGTGTATGCATGTATACATATATATACCACTTTATCCATTCAGGTACCAGTGGACACTTGTATTGCTTCCATATCTTGGCTATTGAAAATAATGGTGCAATAAACAGGGGTGGATATCTTTTCAAATTAATGTTTTTATTTTCCTTTGGTAAGTCAGTAGTAGAATTGTATCATATAGTATTTCTATTTTCAATATTTTGAGGAAACCCCATATGGTTCTCCACGGTACAAATTTATATTCCCATCTGTGCATGAGTTTTTCCTTCTCCACATCCTTGTCAATACTTGTTACTTCTTGTCTCTTTGATTCTAGCCCTTATGACAGGTGTGAGTAATATCTCCTTGTGGTTTTTACTTGCATTTCCTCAATGATTAGTGATTTTGACCACCTTTCATGGCTGTTGGATAGAGTATTCTTGGCTACAGGTTTGGTTTTGTTTCCCTTTCCCCCTACCTTCCCCTTCCTTACATCCCCTACCCCCTATCCTGCCACTCTCTTCTGAGAGTTTCTGGTCAAAAATCTGCTGATAGCTTTATGGGGCTTTCTTTGTATCTAGCTGCTTATCCTCCTTTTGCTGCTGAATTTTAGAATTCTTTCAATATTTTTAATTTTTGCTAGTTAAACTATGTGTTTTGGTGTGGATCTTCTTGGGTTCATCTTGTTTGATGCTCTCCGTATTCCTGGAACTGGATGTCTGTTTCCCTCCCCAGATTAGGGAAGTTTTTAGCTGTTTCTTCAAATAACTTTTCTACCCCATTCTCTCTTCTCCATATGGGATCCCTATAGTGCAAATGTTATTATACTTGATGATGTCTCTGAGTTCCCTTAACCTATTTTCAACTATTTTTTTTTTCCTTTTTGCTATTCAGCTTGGTTGATTTTCATTACCCTTTCTTCCAGATCGCTGAGCCATTCTTCTGCATCCTCTAATCTGCTATTGATTCCCTCAACTGTATTTTTTATTTAAGTTATTGAATTCTTCAGCTCTGGTTCTTTTCTATATTATCTACCTCTTTGAAATTCTCACTGAGTTAATCTACTTTTTGTTTTTTTTTCCCCAAGTCCAGTCAGTATCCTTATGACCATTTGAACTTCTTATCAGGCCTGGTCCTTATTCCCATTTTATTAGCCAGCTGTAATGATTCACTTTGCCTGTTGTGGGTTTGCTCCCTGCACTGTTTAGAGGCCTGATTGTGGCTGCTGTGGATTCATGGATGGGCATGGCTGTCACTCATCCTAGCTCTTAGCCATTAGCCTTTCTGTACAGCTATAGGCACACACAACAGGGTTGCTCCTTGCACAGGTGGCTAAGAGGACTTTCTGCAGGAACTGTGTGCATGCTGTCATGTGAGGTTATCTCCATCCTTTCCTAGGGCAGGGGTCACTATGAGGGAAACTAGTCCTAGATGTGGCTACCCACTGCATAGGGTAGGGCAGAAGCCACTTCACAAAATGATGCCTTGCCCAGGCAGGTGGGATGGGTGCTACTGGCCCCCAGAGGGAATACTGGAGCGGGCCAAGCAATGTTACCAAGGTAGATTGGAAGTATCAGAATTGTTTCCCACAAACATCTGTCTATCTGAGCTGGGGAAGAGAAGTGGAGCCTGCCAACACTTCTGTTTCCAGAGAACGCCTCTGCAGATACCCACCCCTTCTGTATCTATTCTAAGATTAGTCAATAAATTTACTTCACATACACCCCAGGTGCTTTTGAAACTGCTGTTTCTGTGCTATGTTGGGCCAAATTATTTAATATACTGGCTCTTTAAGGTTTGGTGATTCCATTTCTTCTAGACCTCTAGCTCTGCAGAATTGAGCCCTGCTGGTTGTTAAGGCACCTGGAGTTAAGCCCCACTGGTTTTGAAAGCCCAACATTATGGGGACTTGTCTTCCCAGTACCAGAGGTCTGCGGTGTGGGTACTGATTCTCTTGCTTTTCCAAACCTGTGATGTCATTACTATTTGTGGTTATTTACATCAGGGGTTTGGTTCCCAACCAAACCTCTGCATCTCCTCTTTTTCATGTTGACTTCTTTCTAGGACTAGCTATGAAAAATTTGTTCTGCCAGTCTTTAGGTCATTTTTAGAGTTAGTTGCCCAGATGTACCGGCTGTCTCCATGTAACTGGGATGAGGTTAGCTTGGGACCCTCCCACTCCACCATCTTTCCTCCTGTGTTTGTTTGTTTTAGCTTAATAATGTTATAATTGCCTGTGGATAAATCTAGACAGATAATTCTTGGTATTTGGTGTGTTTCTATTCTACTTAAATGGTATATAGGATGTATATTCAATATATATTTGTTATAGGACATATAAATACACTTGATTATTATATATCAAATTTGTCTAGTCAGCTTGTTAATTTTATTTTTTAATTCTAATCTATATATAATTTTTTAATGTACACAATTGCAATATGCAGATGCTGAGAGTTATTTCTCTTCAACTCACTAAATCTCTTTTAAGGTGCTTTTATTTAATTTATTTTATTTTTTTAAAGATTTTATTTATTTGAGAGTGAGAGCCAGAGAGAGCACAGCAGAGGAAGAAGGATAAGCAGGCTCCCTGCTGAGCAGGGAAGGTGACATGGGGCTCAATCCCAGGACCCTGAGATCATGACCTGAGCTGAAGGCAGACGCTCAACTGACTGAGCCACCCAGGTGCCCCTTTTTAAAGGTGGTTTTAAACTAATCTGTTGAGTTATTATAGATTTCAGTTCTAAAATTACCATAATGTTTTAATTATCTGAAAATATTGTCAATCATATTTTTGTGCTATTTTTATATATATTTTTAAATTTTTTATTATGTTATGTTAGTCACCATACAGTACATCATTAGTTTTTGACGTAGTGTTCCATAATTCATTGTTCGTGTAAACACCCGGGGCTCCATGCAATATGTGCCCTCTTTTTTTTTTTTTTTTTTTTTTTTTTTTTTTTAAAGATTTTATTTATTTATTTGACAGAGAGAGACAGCCAGCGAGAGAGGGAACATAGGCAGGGGGAGTGGGAGAGGAAGAAGCAGGCTCCCAGCGGAGGAGCCTGATGTGGGCCTCGATCCCAGGACTCTGGGATCATGCCCTGAGCCAAAGGCAGATGCTTAATGACTGAGCCACCCAGGCGCCCCTACGTGCCCTCCTTATTACCCATCACTGGCCTATCCCAATCCCCCATCTCCCTCCCCTCTGAACCCCTCATTTATATTATAAAAAAATCCGAGCTATTTTTTCATAATAATTTTTTATTATTATATTAGTCACCATACAGTACATCCCTAGTTTTTGATGTAAAGTTCATGATTCATTACTTCCATATAACACCCAGTGCACCATGCAATACATGCCCTCCTTAATACCCATCACCGGCCCATCCCAATCTCCCACCATTCTCCCCTCTGAAGCCCTCAGTTTGTTACCCAGAGTCCATAGTCTCTCATGGTTCATTCCCCCTTCTGTTTACCCTCCCTTCCTTCTTCCATTTCTTCTCCTATGATCTTCCTACTTCTTATGTTCCATAAATGAGTGAAACCGTATGATAATTGTCTTTCTCTGCTTGACTTATTTCGCTTAGCATTATCTCCTCCAGTCCCATCCATGTTGCTGCAAATGTTGTGAAATCATTCTTTTTGATGGCTGAGTAATATTCCATTGTATATATGGACCACAACTTCTTAATCCAGTCATCTATTGAAGGACATCTTGGCTCCTTCCATAATTTAGCTATTGTGGAACATGCTGCTATGAACATTGGGGTGCATATGACCCTTCTCTTCACTACCTCTGTATCTTTGGGGTAAATACCCAGTAGCGCAATTGCTACATCATAGGGTAGCTCAATTTTTAACTTAAGGGACCTCCACACTGTTTTCCAGAGTGGTTGTACCAACTTGCATTCCCACCAAGAGTGTAAGAGGGATCCCCTTTCTCTACATCCTCTCCAACATTTGTGGTTTCCCGCCTTGTCCATTTTTGCCATTCTAACTGGTGTAAGGTGGTATCTCAATGTGGTTTTGATTTGAATTTCCCTGATGGATAATGATTTTGAACATTTTTTCATGTGTCTGTTAGCCATTTGCATGTTTTCATTGGAAAACTGTTCATTTCTTCTGCCCATTTTTTGATTTGATTGTTCCCTGTGTATTGAATTTGAGAAGTTCTTTGTAGATCTTGGGTACTAATCTTTTATCTGTAGTGTCATTTGCAAATATCTTCTCCCATTCCATGGGCTGCCTCTTAGTTTTTTTGACTGTTTCCTAGGCTGTGCAGAAGCTTTTTATCTTGATGAAGTCCCACAAGTTCATTTTTTCTTTTGTTTCTCTTGCCTTTGGAGATGTGTCATGAAAAAAGTTGCTGTGAGTGATGTCAAAGAGGTGGCAGCCTATGTTCTCCTCTATGATTTGGATGGATTCCTGTCTCACATCGAGGTCTTTCATCCATTTGGAGTTTATCTTTGTGTATGGTGTGAGAGAGTAGTCAAGTTTTATTCTTTTGCATGTAGCTGTCCAATTTTTACCAGCACCATTTATTGAAGAGACTGTCTTTTTTCCACTGGATGTTCTTTCCTGCTTTGTCAAGGATTAGTTGCCCAAAGAGCCAAGGGTCCATTTCTGGGTTCTCTATTCTGTTCCATTGGTCTGTGTGTCTGTTTTTGTGCCAGTACCATGCTGTCTTTGTGATCACAGCTTTGTATTATAGCTTGAAATCTGGCAACGTGATGCCCCCAGCTTTGTTTTTCCTTTTCAACAATTCCTTGGGGATTTGGGGCATTTTCTGGTTCCACACAAATTTAAGGGCTGTTTGTTCCAGCTCTTTGAAAAATGTCATTGGTATTTTGATCAGGATGGTGTTGAAAGTGTAGATTGCTCTGGGTAGCATAGACAATTTAACTGTGTTTATTCTTCAGATCAGTGAGCATGGAATATTTTTCCATCTTTTTGTGTCTTCCTCAATGTCTTTCAAGAGCAATTTGTAGTTTCTAGAATATAGATCCTTTACGTCTCTGGTTAAGTTAATTCTGAGGTAACGTATGATTTTTGGTGCTATTGTAAGTGGAATGGATTCCCTACTTTCTCTTTCTTCAGTCTCATTGTTCGTGTATAGAAATGCAACTGATTTCTGAGCATTGATCTTATATCCCGCCACATTACAGGATTGCTCTATACGTTCTAGTAGTTTGGGGGTGGAGTCTTTTGGGTTTTCCATATAGAGTATCATGTCATCTGCGAAGAGAAACAGTTTGACTTCTTTGCGATTTGGATAGCTTTTATCCCTTTTTGTGGTCTGATTGCTGTTGCAAGGACTTCTAGTACTATGTTGAATAATAGTGGCAAGAGTGGGCATCCTTGTGTTCCTGATCTTAAGGGAAAGGCTTCTAGCTTTTCCCTATTGAGAATGATATTGGCTGTAGGCTTTTCATAGATGGTTTTTATGAGATTGAGGAATGTACCCTCTATCCCTACACTCTGAAGGGTTTTAATCAGGAAAGGATGCTGTATTTTGTCAAATGCTTTTTCTGCATCTATTGAGAGGGTCATATGGTTCTTGACTCTTTTTCTTGTTGATATGATCTATCACACTGATCGATTTGTGAATGTTGAACCACCCTTGCATCCCAGCGATGAATCCCACTTGGTCATGATGGATAATCCTTTTAATGTACTGTTGGATCCTATTAGCTAGGATCTTGTTAAGAATTTTGGCATCCATATTCATCAGGGATATTGGTCTGTAATTCTCCTTTTTGATGGGGTCTTTGCCTGGTTTGGGGATCAAGGTAATACTGGCCTCATAGAATGAGTTTGGTAGTTTTTCTTCTGTTTTTATTTTTTGAAACAGCTTCAGGAGAATAGGTATTATTTCTTCTTTGAATGTTTGGTAGAATTCTCCAGGGAATCCATCAGACCCTGGACTCTTGTTTTGGGGGAGGTTTTTGATCACTGCTTCAATCTCTTCATAATTAATCAGTCTGTTTAATCAATTTCTTCCTCTTCCAGTCTTGGTAGTTTATAGGTTTCCAGGAAGGCATCCATTCTTCCAGGTTGTTTAATTTATTGGCATAAAGCTGTTGATAAAAGTTTCTAATGGTCCTTCCTATTTCATTGGTGTTGGTTGTGATCTCTCCCCTTTCATTCATAATTTTATTAATTTGAGTCCTTTCTCTATTCTTTTGAAAAGTCTGGCCAGTGGGTTATCTATCTTATTTATTCTTTCAAAGAACCAGCTTCTAGTTCTGTTGATCAGCTCTACTGTGCTCCTGGTTTCTAATTCATTGATCTCTGCTCTAATCTTGATCAACTGCCTTCTCATGCATGGGTTAGGCCTGTTCCTCTGTTCCAGCTCCAGCTTCTTGAGGTGAGAATATAAAAACTGCCATTTAGATTTTTCTATTCTTTTGAGTGAGGCTTGGATGGCTACGTATTTTCCTTTTAGGATTGCCTTTGCAGTGTCCCATAGGTTTTGGACCAATGTGTTTTCATTCTCTTTGGTCTCCCTAAATTGTTTAAATTGTTTTTTAATTTCCTGGTTTACCCAGTCATTCTTGAGCAGGATGGTTCTTAGTTTCCAAGTGTTTGAGTTTCTTCCAAATTTTTCCTTGAGTTTGAGTTCCAGTTTCAAAGCATTGTCATCTGAGAATATGCAGGGAATAATCTCAGTCTTTTGGTATTGGTTGAGACCTGTTTTGTGACCCAGTATATGGGCTATTCTGGAGAAAGTTCCATGTGCATTCAAGAAGAATGAGTATTCTGTTGTTCCTGGGTGTAGTGTTCTGTATATATCTATGAGGTCCATCTGGTCTGGTATGTCATTCATAGCTCTAGTTTCTTTGTTGATTTTCTGCTTAGGTGATCTGTCTATTGCTGATAGTGGAGTGTTGAGGGCCCCTACTATTGTATTATTATCTATGTGTCTCTTTATTCTGGTTAAGAGTTGGCTTGTGTATCTAGCTGCTCCCCTGTTGAGGGCATAGATATTTATAATTGTCATATCCACTTGTTGGATACATTCTTTAAGAATAATATAGTGTCCTTCTGTATCTCTAACTATAGTCTTTAGCTTAAAATCTAATATGTCTGATATGAGAATTGCTACCCCAGCTTTCTTTTGAAGTCCATTGGCATGAAAAATGGTTCTCCATCCCTCCACTTTCAGTCTGGATGTATCTTCAGGTTCAAGATGAGTCTTTTTTAAACAGCAAATGGATGGGTCATGTCTTACTATCCAATCTGCAGCCCTGTTTCATTTATGGGAGCATTTAGGCCATTCACATTGAGAGTGATTATTGAGAGATATGATTTTAATGATATCAAGTTGCCTGTGAAGTCTTTGTTTCTCTAGATTGTAAATTTCTGTTCTGTATCACTCTTGGGGCCTTTTTACTTTTATACAAACCCCCTTAATATCTCCTGTAGGGCTGGTTTGGTTGTTATGAAATCGGTCAGTTTCTGCCGATCCTGGAAGGTCCTTATCTCTCCATCAATTCTGAATGACAGCCTTGCTGGATAAAGGATCTTTGGCTGCATGTTCTTCTCAGATAGAGTTTCGAAAATACCCTGCCAACCCTTCCTCTCTTACCAGGTCTGCGTAGACAGGTCTGACGTTATTCTGATATTTTTACCTCTGTACATGAGAAATCTCTTCACCCTGGTCACTTTCAGTACTGTATTCTTGAATCTAATATTTGCAAATTGCACTATGATGTGACGTGGTATAGGTTTGCCATGGTTGACCTTGGGAGGGGTCCTTTCTGCCTCTTGGACATGAATGCTTGTTTCCTTCACCAGATTAGGAAAGTTGTCAGCTACAATTTGTTCAAATATCTCTTCTAGACCTCTCTCTTTCTCTACCCCCTCGGGGATGCTGATGATTCTGACATTGGAACGTTTCATTGAGTCAGTAATCTCCCATAATCTATATTCTTGAGATTGGATTTTTTTGAGCCAAGTTTCTGTTTTAACTTTCTCTTCTACCATCCCATCCTCCAATTCACTAATTCGTTCTTCTGCATCATTTACCCTGGCCGTCAGAACATCTAGTTTTGATGCATTTGATTCATAACATTTTTAATTTCTGCCAGATTCCCTCTCATTTCCACCCTTAGAGATTCTATATTCTCGTTAATATTTTCATTAATATTTTTTTCAAGTCTACACATCAACTTGACCATTGTTACTCTGAACTCCATTTCTGACAATTGGTTATATCCATAACCATCAGTTCTGTGGCAGAGTCCACAGACTCATTATCTTTTCTTTGCTGGTGGGGATTTCTCTTCCTCATTGTCATTCTGATGAGGAGAGGTTGCGGGACTGCCCAGAGCCCAAATTATTGACCAGGACCCAGGCAGTGTGCACTTGTTTTGTAGGGACCTTAAGGATGTGGGCTTCTTGATTTTTCAGCCTGCCTTCTGGGGGAGGGGCCTGCCACGCTGATACTCAGTCAACCCTGTTTGGGTAGAGTCGCCCTGTCCCCTGCAAGGGGGGATGGGGATGGGCACAATGTGAGCTGGTATTTCCAGGCTTTTGTTCTCTGTTGGTTTTCTGTGCCTCTTTTGAGAGTCAGAGCAGCAGAGGCCGTATCCTAGCCTCTGTCTCAGAACAGAGAGATTGCAGTCCGCTCTCCACTGAGCTCTCTTGGCCACTTTAACTCTGCTTTCATCGGTGCTGCCAAAAACCCTGCAGTGTCCCAGGTTGTGCACCCCACAGCCAGTGTCCCAGTCCTCACTTCCAGGGCTGGCTTGTCTCTGTCCTTTGTGCTTCTAACACTGCCAGCCGCCCCTGGTTCCTGCATGCCCTCCCGAGCTCCCTGTTTCAGTGTGGTTCCTGCGCACTCCAAAGTGCCAGTTTTCAGTCTGCTCTCGTGCGCGCTCCTGAGCGCGCTCCCGAGATCCCAGTATCAGTCGGGTTTCCGTGAGTGCTCTGGAGCTCTGGTTTACAGTCTGGTCACACGAACACTCCCGAGCACCGGGTTTCAGTCTAGTTCGAGTTGTGCTCAGGAGCTCCGGTTTTCAGTTTTGATGCGTGTGCGCTCCTGAGCTCCCGGTTTTAGTCCGGTTCCAGTGAGCGCTCTGGAGTTCCGGTTTTCAGTCTGGTCAGACGCGCATTCCCAGGCTCACGGTCTCAGTCTGTTCTCTCACGGTTGCAGGTCCGGGAGTCACACCCGCTCCCCAGTGCAGGTGGGTACCGCTTCCCGGTGCCCGAGCACGGCAGCTCCCTCCCCATTCTGTTTATCTTCTGATATCTGTGCGCAGATTCACGGCTCCCTGCTTCGTACCTCAGTACTCAGCACCGGATATGGTCGTTTGTAGAGATCCAGATGTATCTTCCTGTGTCTCAGGCCGATTCCGTGTGTGTTCAGGATGGTCTGGTAGATATCCAGCTCGACTTAGGGGAAAAAGGGGTCTCCTACTCCTCTGCCATCTTTTTTCCTCTCCAGAGCTATTTTAAAGTACAATTTTGTAACTCTCTTAATTTTGTCCCCTTCATATTTGCGGGGGATGTGTCCCGTATATTTTTGGTGCTATTAACCTTCTATTTCTCTTGGTTGTCTGTTTGCATTATTTTTTTTGCATGAGCCACTATTTTTAAAATTTTTATTCTGTTATATATGAAAAACTTTTGTGATAACTTGAGGGAAAACATGATAATTTCTTTTTCTGGTCTTATTGAGATACACCTGACATTAACATTTCATTAGTTTTAAGTATAGAAAATAATAAATAATATAAATTACAAAATGAATTTAGTCATCATGTACCACTTCACTTATTTACAATTTTTCCTGCTGTGTTGAGAACTTTTAAAATCTACCCACTAAGTAATTTTCCAGTATGTAATATAGTATTAACTATAATAACCATGATGTACATTGTATCCCCAGGACTTACTTATCTTATAAGTAGAAACTTAGGCCTTTTGACCACCTTCACCCATTTCACCCCTTGCCCCTACTTCTGGCAAACAGCAATCTGTTCCCTGTTCTATGAGTTCACGATTTCTTTTTTTATTCCATACATAAGTGAAATGATAATATACAGTATTTGTTTCTCTGGCTTATTTTACTTAGCATAATGTCCTCAAGATCCATCCATGTTTTCATAAGGGCATTTCCTTTTTTTATGGCTGAATAATTTTCATTGTATGTGTGATCTATATAATCGCATGACCTTTTCTATTATCTGTTAATGGAGGGTTAGATTGTTTGCATATCTTGACTATTGTTAGTAATGATGCAGTAAACATGGTGGGAATGCAGGATTTTCAAGATCATGATTTTATGTTTCCTTAGAATATATAAACAGTGGTGGAATTGCTGGGTCATTTGGTAGTTCAATTTTTAAATTTTTTGAGGAAATTTCGTACTGTTTTTCATGGTGGTTTCACCAATTTACATTTCCACTAATGATGCATAAGATTTTCCTTTCTCCATATTCTCCTGAACAATTATCTCTTATTCTTTTGATAATAGCCATTCCAACAGGTGTGAGGATATTTCATTGTGCCTTTGATTTTCCTGATGATCAGTAATCTGGAGCACATTTTTTTGTACCTGTTGGCCATTTGTATATCTTTTCCTGGAAAAACGTCAATTTAGTTCCTCTGCCAATGTTTATAATAGGGTTTTTTTTTTTTTTTTAGTATATATTTAGTTTTGTGAGTTCTGTATATACTTTGTAAATCTCATGTCTGATCAGGGGTTAATATTCAAATATTTTCTCCCATTCTTTAGGTTGGTGTTTAATTTTGTTGATGGTTTCCATTGCTATGCAGAAGTTTTCTGTTTGGTGTAGTCCCATTTGCCTTTTTTTTTTTTCCTTTTGTCATTTTTGTTTTTGGTGTCCAATCCAAAAAATCATTGCCAAGACCAATGTCAAGGAAATTATCCCATTAATTCTAGGAATTTTATGGTTTTAGGTCTTAAGTTTTAATCAGTAATCCATTTTTTTTTCATGGCGTAAGTCAGGGGTCCAGTTTATTTTGCATGTGGCTGTCCAGTTTTCCCGATACCAGTTATTGAAGAGACCATTGTTTCTCCATTATATGCTCTTGGCTCCTTTGTCATAAATTGACAATGTAAGAGTCGGTTTATTTCTGGGCTTTCTATTCTGTTTTATAGATGTGTCTATTTTTATATTAGAACCATAATTTTTGGTCACCATAGCCTTGCAATATAACTTGAAATCAGTAAGTGTGGTGTCTCCAGCTTTGTTCTTAAGATTGCTTTAGTCATTCAGGACTTTTTTTTTTTTTTTTCATTGAATTATGAAGTTTACCTTGTATGAATTTTTTTCTCTTGCTACTTTTAATATTCTCTTGACAATTATAATGTGTCCTGCTATATGTCTCTTTTGATTTATCCTATTTGGAAGCTGTAGGCTTTCTGGGTTTGGATGTCTGTGTTTTTCCCCACCTTAGAGATATTTTCAGCCATTATTTAAGAAACATTTCTGTTTCTTTTTCTTTTTTTTCTGGGTCCTCTATAATGTGAATATCTGTCCATTTGATGATGCCTCATAGGTACCTCGAACTATGTTTACTCTTTTTTTTTTTATTCTTTTTGCTTTTTACTCCTCTGATTTAATGAATTTCATTTTCTTTGAGTTTGCAGATTCTTTCTCTGCTTCATCTAGTTGACTATTGAACCTCTCTATTGAATTTTTCAGTTATTATATTCTTTTCCATGATTTTTTGTTAGTAATACATTCTTATATATTTTTTTATCTACATTGAATTATTACTGTGTACGTTACTCTCCTGATCTCAGGAAGCACCTTTATGATCCTAATTTCAAACTCTTTGCCATGTAAATAACTTAGCTTTATTTTATTAAGGTCTTTTTGGGGATTTTATCTTATTCTTTTTGCCTGAAACATATTTCTGTTTCTTTTTCCTTGACTCTGTTGATTTCTGTGATAAAACTGTCACCTCTCCCAAGGTGAAAAAAGTGGTTTTGTATAGGAATGAAGGAATGATCTTGTGGGAGATGAACATGTATCATTCTGCTGGCCTAAGCTCTTCCTCATCTCTCAAACCTTTGTGATCGTCCAAACAGGCTTCTTTGTTCTTACCCCCTTTATTTGAGGGTGTACCAAGACCTACCAGTGTCCCAAAGGGTGAGAGCTGTTATTAACTAGATGCAGGCTGATTGGAAACTGGACCCTCAGGCAGCAGCTTTTAAAGTATGCTAATAAACCTGTTTGGGGTGAGAGACTGTAAAATAGGCATTTGTGCTTGCACTCTGCTCTGAACCTTTGGGGAGATAGCCAGTTAAGAATTGTTTCTTTATTTGTTATAGTCATATTAAACTACTGAACACAAGCCCTGCTGTCCACTAGAGCCAAGCTATCAAGGAATGCGTCCTATAGTCAGCAGCACAAAGCCAAGGAATCCAATGTGTGCATGAGCTCCTTTCATGGAGACACAGTAGACCTAGAGCTGAGCAGAGAGTATGTGAAGATGGTGCCTGCTGTCCTTCCTGATCTTTTGGGAGGATTGCAGTTGTCACTGCAGTGTTAAATTAGAAACCTGACCCTTAAGCTATAGCTTTTAAAATATGCAAATAGAAAAAAAATGCAAATAGGCCTTTTCAGGGAAATTTGGAGCATTTCAGTCTGCTGCTTCTGTGCTAAACCCTTGAGGGATAGGCAGTTAAGAACTTACTCTGTTTGCTATAGTCCTGTGGGACCGATGAATTCAAGTCCCATTGGCCAAACAGGCCACAGAGGGTTGAATCTCCTTGTAAGCAGCCACAAAAGCTGTGGCACCAAACATGTTCACACGCTTCTTTCAGGGAAATAGAGACCTGAGTGGTAAAAAGAGTGAGAGAGAAAAGATGGTGCCTGCCAGTTTCTCCAGAGTATTACAGTAGTCACTAGATATGAATTAAATAAGAAGCCTGACCTTCAGGCTGTAGCTTTTGAGATCTGCAAATAGAGACTCTTTCAGGGAAAGACTGGGTGTTTTAATCTGTTGCTCCTCTGCTGAACTCCACAGATAGCCGTAAGAGTTCTCAGGAGCCCACTAAGTTTGTTCTATTGTAGGGCTTATGGATACAAGCTCTGTTGGCTTTCAGAGGTAGGTATTTTGGGGGGCTATCTCTCAGGTAGAAGTCTTAAAAGCTGGGGCACTAAATGTAAGGATTTATCACTCCTCAGGGAAAGGATGGGAGTTGTGATTTTCTTCTTCACTTTATGTTGCCATACTGGGGTGGGGTTTATGGTGAGTTTGTGTCAGCCTCTCCTACCAACCTTAAAATAGACCTATTTTCCCCCCTTGTTTGCCCAATGTACAGGAGTCACTTGGCTAAATTTTGGTTTTCTTTTAGTGGGAATTGTTCTGTATGTCACTATAGTTTCAGGTGCATATGAGGAAGTTAGTTCAGGAGCCTCTTAGGTTACCAGCTTGAATCGGAATGCAGCTGACAGTTTCTTAAAGGAAAATGTATTTTCACTCCTGGAAAGTGTCCAGGCTAGGAGCATCAGCAGTCCAAACAATCTTAATTCAGATCGAGATAATTCAAAATTATACTTTAAGCCTTATAAGGGGTTCATAATCCAATTTATTGTTAATACTACAGTGTAAACTTCTTGAGTCCCAACCTAAAGTCTGGTGAACTATTAAGACCCTAAATCACTTCCTAGCTTTGACCTCCAACAGTAATCCCTCCAGTGCTATGAGTTTATCAAGGCTTCTGCTTAGTTTCCTAGACTCTTATTTATAATTTTGGAAGAGACAAATTTATTTGGGTAAAAGCAGCCCCCAAAGCCCTTATCATTTCTCTGAAATTCTCTCCTGTTATAGATCTTACTCTTTTTTTTTTTTTAAGACTTTATTTATTTGATGGGGAGGGAGAGAGCAAGAGAGAGAGAGAGAGAGCATAAGCAAGGGAGCAGCAGAGGCAGAGGGAGAAGCCGACTCTCCACTGAGCAGGTAGCCTGATGTGGGATTCCAGGACTCTGGGATCATGACCTGAGCTGAAGTCAGATGCTCAACCTAGTGAGCCACCCAGGCACCCCAGATCTTACTCTTATAATTATTCATTACTTAATATCTCTCCAACAACCTGGAACATATTTAAGTCTATGTGTATATTTGAACATTTCTAGTTCTCTGTGGGATGGTGGTTCAAACACCACTCAAACTCCCACTTAATTATCAAGACTATATTTGAGTTAGGTATTATTCTTTATTCCAGATGTTGAAGTACATTCAAAAAGGTTCTATACCCTGTCTTAAGTTATATAATAATGAATGGGACCAAGACCTAATCCCAAATTTATTGTGTTATAAGCCTCATATACTAAGCATTCTAGAATGTGTCTGGTTTATAGACCACCACAACATGGTAGATCATAAACACATTTCGTTTAAGTATTCACATTCACTATGTTTATCCTATAAATGAACCCAGCCCAAGTTTCATGCAAATGTACAAATGTTTGCCCTTTTGATTAGATAAAATGATTACTGGTGAATAAGGGACAGGCAGGGCTAGGTAGGGAGAGATAGATGGGGCTATGTCCTCAGGCTCATAGAAATCCCAAAAATACGGAGGTGTGGGGAAACCAGAGATAAGGGAACAAACTGGATCACCCTGCCGAAGCCAAGGGGGATGGTGTCTTTTTTGTTTTTTTTTTTAAAAGGATAATCACCCGTGACTGAGAAAGAATTAACCAAACCCTAAAAGGGAAGTAAGCCATTGAAGGTGTTATCATGTTATCACTAGTCCTTGCTCAATGGTGATATCAAATATTAAAAGGATTTAAATTTCCTCTTAGCTTTCTATAAAAGACCAACCCTAAAGGCCCTCATTGGAACCCTGTTGGGATCCCTCTCCTCCTGAGAGCTATTTCTGTATCTTTGCTTAGTAAACTTCTGCCACTTTATTCACTCTCCTTTGTCCATTGAGATTCATCCTTTGACTCTGTAAGACAAGAACCTAGCTCTCCCGATTCACTGGGACAGAGGAGATATTTGTAGCATTATTTAATATTCCTGTGACTTCGAAATTTTATTATAAAGTAGTAGTACATAGATTTTTGTGGGGGTGGTTATATTATACTTATGAGATTATGTACACGTCTCATACTTGACAAGGCAGTTCAAGGAAAGTCTCTATTAGATAGTATTCTTATTTACTATAGTATAAAAGTGTGTATATGAGATATACACATGTATCTTATACCAATATAAATGTACAAGTCTTATTTCAAGAGTTTTGTATCTTGTAATAACTTTTATACTCTGACCCATTATACTTATTTTATAAAGCACAAGAAACACTAGTGTCCATTTGATCTTTAGTTCATTTGTCTGCCTATATTTCTATAATGTGAATACAAATATTTTGCCTATTGTGAAAATAGTCCATAAAATTTTCAGAACTTAGCATGATTCCAAGTTATTTGACTTGGGGACAAAGCCAGTTTTTCTAGGTGTTTAATCAATATTTGTTATACAGGAGATACAGAATTGCATTTGCATAGTCAGAAGAATTCAGTGGCCTGGAGAATGAGAAAAAAGTTAATAAAAACACATATTTCAGGCAACAGATCCATAAACATATTACCATGAAGGGGATTATTACAAAATCATTGCAATGGAAACATGTTATATACATGTTTTATTTTTCTTAATATAGCACCTAGTTAAATGACATCTTTTTGTTGGAAGTTTTTTAAGTGATTATTCTCCACAAGTCTATTGACATGTGGATTATTTCTTTTAGTTTAATATTAGTGTAACTAACATACAGTATTGTGTTGGTTTCAGGTGTACAATATAATGATTCAACATTCTGTACATTACTCAGTGCTCATCATCATGAGTGTACTATTTTTATTTCATTGTATTTAAAAAATTTTATTTAAATTCTGGTTAGTTCACATATAGTGCAATATTGGTTTCAGCAGTAAAAATTAGTGATTCATCAATTAACAACACCCAGTGCTCATCACAAATGCCCTCTTTAATACCCATCACCCATCTAGCCCATCCCCCACCCACCTCCCTCCATCAACCCTCAGTTTGTTTTATATTGATAAGAATCTCTAATGGTTTGTTTCCCTCTTTTCCCCCCTTCCCATATGTTCATCTGTTTTGTTTCTTAAATTCCATATATAAGTGAAATCATATGGTATTTGTCTTTCTCTGATTGACTTATTACACTTAGCATATACACTGGCTCCATCCACATCAGTTGCAAATGGCAAGATTTCATTCTTTTTGATGGCTGAGTAATGTTTCTCTCTCTTTCTCTCCCTCTCTCTCTCTCTGTATACACACACACACACACACACACACACAAACACACCACTCCTTTATCCATTCATCAGTCAATGGACATTTGGACTCCATAGTCTATAGCGCTATCAATAATAGCCAAACATCAGGGTGCATGTATGCCTTTGAATCTGTATATTTGTTTCCTTTGGGCAAATACCTACTAGTGCAATTGCTGGATTATAGGGTAGGTCTATTATTAACTTTCTGAGGAAACTCCATGCTGTTCTCCAGAGTGGCTGCACCAGTTTGCATTCTCACCAACAAGTGTAAGAGGGTTCCCCTTTCTCCTGCATTGTCACCAACACCTGTTGTTCCTTAGGTTAATTTTAGCCATTCTGACAGGTGTGAGGTGGTATCTCATCATGATTTTTATTTGTATTTCCCTGATGATGAGTGATGTTGAGAATCTTCTCATGAGTTTATTAGCCATCAGGATGTCATCTTTTGAAAAGTGCCATTCATGTCATCTGTGTATTTCTTAACTGGGTTATTTGTTTTTGTTTTGTTTTCTTTTTGGTTATTAAGTTCTTTATAGATTTTGGATACTAGCCATTTAACTGGATATGCCATTTGCAAATATCTTCTCCCATTCCCTTGGTTACCTTTTAGTTTTGTTGCTTCCTTCACTGTGCAGAAGCTTTTTATCTTGATGAAGTCCCCAATAGTTCATTTTGGTTTTGTTTCCCTTGCCTCCAGGGATGTGTCTAGTAAGTTGCTATAATCAAGATAAAAGAGATTGCTGCTTGTGTTCTCCTCTAGGATTTTGATGGTTTCCTGTTTCACTTTGACGTTTCTCAGCCATTTTGAATATTTTTGTGCATGTTATAAGAATGTGGCCCAGTTTCATTCTTCATGTTACTGTCCAGCTTTCCCAATGCCATTTGTTGAAGAGACTGTTTTTGTTTGTTTTTCCCCCATTGGATATTCTTATTTGCATTGTCAAAGATTAGATGGCTGTATAGTTGTGGGTCCATTTCTGGGTTCTCTGTTCTATTCCATTGATGTGTGTGTCTGTTTTTGTGAGAGTACTGTACTGTATTAGTGATTATAGCTTTGTAATAGAGTTTGAAGTCCAGAATTGTGATGCCACCAGCTTTAGTTTTCTTTTTCAACATTCCTTTGGCTATTCGGGCTCTTTTGTGGTTCCATACACATTTTGGATTCTTTGTTCTAGCTCTATGAAAAAAGTGGATGGTATTTTGATAAGAAGTGCATTAAATATATAGATGGCTTTGGGCAGTATAGGCATTTTAACAATGTTTCTTCTTCCAATCCATGAGCATGGAATGTTTTTACATTTCTTTGTGTCATCTTGAATTTCTTTCATAAGTATTCTGTAGGTTTCAGAAAACAATTCTTCTAACCCCTTTGGTTAGGCTTATTCCTTAGGTATCTTATGGTTTTTGGTGGAATTGTAAATGGGATTGACTCTTTGATTTCTCTTTCCACTGCTTCACTAATGGTGTATAGAAATACAACAGATTTCTGTATGTTCATTTTATATCCTGTGACTTTCATGTGATTTTTATATCCATGCTGAATTCATGTATTCTAGCAATTTTTGTGGGGGGGTCTTTTGGGTTTTCTACATAGAATATCAGGTTGTCTGCAAAAAGTGAAAATTTGACTTATTCCCTGGTGGTTTAGATGCCTTTTATTTCTTTTTGTTGCCTGATTGCCGAGGCAAAAACTTCCAGTACTATGTTAAATAGTAATTGTGAGAATGGGCATCCCTGTCTTGTTCCTAGCCTTAGAGGAAAAGTTCTGTTTCCCCCCATTGAATATAATATTAGCTGTGGGTCTTTTATATATGACCTTTATGATGTTGAGGTGTGTTTCCTCTTTCCCCTCTTTTGTTGAGGATTTTTATCAAGAATCGATGCTATGTTTTGTAAAATGCTTTTTCTGCACCTATTGAGAGGATCATATGGTTCATATTGTTTCTTTCATTAATGTGGTGTATCATGTTGATTTTGTGAATATTGAACCACCTTTGCAGCCCAGGAATAAATTCCCACTTGATTGTGGTGAAAGATTCTTTTAATGTACTGTTGAATTTGATTTGCTAGTATTTTGTTGAGAATTTTTGCATCCATGTTCATCAGGGACATTGACCTCTAATTCTCCTTTTTAGTGGGGTCTTTGTCTGGTTTTAGAATCAATGTAATACTGGCTTTGTGTAATGAGTTTGGAAGTTTTGCTTCTACTTCTATTTTTTTGGAACAGTTTGAGATGAATGAAGAGTAGCTATAAACTCTTCTTTAAATGTTGGGTAGAATTCCCCTGGGAAGCCATCTGGCTCTGGATTTTCGTTTGTTGGGAGATTTTGGGTTACTGATTTAATTTCTTTGCTGGTTATGCATCTGTTCAAATTTTCTATTTCATCCTGTTTCAGTTTTGGTGGTTTATATGTTTCTAGGAATTTATCCATTTCTTCCAGATTGCCCAACTTGTTGGCATATAATTTTTCATAATATTCTTTTATAATTGTATTTCTGAGGTATTGGTTGTGACTCCTTTTTCACTTGTGATTTTATTTCTTCGGGTCCTTTCTCCTTTCTTTTTTATAAGTCTGGCTAAGCGTTTATCAATTTTGTTAATTTGTCCAGAAAATCAGCTCCTAGTTTCATTTATCTGTTCTAATGGGTTGTTTGTTTCTCTATCATGTATTTCTGCTCTAATCTTTATTATTTCTCTTCTTCTACTGGCTTTAGGATTTATCTGATGTTTCTTTTATATCTCCTTTAGGTGTAAGGTTAGGTTGTTTGAGACTTTTCTTTCTTGCGGTAGGTCAGTATTGCAATGTATTTCTTAGGACTGCCTTTGCTGCATCCCAGAGGTTTTGGACTGTTGTATTTTCATTTTCATTTGCTTCCATGTACATTTTTACTTCCTCTTTAATTTCCTGGTTAACCCATTAATTCTGTAGTAGGGTGTTCTTTAAAATACATGTATTTGTGGTCTTTCCAAATTTTTTCTTGTGGTTAACTCCAAGTTTCACAGTGTTGTGGTCTGAAAATATGCATGGTATGGTCTCAGTCTTCTTATACTTATTGAGATCTGATTTGTGACCCAGTATGTGACCTATTCTGAAGAATGTCCTATGTAAACTCAAAAAGAATATTCTGCTTTAGGATGAAATATCCTGAGTGTATCTGTGAAATCCATCTGGTCCAGTGTGTCATTCAAAGCCATTGTTTCCTTGTTGATTTTTCTGTTTAGATGATCTGTACATTCCTGTAAGTGGGGTGTTAAATTCCCCTACTATTGTTATCAATGAGTTTTTTTGTTATTAATTGATTTATATTTTTGGTTGCTCCCAAGTTGGAGCATAAATATTTATAATTGTTGGATCTTCTTGATGGATAGACCCCTTAATTATGATATAATCCCCTTTTTCATCTCTTGTTACAGTTTTCGGTTTAAAATCTAGTTTGTCTAAGTATGGCTTCCCCTGCTTTGTTTTGACATCTATTAGCATGATATTTAGATCTTCATCCTCTCACTTTCATATTTCCATTTTTCTTTAGGTTTAAAATGAGTTTCTTGTAGGCAGAATATAGATGGATCTTATTATTTGTTTATCCATTCTGATACCCTATGTCTTTTGATTGGAGCATTTAATCCATTTACATTGAGAGTGATTATTGACAAGATATGAACTTAGTGTCATTGTGTTACCTGTAAGGTTGGTGTTTCTGGGGAAGTTCTCTGTTTCTTTCTAGTGTTTGTTGCTTTTGGTCTTTTTTTTTCCCCACTCAGAGTCCCCCTTAATATTTCTTGCAGGGCTGGTTTAATGGTCATGAACTCCTTTAGTTTTTGTTATTGTTATTCTTTTTTCTGGCTTAAACACCAGAAATTTATTTTTTTTATAGTTCTGGAGGCTAGAAGGCCAAGATCAAGGTCTTGGCAAGTTTGGTTTCTTGTAAAGCCTCTTTCCTTGGTTTGCAAATGGTCACGCTCTTGTTGTGTCCTCATATGGGCTTTCCTCTGGGGGCATGCATCTTGGCCTCTATGTGTCTAAATTTCTCTTCTAAGGATACCAGTCTTTGGGGTGCGTGGGTGGCTCAGTTGGTTAAGCATCTGCCTTTGGCTCATGTCATGATCTTAGTGTCCTGGGATCAAGCCCTGCATTGGGCTCCCTGCTCAGTGGGGAGTCTGCTTCTCCCTCTCTGTCAGTCCCTCTCCCTTGCTCATTCTCTCTCTCTCTCAAATAAATCCTTTTTTTTTTTTAAAAAGGATACCAGTCTGATTAATGCCTATCTCAATGACTTCATTTTAATTTCATCATCTCTTTAAAGGCCCTATCTCCTTATACAGTCACATTCTGAGGTATTGAGGATTAGGGCTTCAACACAGGGATTTTGAGAGGACACAGTTTGGCCCATAACATGTTGACCCATTAAACAATAACTTCCCATTTTCTCCTTTCCCTTAGCCCCTGGCAACCACTCTGTTTTCTGTCTCTATGAATATGAACTTTATTAATCTAATTACTTCATAGAAGTGGAATCATACGGTATTTATCTTTTTATAACTAGAATAATGTCTTTAAGATTCTTCTATGTTGTAGCATGTGTGAGAATTTCCTTTTTAAGGCTGAATAATCTTCTACTCTATGTAAGTATTACATTTTGTTGATTTATCTTTTGCTTTTACCTTTCGGCTATTGTGAATAATGCCACTATGAACATGAGGTATACAATTATCTGTTTAAGACCTATTTTAAAATCTTTGGGCTATACACTCAGAAGTGGGAGTGTCCTGAGAATTTTTAAGCATGCATTAAAATTCTGGCTATCCTACTTTATATCTTTCCTTGGCTAATTCTATCTTTATTCTCTGACACCAAATCTTTGCTTTATATCACAAACTAAAGCCTTAAATTAAATTATTTCTTCTAGGGTATGCATTAATTAGCTAATTATAAATGGATAAGAATCAGGACCTGCAAAATAAGAAACATCATAAATATTTATTTACTTATTGTCTCCTATCTTATTTATTTACTATTATTAATATACAATGTATTTTTTTCAGGGCTACAGGTCTAAGATTCATCAGTCTTACACAACACATAGTGCTCACCACAACAGATACCCTCCCCAAAGTCCATCACCCAGCCACCTAATGCCTCCACCCCCCTCTGCCACAGCAACCCTGAGTTTGTTTCCTAAGATTAAGAGTCTCTTATGGTTTGTCTACCACACTGGTTTCATCTTGTTTCATTTTTTCCCTCTCTTTCGCTATGATCATCTGCCTAGTTTCTTAAATTCTGCATTACAATAAGATCATATGATATTGTCTATCTCTGACTTATTTAGCTTAGCATAATACCTTCTAGTTCCACCCAGGTTGCAAATGGCAAGTTTTCATTCTTTTGGTGGTTGTGTAATATTCCATTGTTTGTGTGTGTGTGTGTGTGTGTGTGTGTATAATCTCACATCTTTATCCATTCATCTGTCAGTGCACATCTGGGCTCTTTCCATAGTTTGGCTATTGTGGACATTCCTGCTATAACCATTGGGATACAGGTGCCCTTTGGATCACTACATTTGTATCTTTGGGGTAAATACCCAGTAGTGCAATTTCTGAGTCATAGGGTAGCTCTATTTTCAACTTTTTGAGGAACCTCCATACTGTTTTCCAGAGTGGCTGCACCAGCTTTCATTCCCACCAACAGTGTAAGAGGGTTTCTCTTTCTGCACATCCTTGCCAACATCTGACATTTCCTGAGTTGTTAATTTTAGCCCTTCTGACTGGCATGAGGTGGGATCTCATTGTGGTTTTCACTTATATTTCCCTGATGCCAAGTGATATTGAGCACTTTTTCTTGTATCTGTTGGCCATTTGGATGTCTTCTTTGCAAAAACGTCTCTTCATGTCTTCTGCCCATTTCTTGATTGGATTAGTTGTTCTTTGGGTGTTGAGTTGTATAAGTTCTTGATAGATTTTGGATACTAGCCCTTTATCTGATATGTCATTTGTAAGTATCTCCTCCCATTCTGTTGGTTGTCTTTTGGGTTTGTTGGCTGTTTCCTTCGCTGTGCGAAAGCTTTGTATCTTGATGAAGTTCCAATAGTTGATTTTTGCTTTTGTTTCCCTTCCTTTGGAGACGTGTCTAACAAGAATTTGCTGTGGCCGAGGTCACAGAGGTTGCTGCCTGTGTTCTCTTCTAGGATTTTGATGGATTCCTGTCTCACATTTAGGTCTTTCGTCCATTTTGAGTCTATATTTGTATATGGTGTAAGGAAATGGTCCAGTTTCATTCTTCTGCATGTGGCTGTCCAATTTTCCCAACACCATTTGTTGAAGAGACTGTCTTTTTTTTCCATTGGAGATTCTGTCCTGCTTTGTCAAAGATTAGTTGACCATAGAGTCGAGGGTCCATTTCTGAGTTTTCTATTCTGTTCCATTGATGTATGTGTCTGTTTTTGTGCCAGTACCATACTGTCTTCATGATTACAGCTTTGTCATAGAGCTTGAAGACCAGCTTTGGATTTCTTTTTCAACATTCCTTTGGCTATTTGCGATCTTTTCTGGTTCCATACAAATTTTAGGATTATTTGTTCCAGCTCTGTGGGAAAAAAAAAAAAAAATTGATGGTATTTTGATAGGGATTGCATTGAATGTGCAGATTGTCCTAGGCAGCATAGACATTTTAATAGTATTTGTTCTTCCAATCCATGAGCATGGAACATTTTTCCATTTCTTTGTGGCTTCCTCAATTGCTTTCATGAGCATTCTATAGTTTTCTGAGCACAGATCCTTTACCTCTTCCATTAGGTTTATTCCTAGGTTATCTTGTGTTTTTTGGTGCAATTGTAAATGGGATCAACTCCTTAATTTCTCTTTCTTCTGTCTCATTGTGGTGTATAGAAATGCCACTGATTTCTGTGATTTTTATATTCATTTTTGTATCCTGCCACTTTGCTGAATTCCTGTATGAGTTCTAGCAATTTTGGGGTGGAGTCTTTTGGGTTTTCCACGTAAAGTATCATATCTGCAAAGAGTGAGAGTTTGACTTCTTCTTTGTCAATTCAGATGCCTTTTCTTTTTGTTATCTGACTGCTGAGGCAGGACTTCTAGTACTGTGTTGAACAACAGTAGTGATGGTGGACGTCCCTGCCATGTTCCTGAACTTAGGGGAAAAGCTCTCAGTTTTTCCCCATTGAGAATCGTATTTGCTGTGGGTTTTTCATAGATGGCTTTTATGATGTTGAAGTATGTTCCCTCTATCCCTACACTGTGAAGAGTTTTAATCAAGAAAGGATGCTATACTTTATCAGATGCTTTTTCTGCATCTATTGAGAGGGTCATATGGTTCTTGTCCTTTCTTTTGCTAATGTGATGTATCACATGGATTGATTTGTGGATGTTGAACCACCTTGCAGCCCAGGAATAAATCCCACTTGGTTGTGGTGAATAATCCTTTTAATGTACTGTTGGATCTCATTGGTGAGTATTTTGGTGAGAATTTTTGCATCCATGTTCATCAGGGATATTGGTCTGTAATTCTGCTCGTTGGTGTGGCCTTTGACTGTTTTGGGATCAGGGTGATGCTGGCCTCATAGAAAGTTTTACTTCCATTTTGATTTTTTTGAAACAGCTTCAGAGGAATAGGTATTAATTCTTCTTTAAACATTTAGAATTCCCCTGGGAAGCCATCTGACCTTGGGCTCTTGTTTGTTGGGAGATTTTTGATTACTGCTTCAATTTCCTTGCTGGTTAGGAATCTGTTCAGTTGTTCTATGTCTTCCTGTTTCAGTTTTGGTAGTTTATATGTCTCTAGGAATACATCCATTTCTTCCAGATTGTCTAACTTTTTGTGTACAGTTGCTCGTAATATGTTCTTATTTGTATTTCTTTGGTGTTGGCTGTGATCTCTCCTCTTTCATTTATGATTTTATTTATTTGGGTCCTTTCTCTTTTCTTCTTGATAAGTTTGATAACCCCCTGACAAGACTTATTCTTTCAAAGAACCAGCTCCTAGTTTTGTTGATCTGTTCTTTTGGTTTCTTAATCTTTATTATCTCTCTTCTCCTGCTGGGCTTAGGCTTTATTTGCTGTTGGTTCTCCAGCTCCTTTAGGTGTAGGGTTAGGCTGTGTATTTGAGAACTTTCTTGCTTCTTGAGAAGGGCTTGTAGTGTTATATACTTTCTTCTTAGGACTGCGTTTTTGCATCCCAAAGATTTTGAACAGTTCTGTTTTCATTTTCATTTCTTTACATGAATTTTTAAAAATTCTTTAATTTCCTGGTTGATCCATTCACTCTTTAGTAGGATGCTCCTTAGCCTCCATGTATTTGAGTTCTTTCCAACTTTCCTCTTGGGATTCCATCCCAGTTTGAAAGCATTGTGGTCTGAAAATATGGAGGGAATGATCCTACCTTTTGGTACTGGTTGAGACCTAATTTGTGACATAGGATGTGATATATTCCGGAGAATGTTCCATGTGCACTTGAGAAGAATATGTATTCTGTTACTTTAGGATGGAATTTTCTGAACCTATCTGAAGTCTCTCTGGTCCAGTGTGTCATTCAAAGCCCTTATTTCCTTGTTGATCTTCTCCTTAGATGATCTGTCCATTGTAGTGAGTGTGGTGTTAAAGTCCCCTATTATTATTCTATTATTGTGTTTCTTTGATTTTGTTAATTGTTTTTTATAATTGGCTGCTCCCATATTAGGGGCATAAATATTTACAATTGTTAGATCTTGTTGGATAGACCTTTAACTATATCATAATTATTATATAGTGTCCTTCATTATCTCTTATTACAGTCTTTGGTTTAGAATCTAATTTGTTGATGTAAGGATTGCTACCCCAGCTTTCTGTTGATGTCCATTAGCATGACAAGTGTTTTTCTACCCCCTCATTTTCAATCTGGAGGTGTCTTTGGGTCTTAAGCTATCTGCAAGAGACTCATTTTATCAATGGGTCTTGCTTTTTTATCCAGTCTGATACCCTGTGTCTTTTGATTGTGGCATTTATCCCATTTATATTCAGAGTAACTATTGAAAGATATGAATTTAGTCCCATCGTATTGCCTGTAAGGTGACTGTTCCTGTATTTTGTCTCTGTTCCCTTCTGGTCTATGTTACCTTTAGGCTTTCTCTTTGCTTAGAGAACCCCCTCCGATATTTCTTGTAGGGCTGGTTTGGTGATCACAAATTCTTTGACTTTTTGTTTGTCCCAGAAGCTTTTTATCACTCCTTCTATTTTGAATGACATCCTAGCTGGGTAAAGTATTCTTGGCTGCATATTTTTCTGATTTAGAACCCTGAATATGTCATGCCATTCCTTTCTGGCCTTCCAGGTCTCTGTGGATAGGTCTGCTGCCAATATAATGTTTCTACCTTTGTAGGTTATAGACCTCTTGTCCCAAGCTGCTTTCAGGATTTTCTCTTTGTCTCTTGAGATTTGTAAATTTTACTACTAGGTGTCAGGGCATTGACCTATTTTTATTGGTTTTGAGGTGGGTTCTCTGTGCCTCCTGGATTTTGATGCCTGTTTTCTTCCCCAAATTAGGGAAGTTCTTGGGTACTCCAATATACCTTCTGCCCCTCTCTCCTTTCCTCTTCTTCTGGGATCCCAAGTATTCTAATATTGCTTTGCTTTATGGTATCACTTCTATCTCAAATTCTTCCCTCATGATCCAGTAGTTGTTTATCTCTTTCTCAGCTTCTTTATTCTCCATCATTTGGTATTTTATTTCACTAATTCTCTCTTGTACCTCACTTATCCTATCAGTGAGAGCCTCCATTTTTTATTGTATCTCATTAATAGCCTTTTTTATTTCGACTTGGTTAAATTTTAGTTCTTTTATTTCTCCAGAGAGGGATTCTCTAGTGTTTTATTTCCTCTTTTCAAGCCCAACTAGAATCTTTATAATCATTATTGAACTCTAGTTCTGACATCTTACAATTGTCTGTATTGATTAGGTCCTTGGCAGTCAGTACTGCCTCTTGTTCTCTTTTTTGAGGTTTTTCCATCTTGTCATTCTGTTCAGAGAAGAATAGATAAACAAGAGAACAAAATACTAAAAAGGCCACAACGACCCCAGAGAAATATACACTAAAGAAATCAGAAGAGCCCCCAAAATGGGGGAGGTGGGAGAATATAATTAGACAGTTGTGCAGAATAGAAAAATACACTGGATTCTGTGTGCATTTTGGCCTCTTTTCTAGAAAACCAGATCCCAAAATTGTAAAGAAAGAAAAATTTGTATATGTACAAAAATTAAATACAATGAAATGATAGACTGTAACTGTAAAAATGGAAATTAAAAACAAAACCACAGCAACAATAACAAAAACAAAAGAGAAAGAAACAACAACAAAAAAGAAGGAAGGGGTATAGACAGACAGTGTATTGCTCTGTTCTGTTGACCTATTTCCTGAGTATATTTCATCAGTTTGTTAGAGGAAACCACATCTCAAAATTGTAAAGAAAGAAAAACTTTTATATACAAAAATAAAATTAAATACATTGAGAAGATAGAATGTAATTGTAAAGATGAAAATTTAAAAAGACTTTAACAAAACAAACAAAAATATGATCAGGCGGGTGAATAGAACAGAGGCATACACTAGATTTTGGGTGTATTTTGGTCTGTTAGAAGAAACTGCATCCCAAAATTGTAAAGAAAGAAAAACATATATATATACAAAATAAGGTTAAATATAATGAAGGGATAGAATATGACTGTAAAAATGCAAATTAAAAACTTTTTAAAGTGAATCGATGTCAGTTGAAAAAGGAAAGCAGAAAATTTTTTTAAAAAATAAAAATAAACAAAATTAAAAAATTAAAGTTGAAAGACTGAAGAGTAAGTTATGGGAAAAAAGCCATGAATTCTATGTGCTGTATTCCCCTAGCACTGTAATTTTTGCAGTTCTCATTGATGGGTAAACTTGGTCTTTACTGATCTTCTGGGTGAGGGGCCTCTTGTGTTGATTCTCAAATGTCTTTGTTCCAGGGGGAATTTCACCACCCTTGCCAGCAGTAAGTAATCTGCTCTGGTTTGCTCTATATGGCTTTTGTTTCCTGAAGGATTTCCACACAGCTTTAGAGGATGAGAATGAAAATGGTGGCCTCCCAACACTGGCCCCAGAGCCAAAAGCTTGGGGCCCCACTTCTCAGCCAGCCCTCAGAGAAAAACAGTTGACCACTCCTGTCTTCTAGTTTCTGGCTGCTCTGTGCTTACCAGGCCTATGACTGAGGGTTTCTATCTCTGACACATGATCCCATCTGGAGTCTACAAACCCAGCAAACTTCTTGTTGTGCTCTTGCAGCATTCCTCCTGGGGGAGGAAGGGGAGTCTCCCTGGTTCTGCCACTTCTTGGGCCCCTGCTTGAAGAACAGTGGCCCGACAGTACCGTGGATCATGGTTTATGGCAACCCCTGATCTGAGAGCCCACTCCTGGGCTCACTCTTTGCAGCCAGCTTCCCTGCTCCCATACCTGGAAGCTCTGCTGCACTCAGGCACCCCCGGTCTTCCTGTGATCCCGAGGATCCTGAGACCACACTGCCCCAGTGATGGTTCCACCCCCTGCTTAGCCACCAGAGCAATGTCCCTTACCGGAGCAGATATGTAAAAGTTCTGATTTTGTGCTCCACTGCTATTTCACTTTCTGGCAGCTGGCTGACAGAGTCTCCCTTCCCCTGTGGTTTATTTTCCCGTATATCACCTTGGATTTACTCCTCCACACCTCTACCTTGCAGAAAGTGGTTGCTTTTTTTTTTTTCTTTTTTAAGATTTTATTTATTTGACAGAGACAGCCAGTGAGAGAGGGAACACAAGCAGGGGGAGTGGGAGAGGAAGAAGCAGACCTCCCAGCAGAGGAGCCTGATGTGGGTCTCGATCCCAGAACCCCGGGATCACACCCTGAGCCAAAGGCAGACGCTTAACGACTGAGCCACCCAGGCGCCCCTCCTTTTCTATTCTTAGAGTTGAAGCTATTCTTTTCTTCAATCTCCAGTTTAGTTCACAGGTGTTCAGAATGGTTTGATAGCTATCTAGCTGAATTCCTGGGACCAGACAAATTTAAGGTCTCCTACTCCTCCACCATCTTGGACTCTTTCCTACTTTATCATTTTAACCTAGCTATCATGCAGGCAATTTGTAACAAACAATTATAATAAAAAACATTCAGCAATCTTAATCATACTTTAAGAAGTTCAAAGTGGCACCAAAATGACAAAAAGAGAAACTCAGAAATTACATTTAATAGGTATTTCCAAAACAATATATAGACATTGGAGACTATCTTAACAGTTCTTTAATTTTTTTTTTGAGAAGCAGGCTCTCTGCTGAGCAGGGAGCTCATTGCAAAGCTCGATCCCAGGACTCTGGGATCATGACCAGAGATGGAGGCACATGTTTAACCAACTGAACCACCCAGGCACCCCAGTTCTTTAAATTCTTACTTCTGGAAAGGTGCCGCGACACTGCCCGCGGAGCTGCCACGTTGATTCGGGAGAAGGACAAGGCACAGACAGGTTAGCTTGCAAAAGAGAGTGTGGGTGCAGGGGATGACTGCAAGGTGCACCACCACCAAGAGTGCGATCGCCCCAAAGAGCTGCAACCTCGCGTATCTATTGGCAACAAACAATCAAAGACAAGGGGATGATCTGTATTACATCCTAGTGAATAGTAGTACATCACGGGGAAGGTCACGGGATTAGATGATGTAACGTTCAGCAAGTGAGGCCTATTCTTAAACATGTTTCTAGGACCCTGCGGGCTATTGTCAAGAGCAATCAAGTTTCGGTTGGGGCAGCGTTCTGCCCTTTAGCAGACCAGGCGTTCCTGGCTTCTCCTTATCTGAGGGCAGCTTCCACCCTGAGCGAGCTGGGCATTCCCAATTGTTGTGCTCTGACGTTTACACTATAGCCCTCAAGGTCACAAACATGTTTTCCTATTATATCCTTGGCATAAGTCTCTGCCAGGGGCTGCTGCAGAAAAGTAGAACCCTAGCTTAATTTGTAAAATAATGTGGAATATGCCTTCAATACCCTTATTTTTAAAGTAGGAGCTCAATACCTCTCTCTTCTGTCATGGGTAGAGGGATAAAATAATCATGCATGTTAATTTACAAAAAAATTCTGTGTTCTTATACAGATGAAAAACAAAAGAGAAGTTTTTTTGTTTGTTTTTTGAATACTAAAAGGCGCTGTAGTACAGACTCTAAGAAAAATGGTCTACTTTTTACTTCTGTCACTTTCTACTGTGTGATACTGGCAAGTTACTTAACCTATCAGTTTTCTCATCTGTGGAATAGGGACGTTAGGCCCAAATTTCCAAGTTAAGAGGATAAAATTAGTTAATATATGTAAAAAGTCTGGAACAAACTCTCAATAAATGTTAGTTATTAGCATAAATTGGCAAACCAGGTAGCTTGTGAGGAGCATGAGATAATGTGTCATCTCACTGCATCCCATTTTTGTAAATGAGACTGTATAGTGTGGGCTTGTGAGTGGGAGGGAGATATTATATAAGTTTCTCAAACTACGTTCAAGGTGTTTCTGATCTCTCCTAATTTTTAAATTGTACTCATAGAGCTTATTTAGAATTTATTTGCTTTATTAAGTTATGTCCTCTTCAATTAGTTATATTATGAAAGAAACACATCACCATAGCAGTATGTTCTTATTTTTCAGTAGTATACGTCATGGTTCAGAATAAGAATCATCAATGGAAAGATTTCACTGTAAGATTTTTACATAAATAAGATTTTCCACATATATGTAAATAAATGAAATATGTACATTTTTCATGTGTATATGAATAATAATGCTCAAAGCACTCTTCAAGAGTAAAAAAAGAAAAATCATTAATATAAAGACACTATGTTGCTGCAGAAACCTTTGAAACTTTTAGATGAGTTGCAGGATGAATGAAACAATGTTGTTAGATACATTAAACTTCGCTTTCCACTTACTGCCTCTGTGACTTCTGGAGAACAATTATAGGGCCATAGGTGACTTTGTCCTCAGGAGGAAGCCAAAGAATTTAAAGGCAAGTAAGGAAATCTTTGTCAAATTCCCAGGTGTGTTGAGGAAGAAGCCCTCAAAATTAAACCTCAGAATTCAGTTGTATCTGTGAAACCCCAAACTTCCTTATTCCCTTTATTGAAACCACGGTAAATTCAGGATATAACTGAATGTATAGATTTCGAATAACAGTTTGCAAGACACGTTTTGTAACATCTCTGGCTTTCTCTAATGACCTCATGACTTCCTTTAAATTTTTTAAGCCATTTTAGTTCTTGGCAGTCTACATACTATATATGTCATAAAGCACTTTCAGGCATGAAGGGAGAAAGCAAGTAAGGAAGAGGGAGGCTATAGAAAGAACAAGGAATTTTTAGATTTGGGAAATTCCGAGAATAACACTTCAAAAAGAAGATAGTAAAGACTACTTCCCAAAATGCAAAATGCACATATCATGCCTCATTTGAATTCAGATAATTCAATTCAGTAATTACTTAATGAACACCTGTGCTCAGGGAAAGGAAAGGGCATTCAAAGACCAACAGTACAGGGGCGCCTGGGTGGCACAGCGGTTAAGCGTCTGCCTTCAGCTCAGGGCGTGATCCCGGCGTTATGGGATCGAGCCCCACATCAGGCTCCTCTGCTGGGAGCCTGCTTCTTCCTCTCCCACTCCCCCTGCTTGTGTTCCCTCTCTCGCTGGCTGTCTCTATCTCTATCGAATAAATAAATAAAATCTTTAAAAAAAAAAAAAACAAAAAACAAAGACCAACAGTACCACTTGGGCTACACTCAGAAGAGGGCCTCTAGCAGAAAACATCAAGTTGTCCCCTGAGTCATCTTCTCTACCTTCAGGGAGTACTATAGAATGCTATCCTGCTCAGATGTTGTTTCCCTAGCTCTAGGCACAGCCCTGATGATCTCAGTCACATTTTCAAGCCAGGTAAGGTGGTCTCACTGGCACTCCCCTGGGTACTGGGATCAATTATCAGTGTAAAATCAGAAATTTAATTATGGAGAGGAGGGGAAGACCTATGATGGGACTGCAGTGATTAATGATTTGTTAGTAACTTTTATTTGTTTTTAAAGCTTTGGTTCTTAAAATTGGTGCAGTGCTTGGATTTTATTTCAAGTAATCACATTCTCCTGTTCTTCAGCATTATGGAATTCTTCCAAATCCTGCCTGGAACAGTTAAGTCATTTTTTTAACTGAACAGCTTTTGATGCATGTTATTTGAAAATCTGAACTGTAGTAAAAGAAGAAGCACACATTCTCATGAAACAGTTTACTGAGCACGTCCACCTCTTTGAGTAAAAGTTATAAAACATCCCCTTCTTGTGTGATTGAGGGAACAGAGGGCAAGCTGGGGACAAAGCACAAGGTGACATCCCACAATCAACTCCTTTCCCTGACTCCCCTGGGTAGGATATGTGGGACCATTCCTTCAGGAATCTCCCAACTGTCCTAATGTTGTTTTCCCTCTAGCAAAGTATTCTTAGCTTGACGTTAGCAGGGCCTCCATATCCTGAGGGTCTTCTGTAGCATATGAAAGTCCTTTTCAACACCTCCCTTTTTCCTTCCCTCCCCCAACTCAGAAGTATGTAATCAACCATCCCTCACAATCCTGGTGCAAGCAGCTCTTTCTGCCCAAGGTTTCACTGCCCCTATGCTTTAATAAAACCACCTTTTTGTACCAAAGACTTCAAGAATTCTTTCTTGGCCCTGGGTTCCGGAGCCCCAACAACATTCTAAAACTACATCATGATGGCATATCTCAGTTTTACAAATCTATATCAGATACCAAATTCAGTCAAAAATCAAATATTCCCCTCCCAATCATCAGGATGATGAAAAGTAGTGTAGAAGGAAGAGGATTTTTTTTTTTTATTACTATTTCAATGGAGGATGAGTGTAGAAAGTTTTGCTTCATTTTGTTTTGTTTTTCACCTGGAAGAGGTGGCAAATTTGTTTTTGTTTTGTTCTGAATGACAGGAACTGTCTCAACTAGAATAGCCTATTAAGACCATCAATTCCTAACTGTAAAATCAAAGTGCCTGGGTATCTCCTGTGCCTCTACCATAGGTGGATGGAGAACATCAGGGACATTCAGTTGCCCTTGGGTTCCTGTGTCAGAAGCCACACAAGCATGTTCCAGATTCTGAGTTTTTTGTCAAGAGCCTGTCACCAGTGCCAGGCCCTATTGATCATGCAGCCTGCTGGTTAGGGCCATCCTGGTTGCTCATCCCTCGCCCACGCTGGAGTCCTTGGCCTGGGCACTGGCCACATGGCCCTTGATCTGGGGTCACCTGGTTCCAATGGGGTACGTCCACAACTTGCCACCTGACCCTCGCTTGAAGGGGGTGGGCTTCTCCAGGGGCTATAGGCTCTGAAGTCTGCCTCATCCCCACTTCCTGTGCTTACTACTTTGAGATCTAGGATGCCATCTTTGGGCTCCTGCAGCAGCAACATGAATTTGGTGGTGAGCAGCTTCAGGCTGTTCTGGTGCTGGCTGCTGCCCCCTGCCTCCCCTGGGCAGCAGTGGTGGTCGTTGCTCCAGAGGCTGCACCTTGAAAGGCTGTAGCTGAGGCTGCTGACCCTGCTGTGCCTGCTAGACTGAGCTCGCAGGCTTTGCCACTACCATCTTGTCCCCAGGACCCAGAATTGCAACCTCGAGCACAGCCCTTCATCTACCCCTCCTGAGGCTTGCTGGGCGGTTCTATAGCCTCCATTCAGCTGTTCTGGGCCCAGAGCAGGATGAGGAGTCATAGGCTCCTGCAAACAACAAATGGTGGGCAGGTGCCCACAGGCCTCCTGGCAGCTCAGCACAGGGCCTCTGCCCCTCCCCAAGCCCTGGGGAGCCCGAATGAAGCCCACTAAGGAGGGGTGGGGGAGTGAAAGCAAAGTGAAGGGGCAGGGAGGAGTGGGGGCTGAGTTTAAATTGCAGGAAGTCTGAAGACCCTTAGTTTTTGTTTTTCTGGGAAACTTTATCTCTAATCCTATGCTGAATGACAGCCTTGCTGGGTAAAGTATTCTTGGCTGCATATTTTTCCTATTCAACACGTTAAACACATCCTGCCATTCTTTTCTGGCCTGCCAAATTTCTGTGGATAGATCTGCTGCAAACCTGATCTGTCTTCCCTTGTAGGTTAAGGATTTAATTATTTTTTCCCTCAGGATTCTTTCCTTGTCTGTATAGTTTGTGAATTTGACTATGACATGCCTTCACAGTAGCTGGCTTTTTTTTTTTTTTTTTTAAGATTTTATTTATTTGACAGAGATAGAGACAGCCAGCGAGAGAGGGAACACAAGCAGGGGGAGTGGGAGAGGAAGAAGCAGGCTCATAGTGAGGAGCCTGATGTGGGGCTCGATCCCGTAACGCCGGGATCACGCCCTGAGCCGAAGGCAGACGCTCAACTGCTGTGCCGCCCAGGCGCCCCTTGTTGTTAAATTTAATGGGAGTTCTCTGTGCTTCTTGGATTTTGATTTCTGTTGTTTTTCCCCAGATTATGGCAGTTTTCAAGTATAATTCACTCAAATAAACCTTCTGCCCCTTTTTTTCTCTTCGTCTTCTGGGACTCCTATGATATGAATGTTAGTACATCTTAATAAGTTGCTGAGTTCCCTAAGCCTATCTTCCTTTTCCATTACATTTTTTTCCCTCTTCAGTCTTACTGTTTTCCATAATTTTATCTTCTATATCACTGCTTATGGGAATTCCTCCATCTTGTTTTGGAGACCAAAAATAAAGATTTAAAAAAAAGGGAGCTAGATCTTAGGTGATTTTTGGTCTGCTTGTTAAGAGAAGCTTGATAGAAAAAGTTAAAAAAAAATAATTTAAAAAATACAAAATAAAATTAAAAAATTGCTCTTTCTGTACCCCCTCCCCCAAAAAACATGAAACACACACACACAAAAATGAAAAGCAGCAAAAACCAAAAGGAAGCTAGATCCTGTTTTCCATAGAGCTGAAACTTTGTAGCACTCTATTCTAGACTCTGTGCTTGTGTGGGGTTTGCGCTGGTCTTCTGCTGTGGGGGAAGGGGGTGTCTGCTTCTCTGATTCTCAGGTGAACTCACCCTAGTGGAGATGTGCCTGCAGCATACATGGGGGTGAGGGAGGGTCACCAAAGTATCCTGAAAACAGCAGATTAAAAAAAGCCATTAACCTACAAGGGAAGACAGAGCAGGTTTGCAGTAAGTGACTCTCATCTCAACTTGGTGTTATCTTTCACTGAGGTGGGTCATTGCTGTTGGGGAGAGGTGAAAATGGCTTCTCTTACTCTCTCCTCTCTGGGCTGGGGAGCTTGTGCCTGCCACTCTTCAGGAACCCCTCACAGATGAGCAAATACTCATCCCTCCCCTGTCCCTGGCTTCTGTCAGATTCCTGCCTTAACCCTCTATTTGTCCAAACTGTAGACCTGCTAGGCATTGCAGTACTCCTGTGTTTTATCTCAGGGACAGCTGGGTTTCAAAACACCACTCAAGGGGCACCTGGGTGGCTCAGTTGTTAAGCATCTGCCTTCGGCCTGGGATGTAATCCCAGGGTCCTGGGATTGAGCCCCACATCGGGCTCCCTGCTCCACTGGTAGCCTGCTTCTTCCTCTCCCACTCCCCCTGCTTGTATTCCCTCTCTCTCTGGCTGTCTCACTCTCTGTCAAATAAATAAATAAAATCTTAAAAAAAAAAAAAACACTCAAAACAACAATCTTTTCAGAACTCCATGGTGTGGACTCACACTGATCCTCTGGGGAAGGGTCTCACAGTGATGTGGCTAGTGCTGGCTCGTCCCAGAAAATAGTTGCGTGATGGCCCAGCAGTTTGGAGTTTATACAACACACAGCCAGTGCCAGGGTTCATTGCCCTCAGCCAGCGTCTTTGTTCCTATGCTGGTGAATGGGGAGGTTCAACAGTGCTTGCAGGGTCTTTTGCAAACTGGCAGTATTTAAACCCTCTCCTTTTCCCCATCAATGGTTTTGGGGAACAGTTTTCTTCTACAATCCCCTGTGTGTGTTTTCACTCTTTTTTCTCTCTCCTTTGCTCCCTCCCTCTTCTCTCCACTATCAGGGCTCCCTCCCCAGTGCCTGTGGCTCTTTGCTCCTCCAAGTCAACTGTCTGCAGCTCCTATCTTCCGCAGGTCATTTTTTTCTGTTTGCAGACATGCAGCTTTGTTCTCTAAGATCTCTAATCAATTTATTGGGTGTTCAGATTAATTTAATATTTATCTAGGTGTGTTTGAGGGAGCAAGTAAGCTTAGGGTTGCCCTACTCCTTCATCTTAACCTGGAAAGCCATGATGAATGTACTCTTAATCCCCTTCACCTGTTTTACCCACCCACTCACCCACCTCCCTCCAGTAACCACCAGTTTTTTTCTCTGTATATGAGATATTTTTTTCTTGGTTCACTTGTTTTGTTTCTTAAATTACATATATGTGTGAGATAACACATTCTTTGTCTTCTTGGTTAAATTATTTCACTTAGCATTATACTCTCTAGATCCACCCATGTTGTCAAAAATGGCAAAAATTTCATTCTTTTATATGGCTGAATAATATATATAGAACATCTTTGTTCATCTATCAATGGACACTTAGGTTGCTTCTGTAATTTGGCTAAGTAAATAATGCTACAATAAACATAGGGGTACATATGTCTTTTTGAATAAGTGTTTTGTGTTCTATGGGTAAATACCAGTAATGGAATTATAGGATCATATGGTAATTATATTTTTAATTTTTTGAGGAAACTCCATAGTGTTTTCCACAGTAGCTGCACCAGTCTGCATTCCTACCAACAGTGCATGAGGGTTCTGTTTTTTTTTTTTTTTTTTTTTTCACATCCTCATTAACACCTGTTGTTTCTTGTGTTGGTGACTTTAGCCATTCTGATGGTATGAGGTGATATCTTATTGTAGTTTTGATTTGCAATTCCCTGATGCTGAGTGATGTTGAGAATCTTTTCAGGTGTCTGTTGGCCATATGTATGTCTTTGGAGAAATGTCTGTTTATGTCTTTTGCTCATTTTTAAATTGGATTTTTTTTTTTTTTTTTTTTTTTTTTTTTGGTGTTATGGTGTTGAGTTGTATAAGTTCTTTACATACTTTGGATTCTGGCCCTTTAGCAGATGTTATTTGCAAATATCTTCTCCCATCCCATAGGTTGCCTTTTAGTTTTGATTGTTTCCTTTGATGTGCAGAAACTTTTTATTTTGGTGTAGTTCTAATAGTTTATTTTTGCTTTTATTTTCCTTGCCTCAGGAGGCATATCTAGAAGAATGTTGCCAATACCAGAAAAACTACTGTTCTCTAGGAGGATTTTTGTGGTTTCAGGTCTCACTTTTAGGTCTTTAATCCATTTTGAGTTTACTTTTGAGCTGAGTGTGAAAAAGTGGTTCAGTTTTTCTAGCACCACTTTATGAAGAGAGAGTCTTTTTTCCATTGCATGTTCTTGCTTCCTTTGTTGAAGATTACTTGACCATATAATTGTGGGTTTATTTCTGGGGTCTCTATTCTGTTCTATTGATCTGTGTCTATTTTTGTGCCAGTACCATACTGTTTTGATTACTATAGCTTTGTATTAGATCTTGAAATCTAGGATTGTGATACTTCCAGTTTTGTTCTTTTTCAAGATTGCTTTGGCTCTGCAGGGTCTTTTGTGGTTCTATAGAAATTTTATGATTACTTGCTCTAGTTCTGTGAAAAATGCTGTTGGTGTTTTGATAGGGATTGCATTAAATCTGTAGATTGCTTTGGGTAATACAGACATTTTAAAACTCGTTGTTCTCCTAATCCATGAGCATGGAATATCTTCCCATTTATTTGTGTCATCATTTTTTTCATCAGTGTTTTATACTTTTCAGAGTACAAGTCTTTCACCTTCTTGTAAGTTTATTCCTAGAATTTTTGTTATATTTGGTAATGGAACTATTTATTTTTCTGCTACTTGATCATTAGTGTATTGAAATGCAACAGATTTTACATATTGATTTTATATCTTGTGACCTTACTGAATTTATTTATTCTAGTAGTTTTTTGGTAGGGCCTTTAGGCTTTTCTTTATATAATACTAGGTCATCTACAAACAGGGTGAGTTTTACTTCTTCCCTACCAATTTGAATGCCTTCTATTTATTTTTGTTGACTAATTGCTGTGGCTAGGATTTCTAGTACTATATTGAATAAAAGTGCCCAAAGTTGATATCCTTGTCTAGTTCTTGATCTTAAGGGAAAAAAACTCTGTTTTTCACCCTTGTGTATGATATTATCTGTGGGGTTTTCTTATAAGCCTTTTACTATTTTGAAGTATGTTCCATCTAAAGCCTACTTTGTTAAGGATTTTTATAATTAGTGGATTTTGTACTTTTTAAATGCATTTTATGCATCAATTGAAATGATCATATGGCTCTTATCCTTTCTCTTGATGTGATATATCACATAGATTTGTTGTGAATATTGAACCACTGTTGCATCCCAGAAATAAATTCCACTTGATCATGGTGAGTTATTTTTTTAATGTACTGTTGGATTTGGTCTGCTAAATTTTGTTGAGGATTTTTGCATCTATGTTCATCAGAGATATTGGCCTTACTTTTTTGTAATATCTTTATCTTGTTTTGGTCTCAGGGTTTGCTTGTCTCATAGACTGAATTTGGAAGCTTTCTTTCCTCTTTTTGGAATAGCTTGACAATAATAGGTGTTAATTCTTATAATGTTTGGTAGAATTCACCTGTGAAGCTGTCTGGTCCTGGACTTCTGTTTGTTGGGATTTTTAATTTTTTTTTTTATTTCTTCAGTTTTATGCTGGTAACTGGTATGTTCAAATTTTCTATTTGTTCCTGCTTCACTTTTGGTAGGTTTTTCTTAGAAATTTGTCCATTTCTTCTAGGTTGTCCAATTTGTTGGCAAAGAATTTTGTATAATATTCTCTTATAATGTTTTGTTTTTCTGTGGCATTAGTTCTTATTTTTCCTTTCATTTCTAATATTGAATTCTCTCTCCTTTATTTTTAATATCCAAAAAAAGTTTTATCATTTTCTTTTTTTAATCAGCTTTTTGTTTCATCTGTTCTTTTTTTTTTTTTTTTTTTTTTTTTTTTTTTTTTTTAGTTTCTAATTTATTTCTGTTCTAATCTTTATTATTTCCTTCCCTCTACCGGTTCAGGTTTTGTTCTTATTTTTCTAGCTCTTCAGGTTATATATTAGAGATTTTTATTGCTCATTGAGGTAGACCTATGCTATAAATTTCCCTTAGAATTGCTTTTGCAGCATCTCAGATTTTCCACCATTGTGTTTTCATTTTCATTGGCCCCCATGTACTTTTTATTTCCTCTGATTTCTTGGTGACCCATTAACTGTTCAATAGAACATTACTTGACCTCCATGTATTTGTTTTCTTTTCAAATTTTTCCTTGTGGTTGTACTCGTTTCCTAGTGTTGTGGTCAGAAAAGATGCATGGTAGGACTTCAGTCTTTTTTAATTTGCTGAGAATTTTTTGTGCCCAAACATATGATCTACTCTGGAGAATGTGCACTTGAAAAAAAAAAAAGTGCAATCCATAGTTTTAGGCTGGAATGTTCTGAATATATCTGTTAGATCTATCTGGTCCATTGTGTCATTCAAAACTACTGTTTCCTTATTTTCTATTTGGATGATCTCTCAATTGATGTAAGTGGGGTGTTAATATCCCCTACTATTATTCTTGATTTCTTCCTTTATGTTTTTTTTTTTTTTAAGATTTTATTTATTTATTTGACAGAGACAGTGAGAGAGGGAACACAAGTAAGGGGAGTGTGAGAGGGAGAAGCAGCCTTCTCGCTGAACTGGGAGACTGATGCGGGGCTCGATCCCAGGACCCTGGGATCATGACCTGAGCCAAAGGCAGATGCTTAATGGCTAAGCCACCCAGGTGCCCCTCCTTTATGTATCTTAACAGCTGCTTCATATATTTGGTTGCTCCCACATTGGGTGCATAAATATTTACAATTGTTGTATCTTCGTTTTAAAGTCTATGATGTCCGATATAAGTAGCGCCACCCCAGCTTTCTTTTCACTCCTTTTACATGATAAATGCTTTTCCATCCCCTCACTTTCAACCTTTTTTGGTTAGATTTAAGGTGAGTCTCATAGGCAACGTATAGATGGGTCTTGGGTTTTATCTGTTTTGTCACCCTGTGCCATTTGACTAGAGAGTTTATTCCATTTATATTCAAGGTAATTATTGATAAATATGTACTTCTACTGTTACTTGTTTTATGTTTTTGTAGTTTTTCTCTGTTTCTTCTTTGCTTTCTCACAGTTTGCTGGCTTTCTTTAGTGAAATACTGGGATTTCTTTCTCATTATTTATGTGCCTATTCCTGATTTTTTTATTTGTGGTTACCATTTTAAATTATATATAACACCTTATACATCTAGCAGTCTATATTAAGTTGATAGTTGCTTAAGTTGGAACTCATTCTGAAAACACTAAATTTTTATTCCTTGTCATCCTACATCTTAGGTATATAGTGTCCTATTTTACACCCTTTTATTTTGTGAGTCCCTTGACTGATTTTTATAGATAATTTCATTGCTTTTGTGCTTCCTACTTCCCTTTCTCCTGCTTATGGTCTTTCATTTCTATTCAAAGAGGTCCCTTTAACATTTCTTGTAAGACTAGGCTAGTGGTGATGAATTCTTTTGTTTGGGAAACTCTTTATCTTCTCTCGCCACTGTGAATGATAGTTTTGCTGGATAGGGTATTCTTGTCTGCCTTTTTTTTTTTTTTTTTAAGATTTGTTTAATTGTGTGTGTGAGAGAGAACAGAGGAGAAGGGCAAAGGGAGAGGGAGAGAGAGTCCTAAGCAGACTCTGTGTTGAGCATGGAGCCCAACAGAGGGCTCAATCTTATGACCCTGAGATCGCCACCCAAGCCAAAACCAAGAGTCGGATGCCTAACTGACTGTGCAACCCAGGATCTCCTGTTTTTGTTTTTTGTTTTTTCTTTTAGCACTTTGAATATATCATGCCAGTCTCTCTGGCCTGCAAAGTTTCTACTGGAAAAAATCAGCTGAGAGCCTTAAGGTTTCCTTGTATGTAACTGCTTCTTTTCTCTTTCTGCTTTAAAATTTTTTTGTCGGGGCGCCTGGGTGGCACAGTGGTTAAGCATCTGCCTTCGGCTCAGGGCATGATCCCGGCGATCTGGGATCGAGCCCCACATCAGGCTCTTCTGCTATGAGCCTGCTTCTTCCTCTCCCACTCCCCCTGCTTGTGTTCCCTCTCTCGCTGGCTGTCTCTATCTCTGTCGAATAAATAAAAATCTTTAAAAAAATTTTTTTTTGTCACTGCTTTTTGCCATTTTTACTACTATGTGTCTTTGTGTGGACCACCTTGATTTGATTTTGTTGGGAGTTTTCTGTGCTCCTATATCTGAATGTCTGGTTTTTCTGTCCTCTCCCCTGACACAAAGTTTTCAGCTATTATTTCTTCAAAGAACATTTCTTCCCCTTTTTCTCTCTTCTCCTTCTGAGATCCCTATGATGTGAATGCTGTTATGCTTGATGGCATTGCTGAGTTCTCTTCATCTATTAGTTTTACTAATCATTTTTCTCTCATCTGTTCAGCTTGATTGTTTTCCATTACTCTGTCCTCCAGGTCACTGATCCATTTTTGTTCTTCCTCTAGTCTACTACTTATTCCTTCTAGTATATTTCTTATTTCAGTTATTGAGTTCTTATAACTGATTGGTTCTTTTTACATTTTTCTATCTCTTGTTGAGGGTCTCACTGAGTTCTCCATTCTTAAATTCAGTGAGTATCTTTATTATGATTATTTTAAATTCTCTTTCAGGATTTTACGTATCTGTTTTGTTTAGCTCCCTTGCTCTGAGTTTTGTCCTGTTCTTTCATTTGGGACATATTCCTCTGTCTCCTCATTTTATCTAACTCTCTGTGTCTGTTTCTATGTGTTAGGGAAGTCAGATACATTCCCTACTCCTGAAAGTAGCAGCCTTATAAAAAAAAGTCCTATAGGCTCTTGTTTTGCAGTGTCCCCTGTCCAGAACCTGGTACCTATGTGGGTTTGTGCCACTCTAGATTTGTGGCTGAGTCACATTTGCCTTTAGTCCAATTCCCTGAAGTGGTTCTCTTTGTTGTGGGCATGGTTTTGTCCCTGTATAGTTAGTGGACTAGTCTGGGGCTGCCTTTGTCTTGAGTTGGGTGAGACCTGGTTTTTGCCAAGCTGTGGTTGCACAAACTGCAGGGTGCCTTCTCTGTATTGTCCACTGAGACACTTTTGGTTGTGGACAGGTCTGCAGCCAAACCAGATATCTGCCCTCACTCCACTTTGGGGGCTGCAGTCAGACTGGTGTGTGTGGTTTTCTTTTTCTCTCCCTGAGGCAGAAGTCACACTGGGGCTGCTTGCGCACTCTCACACTTGTGGGGCTTCTTTGATGGACTCACACTGGGGTTATGCTTGAAGGGGTGGGTGTCCAGAAGAGTGCAAGGGTCGGGCACAATTTTAGCAAGTGGAGAGTTTTTGTACTGCAGTGGTTCTGCAGGTAAGTGTACATGTATCTAGGCTGGGGGTCAGGGTAATGAAATGGATCCCACCAGTTCTTTTGTTTTTGTAGAAGTCTCTTAACAATCCTGTCCCTCCAGCAAAAGCTCTGAGATTAGTAAACAAATGTTCCTCCTGTGTACCTCACATATTTTTTCAAACCACTGTGTCTGTGCCATATCTCAGTGGGGCTGTTTGTTGTGCTTCTCTGAGGGCAGAGACTCAATGTCCTCTTTCCCTGTGGGCTCTCCCAGAGTAGAGCCTGCTGACTTTTTAAGTTCTAGGTGTTAAGCCCCACTTATTATAAGAACTTAAGAAGTTAGGCCCTCTGGTTTTCAAAGCCAAATGTTGTGGGAATTTTTCTTTTTAGTATGTTTCCTATGCCTGGGGTGCCTAAGGTGGGGTCTGCTCCTCTCCCCAATCCATGCCTGACAGTCTTGTAGGTCTGTCTTGAGGCTCCTGACCTCATCTCTACACTTCTTACCCTCTTTTATGTGGCCTCTTCTCTACATTTAGCTGTAGATAGTCTGTTCTGCCACTCTTCAGGTAATTTTCTGATTATTTATATTGATTTGGGTGTTATCCAGGTGTATTTGTGGGAGGAGGTGTGCCTAGGATCCTCCTACTATGCCATATTCCCCAGAAGTCAACATGTGGATTCTTTCCTTTTTTTTTTTTTTTTTCCTTTTAAGATTTTATGTATTTATTTGTCAGAGAGCACAAGCAGGGGAACTGGCAGATAGAGGGAGAAGCAGGCTCCCTGCTGAGCAAGGAGGCTGATGTGGGACTTGATCTCAGGACCCTGGGATCATGACCTGAGCATGGCAGATGCTTAATGGACAGAGCCACTCAGGTGTCCCAACATATGGATTATTTCTAATAGGACCACCACTCCTAGAGAGAACAAATGTGATATGGTTACACATTTCACATACAAAATAAGTTGAATGCACTATACTTTGCATTATATATAATGCCTTTGCAAACAAATGTGCTTATGAGCTCACTGAGGTAAAGGATCATCATTTATTTCTTAATTAACATTGTCTAGTAAATTTTAATATTTCACATTCATTAGTATGTATTAATAGACTTTTACCAGGTATCGTCTGTTTCCAGGTTCTGTGTTAGATATTTTACATGTTCACTTTGAATTTTATTCACATCCTTCAGTGGATTATTTTGTAATACTTTTATATTCTATAGCCTGGGAAGGAAAATTTATATACAATTATACTGACTAGAAGAATCGGGAATTGGGTCGAAATTTCTTATTCAAAAATGTTCGTTTTCTATTAAAATGACTTTTTGTTTTTTTAATTTGGTTTTGATTTCCATGAGTGACTGCCTGTAATCTTAAGTACATATTGTTTTCAAAAAATATTAATAGTCTCATGATATAACTAATGATATTGGAAAAGAGACTATCCTAGAAATGAGAAAAACATTTATGATGAAGACAAACCAAACATTCATTACACTTTTATTTAGAAAGCCATAGATATATGTATTTTTGAGGCTTAACATTTCCTAGTTTGTCACTATACTAATATTCTTCATCTGTTTGTGACTCAGTTGGCCAAAATATGTAGACTTGTCAATACTAGGTATTCAGAGCTAATGTGGCAATTAAAGCTGTTCATTTAGTTTCTAAGTATTTTATTTAATAGAAACTAATTTTATTTTTGTGGGATATCTCTGGACTGAATGTTACTGTAGCAATAATATTGCTAATATTAAACAACTAATATTTTTGCAATTACAGATCTGTACTTTACAACATAAGGCCATTACCAAAAGACTATTAAGATAAAACTCTCTTGTAGATAATTTTTATTCCCAACAGAGGTGTTCTTTCCTAGCCCCTCTTTCAACATTTTCCAAATACTATAAACCTGAGAACTATAAAATATGTCTACATCATATGCAGTTCTGTTCAGAGGACTATAGAATTCGGCATAATAATAATAATAATGTGCCTATCCTAGAACAAATTGATATTGGCAAGCTCGAGTGAATGCATCAAGCATTTAAAAGTTGACTTATAATCAGAGGCCCACACACTTCTTCTTAATGCACGCAAAGCACACCTGGGGTTTATTTATTTTCTTAGCCACAAAGATTAAGCAAAAAGCAATGTTTTCTTCCACAAATGCATAGCCTACATATCTTCCTGTGCTTATTATTCTGTATATTTTTAAAAGACAGAGATGAATTTAAAGTAAACTTTAACTTTAAATTTAAAATTTAATTTAAAATTTAAAATTTTAAATACATCTACAATTGCAATAATATAAAACATAATTACTGTAAGAACTGCTTTAGAGTTTGTAATTTTTAATTTTTTTAAGTTAAAGCAAAAAAAATAATGCTGTTATCTACAACTGGATATGGTCATTTGAGTGCCATTTGATAGGTGAGATTCACAACATTAATAATATTTAGAACCTTTAAAAATAATGATACTCTAATGTATAAATGTGAAAAATTCATTTGTTAGTATTTAAAATTATTAAAGCACTTAACATAGTGCCAATAAACTAGTTAAAATCATTTATATATTTTAAAAGAGGGCTTATAAACAGTCTGTTTCCATAAAATTATTTAAGTGCATGCTGATATTTAGAAGTCTTTTTTTTTTTTTTCCTAGAGTGTTCCTAAAATGATAACCTAGTAAAATGAGAATTAACATTTATGGAGCAAACACTTCTATACTTCTGCAGGTCACATGGCACCTAGAATTATGTTTTTTTGCAAGACAATGTAAAATGTTAATAGATAAAAATAACCAAATATACAACTTAGTATTTAATTTTTACCTAGAGCATAGGTCACAGATATCAAAAATAGAAGTTCAGGGAGGGAGAAATAAAATATAAAACTTCATTTTTTTTTTCAAAAATTTTCCATTCTTTTGTTTCTAGCCAAGGAAGAAAAATAAATATCAAACTTAACATCTTATCATTAACAATTATAAAGGTGGATAAAATATACAAAATTATTTCAGACATTGAAAATCAATGCAGAATTATTATCTCTTAGATAAGGGGAATAAAGAATGGTGAATTTTAATATCACTTTAACTCTTTCTTGATGTTTTGGGATCCCTTTGCACAGAAAGAAATCATTTGCAGAACTTGGAGCTCTTGTTTATTTAAGAGATGGAGATGAGACTTTAGTGAGGCTGAAATGATTGAAAATCAAAGGACAGAGTATAAGAAAAAAGGGAATCCTACAAAAAATAACTGTAGGATCTGCATCAGGAATCCTGTGAGTATTTGCTGAATACTGGGCCACATATGCATAGAATAAAACTCCAAAAGGCCAAGAGCAAAAGAAAATGGAAGATGTCTGCCACAAAGTGCTGAACACAGGCAAGTAGCAGTCATTTGAGCTCTGACCAGCCCAAGAGTAGAGGCCTTAGTGATTATTCTCCTAGACATTCAGTAAAATTGTGGGAAAAGGACATACCTTACTGAATTAGAATGAAGGCTGCTCTAGACCCAGGTTAGTCAAGCTTAAAATCAGGCTTCAAAGTGATCAAACAGGTTTGAATTTAACTACAGGCCCAGACAAATCTAAGCCTAGTTAAAGGAAAGCAATACATTTCAACATTCAGCAAAATATCCTAATGTCCAATATCTAACAAATTAGTAGACATGCCAAGAAGCATAAAAATAGTTTCATAACCAGCAGAAAAAGCAGTCAATAGACACAGAACAAGAAATGACAGATGATGTAACAAGAAGACGAAAAATGAACAAGCTGTTATAGCAGTCAGATCTTAGACATGTGGAGAGATGGGATCAACATCACAATTGCCTTTTTGTTTATTATTCTAAAACTTTTACTGCAGAGCTTCAATATTAGAAAATATTTTCAGCTACAGTCAAAGTTAGCAATGGCATTTCCTTGAAGTGTACTTATCTATTATACAATCAAATATATATATTTTTAAAAGCAGAACAAACCATCTGGCTACATTTCTATTAAGATGAATATTTTATTTGTTTTTAAAGATTTTATTTATTTGGGAGAGAGAGCACACAAGCAGGGGCAGCAGTAGAGGGAGTGGGAGAAGCAGACTCCCCACTGAGCAGGGAGCCTGACATGAAGTTCAGCCCCAGGACCCTGGGATGACTCATGACCTGAGCTGAAGGCAGACGCCTAACTGACAGAGCCACCCAGGCACACCCAAGATAAAAATTTTTAAAAATTATTTAATTGTTCTGCCTGTTAATTTGAAAGTAAACAAGTATAAATATCTTCTAAATAAACTCCATGGGTTTCACCAGAGCAATGTACTTAAACAGTCATTTAAGTGATTATACTTAATACTCACACTTCTATGTACAAGGCATTGATCTAGGTACCATGATAATACAGAGAAGTAAAAGGCCTAATATCTATCTTCAAAAGGCATATAAACTAGTCGGGGAGACAAGATATATACGAACAAAGAAAACAGACCATTTAAAAATATATCAAATGATATAAAATTTATATACATTTTAAGTATTACGGAAGTTCATAGAAAGCAGGTCGTTGTGGACTGCAGGAAGTCATGAAACATTTTGTGAGGTTAGTAGGACAAAAGACAGTCTTTAAAGAATGGCTAACATTGGAGTCATAATCTGAGCGCCTTTTTGGTTTAAGAAAAGAAGAAAAGAGGTGGCCAGATTTCATATCAATGAGTTTTCAGAACTGAAGTTTCAGGGCACACAACTAATCTGAAGTTTAGAAAGAAAATGGAGTGTGCAAAGAGACCTAAGTTTCAAGCATTTTATAACTTAGAACAAACATTACCAAATCCCATATAAACCTGTAATGAGATGTCTTTAATGTTTTGCTGAAGGCCACATATGAGTTAACCGGAGATTTTAGAACCTGTGGCAGCTGCAGTCATTTGGCATATTCCTACCCTCTTACAGGATTTCCTTGAACAACCTTACCAGGAATCCAGAGTAAATCTTGAGAAAACTCCCTCATGGTGCTGGCCGTGACCAACTTTCTCACTTCCCTATGGAACAGAAAGTTTAATTTTCAGGAGCAAAGATGTAAAAAGTATATATTGAGAATACTACTGGGAACCATTTGCCCAGGAACAGGAAGGGTAAAGGTATACCAATGCAAAAGTGGCAGAAATATGTGCTACAGCCGGGTTATTTTTTCACAGAGGAGCATAAAGCCTATGCAAGCCACATCATAGATCCAGATGAATAGTGCCATTTAAGACTGAGGCCTAACCACAGCACCACAGAATACTTGCTAACTAGGCCAACCTATCTCAGTTTAACAACTGAGAGACTTGCAAGAGATAGAATTACCTAGGAACTAGGACAAAGGAAAGACCAAATCCAAGTGGGAAGAAATAAGGTTTCAGTCAAAGAATTTGAAATCTAGTTACAGGTTGTTACCATAACAACAATAAGTTTCAGTCCAAGCCCAATTTCTAACAAGATTAGCAAAACTCCCACACTAGACTTTGAAGAAGGAAAGATGTACTTATCTCCAAGTATAAAACATTTACTTCAGTGTTTACTGCCTTAACATAGCAACTTCATTTTAAAAAGACCTAAAAAGAAGAAAAATACAGTTTGAAGATACAAAGTGATCATCAGAAGCAAACTCGGATATGACACAGATGTTGGAATTATCAGAGAATTGCTCTAATAGCTCTAAAAGGTAGAAAGCATGCAAGATCACATTGGCAATTTCAACAGAGATGGACATTGAAAGTAAAGGTAAAATGGAAATGCTAGAAATCTAAAACAGCAAAAATGAAAGTTTCATCAGATGTATCAGTAGTCCTGACACAGTTATGAACCAATGACCTTAAATGTGATGGTCATATTTGATTTTGTGTGTTAAACATGACTGGGATAAGAGATACCCAGATAATTCTAAAACACTGTGGGTATGTTCATGTGGATGTTTCCAGAAGAGATTGGCATTTGAATAGGAAGATGAAGATCTGCCCTCATCAATGTGGGCAGGTATCATCCAACTCTTTGAGGGCCAAAATAGAACAAAAAGGCAGGGGTAAGTCACATTCTCTTTTTTCTTCCCACCTGCCCCATTCTCCTTGGGCTAGGAAGTCCATCTTCTCCTATTCTTGAACATCCATGCTGCCAGTTTTAAGACTAGATCATACAACTGGCTTACGGATGGCAGATTTTTAGACCTCTAAGTCCCCATACTGCCTAAGACAATGACTATAATAAGTCTTAAAAATCCACATCCATATACATATATATGTGTTTGGTTCTGTTTCTCCAGAGAACCCTGGGTAATGCAAAGAGAGATAAATAAAAACTACCTACCCAAATAGAAGCACAGAGAGAAAAAGAGTGAAATAAAAGAAATAGACCTGAATATATTTATGGAAAAAATAACTAAAGGATGTAACATATATGATTGGAATTCCAGAAGGAAGAGACCAATAAGATGAAATATTGGAGGAAACAATGACTAAGAATCTTCTAAAATCAGTGACAGACACCATACCACATGTCCAAGACACTTGTGGAACACCAAGGAAGATACAGAAACCAAACAAATCAAAACCTACATGTAGTCATATTTTTCAGACTGCTGAAAACAAAGATGAAAAGAAAAATCTTGAAGATAGCTATGGGAAAGAGGTATGCATTAAATACAGAAGAAGGCATTTAAGAATTACATCAGACACCTCAACAGAAATAATGCAATGAAGAAGATGCTATAGTGATATTTCAAGTGCCAAAGAAAAATCACCTGTAATTCTATACCCAGTGAAATTATTCTTCAAAACTGAGAAATAATAAAGATCTTCAGGCTACAAATGCTGAGGGAATTTACTGCCAGCAGATTTAGGCTATCAGAAATTATAAAGCAAGTTTTCTAAGCAGAGTAAATATACATGTCAAGAATTTACTCAAGGATGTTAAGAGCATAAGGAATGGAATAGGTGAAAGTAAAATTTAAGATTGTATGCCTAAGCTTGATGGGCCTTCCATAACAAATTACTACAAACTGGGCAGCTTAAACAATAGACACATTTTCTCACTGATCTGGAGGATAGAAGTCTGAGATCAAGGTGACAGCTGGCCTATTTCTAGTAAGATTATTCTTGGTTTGAAAATGGCTGGCTTCTTGCTGTGTCCTCACACGATGAAAGACAGAGACAGACAGACAAAAGAGCTAGCTCTCTGGTGTCTCTTCTCATATGGAATAATCCTATTGGATCAGGGTCCCATAATTATGATACCATTCAACCTCAGTTTCTTCACTAGAGGCCCCATCACCAAATACAGACATGCTAGGGTTAGGGCTTCAACATATGCATTTAGGACATAAATAGTGAGTTCATAATACTGTGTTATTTGTAAATGCTCTTAAAGATAATTGATCGCTTAAAGCAATAATAGCAATTGTGTGTACTCACAGGATATGTAAAATTGAAATGTAGGAGAACAAAGTTGCAAGAAAAGAATTAAGAATATACTGTTGTAAGGTCTGTAGAGTTCACATATAATGGTATAAACTATTTTGAAGGTAATCTCAGATTAATTTAAAATGTATGCTGTGAATCCTATGCCAACTGCTGAAAGTTTTTTCTAAAAAGTGTAGGTAATAAGTTCATAGAGAAGATAAAATGGTAAAAGACGATAAACTAAAACTGGTGAAGGCAGAAAAAGAACATAGAAAAAGAAGAAAATACAAAGAACAAATGGAAATAGCAATGCGCTAGATTTTAATCCAAGTTTTTCAATCACTTTAAATATGAATTATATAAACACCAGTTAAGACAGAGGTCACCATATTGAATAAAAAACACGATTTAACTACATATACTCTCTATGTATGCTCTATATACTCTCTACAACTCCCTCTTTTTTTAAGACACCCATTTTAAAGATAGATTTATTAAAAGAATGGAGGAAGTTGTACAAAGCAAACACTAGACAAAAGAGTAGTAGAGTAGCTATATTAAGACAAGGTAGACTTCAGAATAAGAAAGACTATAAGGGTGAAGAATGCATTATTTGGTAAAGTGGCCATTCTTCAAGAAGTTATAACAAGTTTATAGGTATATGCAACTTAAAAAATGCAAGAGTGATAGAACAACAAGTAAGCATAAAATCAGTAAGAAAATAGATGATCTGAACAGCATTTATCCTAATGAACTTCCATAGAACAATCTACCCAACAGTAACAATATATATTATTTGAAGTGTACATAGAATATTCACCATGATGAACCATATTCTGGGGCATTTATATGTATGTATATATGTATATATGCATATGTATATTTTTGTTTTATATTTTATATAGAAAATATACACATTTTTTATATTTTATATATAAAAATATACACACACAATGGAATATTATTCAGCCATAAAAATGAAATCTTGCTATTTGCAACAACATGAATGGAGCTAGAGAGTATAATGTTAAAAGAAATAAGCCAGTCAGAGAAAGGCAAATACCATGATTTCACTCACATGTGGAATTTAAGGAACAAAACAAATGAGCAAAGGAAAACAAAACAAAACAAAAAAACCAGAAACAGACTCTTAACTAGAAAGAACAAGCTTATGGTTACCAGAGGGAAGGTGGGTTGGGGAATGAGTGAAATAGGTAATGGGGATTAAAGAGTACACTTATCATGATGCGGGGGAAAAAGGAACAGGTTTTTGACTTGTGTATCAACATGGAGAATTCTTAAACAGACTTAAGTGTAAGGATCTAGATCAAAACGCTTTATACTGTATGATTCCACTCTTGTGATCTGGAAGAGGCAAGACTATAGACAGAGCAAATCAGGAATTACCAGAGATGTTTGTTGATGGGTGGTGACTGACTACAAAGGAAAGACACAGGGAAACTTTTACTCTATTGGAACTGTTCTGTATGCTAAAGTGCTGCACATGACTCTGCCTTTACCAAACATGTTAACTCTACATCATGAGTAAATTTTGTTAAATTAGAAGCAAAGACAACAGGAAGTCATGAAATCATAAGATATGACATAGAGTTGCAATCTGCATTCTAACTGTATTATGAATATATGAAATAACTACAGTGAAGGGACATGAGGGTGAAAATTGAGTTGACAAATTTGGGAGAGGATGTTGTGACAGAAAATTAATGGATAAAGACAGAAGAAACTATGTAAACTGTACTCTGATAAATTTGTTTCTTGTGGTGTTATAGGTTAACAATTTTGAAACTGCTTTAGCTGTATATTATGTTTGAACAGATATGTAAGTGAGTGGTAGATGGTGAAAGCCAGTTTCTCACTGTCAAAGAAAGAAGTTGCAGATGGGTAAGAGAAGGCTAGAATGAACTCTGTGGTATATTCCTAATTTGGTGAAAGAAACAAACCTACAGACTCAAGAAGTTTAACTGACCATAAACAGAATAAACATAATAAAGTCCATGCTAAACACATCATAATTAAATTCTGAAAACCAAAGACAAAGGAAAATATTGTAAAAACATCCAAGGAGAAACAATAAATTACCTGTAAGGGTAAGCCAATTCGGATCACAGATTTTTCATTTGAAACCATGGAGAACAGAAAACAGTGGCACAACATTTCTTAAGTGATGACCTCATGGAACTATTAACAGTAAATCTGTATCCTACCAAACCATAGTTTGGGAATGAAGGAGAAATAAATGCATCCTTAGATGAAGAAAAACTAAAAACAATGTTACTAGAAGAGCTCAACCAAAAAATTAGCTAAAGGAAATTCTCAAAGAACATAAGGAATCTTGGAGCTGCCATTAGGAAGAAAGAACAAATCTGTGGGTATACACAATAGATTACCCTCCTTATGAGTTTTATAAATCATAACTGATGATTGAGCCAAAAGTTATAGTTGTTGTGAATACCAAATAGTGTTATATTTAAAAGTGGAGAAAGTAAAGGGACCTAAATGATAGTAAGATTTCTCTCTTCAGGTTGTTGAAAGTTGATACCATTAGGTAATGATAAATTGCTTATGTATGTTGTAATTCTTGTGATAACCAGTATGAAAAGTATTCTGACATATATGTAAAATTCCACAAACCAATCAATATGGAATTCTTAAAAAGTAACCCACAGGTAGGCAAGAAAAACAAAACAGTGAGATATAGAAGAAAGGGAGAGAATATATAATAAAAGGGTAGACTTAAATACTAACATATCAACAATTACATTAAATGGTCTAAATCCATATAACAAGACAGATCAGAGTGAAAAAATATAACCAAACTATGTTTTGTTTATAGAGAATGCATTTGAAGTTCAATGACCTAGGTTAGGAAAACAAAACACAAAAAGAAAAAAAAAAAAGGAAAATATATCATGAAAGGATTCGTGATAAAAAGAACAATAGTAGCTACAGTAATATCTGATTAGACTAAGAGAAAGAAAATTACTATAGAGGGTAGAGGATCTTACATAATGAGATAATAGATCAATCTACCAGGAAAGCAAGAGGATCATAAAACCATATACACTAAAACACTGAGCTTCAAAGTAACATTAAGCAAAAACTAATAGATCTGACAGAAAATAGTCAAATTCAAAATTATAATCTGGACTTCAACTTTAAAATGAATTTCACACATCAAATGAAATTGACAAATTCCTTAAGTGTCACAAATTATCAAAACTGATATAAGAAGACCTAGAAAATGTGAATAGCCCCATAACTAAAATTCTTAAAGTCTTAATATTTTTCATTCAAAACCCCAGGCCCAGTTGTTTTTCCCAGTGAATTCTACCGAACGTTTAATGAAGAAAAAATACAGATCTCACTTCTTCCAGATAATAGAGCAGAACAGGGATATAGATGCAAAATTACAGAGTTTTAGCCAATTGAATCAATCATTACGTGGCTTAATACCTAATGAAATTGATTTACTTTAAAAATATGCTCAGTGTAATGCTTATAAGTCCATGAATACAGTGTGCCATAATAACAAGAAGATAGGCAAAACCCATAGAAACCTCTCAGTATACCTAAAGAAAAATAAACATTTTACAGAATTCTATACTCATGCATGATAAAGGTCCTCAGCAAATTGGTACACAAAGGAACATTTTCAGCGAGGTAAGGGGTATGTATAACAAAACCACATATACCATTATAATAAATATCAGGAGCTTGCCTGGCTGAGTTGCCAGTTGTTGGAGTAGTCAACTGAAGCAACAATGAGCCAAAATGAAAACAGCAGAAGATGGAAGGGGCTGTGGGGTTTGTAGTCTGAGGAAGACCCCTCTGCAGAGGCATTCTTACTCAGAGGAGGAAGGGCAAACCTGGATGATAATTTTCCCCACTCTTTGTCTACTGCATTTTCATTTCCCCCATACAAATGTGCACCAGTGGAGAATCTGAGTTCTTGGCTGCAACTCCTCTCAGAGACTTCGATGTACTGGTTAAGCCCCAAGTCTGCTGTGGGGGAGGGCAGCTTTCTCCAGTGAGGCCAGCCAGGTAAAGCTTTTGTAATTGTCTGTGATCCAGTTTCTAGAAAAACATAACGAAACACGATTGGGGAGAGTCAGGGGGAGAGGGAAAGGAAGAGAATCTCAAGCAGATTCCCCACTGAGTGCAGAGCCTGATGTGGGGCTCAATCTCACAACCCTGAGGTCGTGACCTGAGCTGAACCAGATGCTTAACTGACTGAGCCACTAAGGTGCCCCTTGAGTGAATTAGTTCTGATTCTTTTCCCCTATCCTGGAATAGTTTTCTAATATTCAGATTATAGTTTATGGAATTTTATTGTTCTTTGTTCAATTTCTATGGTATGAGGTTCAGGAAAAGTTAGGTTTTTTTTACATGTATCCTTTGTTGTGGTTCTGGGGTTCTACTAATTACATCAAATAATCTGAACTACAGCCCACCACATGCAGCCAGCAACATGTTTTATTGTGGGGTTTGTTAAATTGATCACAGATACCTTGTAACTGACTGATGGTGATAGACTTTTTTTTTTTTTTTTGTATGCTCAGGCTCTATGGTCATGTTAATAATTGCAAAGAACCATTTAGTGCATACTATATGCCAGATTCCAAGTACTTTGCATATGTCATTTAATTCTCACAAAAACTTCACAAGATAGATAGTATTATCAATTATCATTAACAAATAGGGACACCAGTACACAGATCAAATGATTTCCCCATGGTCACTAAGTTAACAAGTAGTGGAACCCATGCTCTTGATCATTACCATACTGCCTTTCAAAGGTTGACCTTAATTTTTCCTCATGTTACTTAATCACTCATTTTGTGTATGTAATTCTCCAAAGTTGGTCATGGGGAGAGGAAGAAGAGTATCTCTGAGTTTTGTTTTTGTTTTCCCACTATTTAAATCTTACTAAGAATTTTGAAGATTAGTTGAAATTAGAAAGCTATACACCAAATTCTTTTTTTTTAAGATTTTATTTATTTATTTGACAGAGATGGAGACAGCCAGCGAGAGAGGGAACACAAGCAGGGGGAGTGGGAGAGGAAGAAGCAGGCTCATAGCGGAGGAGCCTGATGTGGGGCTCGATCCCAGGACACCGGGATCACGCCCTGAGCCAAAGGCAGACGCTTAAACGCTGTGCCACCCAGGTGCCCCTACACACCAAATTCTTTATTTCTTCTTCCTCTCCAACTTAAATTCATGTTTAGTATTATCTAATGCAAACAAAACATAACAGTATGTACCTAATAAAACATGATACTAAAATGATTTGTGACTCTACAATACAGGAAATAGAATATCCTGATATATTTTTATGCCCATCATGGATTACACTCTGACAATCACAAAAGTAATATCTGCAATTTAAGCAAAACAAAATATTTTACACACTTTAGATGCATATGTATATGAAAAACTTATACATAGAATTTGTGATCACTTTGGTGACTTAAGTGATATATTACATGATATCATAAGGTATTATTCTGGGATTTTATTTTCTTTCAGGTCACAAATTATGGTGTTTGAACTAAATAATAAATGTATTTTGTATTATAAAGTATACATTTCAAAACTCTGAAATATTTTATTTTATAAATCTATCAAGGGCTTCATTCTTTTGTCAAGGAACAGTGTTATTAGTAGTAATGCTGACAATAGGTGTGGTTTGCTGCATACCTGGCAAACATTTGGGGTATGACAAGACAATGCCAAATTAGTTTCTAGATTGGTTACACTAGTGCTTCTACCAGCAATCTATAAGAATGATCTTGCTCCATTATCTTTTGCAAGACTTGATATTCTCAGAATTCCTTACCATTACTAATTTTCATGGTGTTCAACTTGTATTTCCTTGCAATTAAGCAAACTTTCATATTTATTCCCTTTTTTTTTTTTTTTAAAGATTTTATTTATTTATTCCACAGAGATAGAGACAGCCAGCGAGAGAGGGAACACAAGCAGGGGGAGGGGGAGAGGAAGAAGCAGGCTCATAGCGGAGGAGCCTGATGTGGGGCTCGATCCCATAACGCTGGGATCACGCCCTGAGCCGAAGGCAGACGCTTAACCGCTGTGCCACCCAGGCGCCCCCATATTTATTCCCTTTTATATAAAGTGTTTATTCAAGACTGTTGCCCACTTTGCTTTTGGATTGTCTGTCTTGATTTATAGGGCTTTGTTTCATGTTTTGGATACAGTGTCTTTTAAGGTTATATTGGTTGCAAATGTTTTCTTACACTATGGATACCACTTGAGGATATATTCCAGTCTTACAAAAACAGGAATTCAAGAAAAGGAGTAAAAGTTACAGTCAAGCTCTAGTAATTTTGCTAATATGGCTTTGCCATTTATGGCAGTAATTAAGACAACTTGGAACAGAAGGAAATATAATTAAACACAACTAAAAATCAAACAATTTTTTATTATAAAATATAAGGAAATAGAGATACTAACTGGAAATTATTGAAATTTATATTTTAATACACTTGTTTAAAAGTCAAGGATAACCAGAAGTGAGATGTATGAAATATATAGTTTCCAAATCTGTCCAAATTTTTTTAAGAGGTAGAATAAAAATTAATCATTCTAATCAAGCTTTTGGGAGGGCCTGAGCATGTGGAAGGAAATGAACATACAAGTAAGGAAAAATTAGTTGAAAATTGTAAGGTCCAACATATATCTGGATATAGTTCCAGAATGAAAGAACAAATATAAAAAGAAGGAAGCAAAGTCAAAGAAATAGGACAACTTATTTTTCCAAAATTTGTAAAACACATAAACTCTTATGTTAAGAAAGCAAAACTAAAAAAAAAAAGTAATGTAAATTCACACATACATTATAGTAGATATACACAACACTAGAGAAAAGAGTTCTTAAAAAATGAGAAAACTAGAATAATGATTAAATTGAAAGCATATTTCTGTGAAGCAATTATAGAACAAAGCTATAATACAATACCTAATCAGCATGCAAAGAGAAACCTGTTAAACTAGAATCTGTTCGCTGTTCAAAGTAAGTGAAGAATGAGCATAAATTTATTTTGAGAAAAAACTGAGGAAATTTACCACTGATAAACTTTTACCAAAAAACCAGAAGAGGGAGTGACATAGAGTAGTTATTGAGATCAATGGTAAATATACATGTAAATCTAAACAAGCATTGATTGTACTAAAAATATTATAATGTTGAACTAATTATGAAATTGAACTAAAACATTGGGCAAAAACAACATGAAATATGAGAAGCCTGATTGAACTAAAATAGTTATTTTTAATTGTTTAGGTAGGTATTCAGCTTAAATTGTGCCATTAAATTTTTTAGTCTTATTAATCTCAAAGAGAGATAAAATAAAAACCAGTACAAGGAAAACATGGCTGTATCCGTAGAATAAAATACCTTTCAGCTGGCAAAAATAATTTCTATATATTTTATAAATAAAATAATCTGAGATATATTGCTAAATGAATAAAGTAAAATATAGGGTAAATCTCACTGTATGATTATATTTATGTGAAAAGATGCCCAATATATAATTGATTATAGATATAAATATGTATATATATTGAGATTTTTAAATATAGACAAATATTTCGATAAGTTTATACTTTAAAAAAATTTTTAGTCTTTATAATTGAAGTATAGTGACATACATTACATTAGTCTCAGGGTACAACACATTGATTCAACGACTGTGTTATGCTGTGCTCACAGGTATAGCTAACCATCTGCTACCTTATAACATTATTGTAATATCATTGACTATATTTTCTATGCATTATCTTTCATTCCTACGACTACTTCATTCTATAACCGAAAGCCTGTAACTCACTCCTCTTAGTGAAATTTCCCCATCTCCTTCCCCCTTCTCCTCTGGCAGCCATTAGTTCTCTGCATTTCAATGTCTATTTCTACTTTTTGTTTGTTTTTTATTCATTCTTTTTTTGTTTGTTTTTAGTTCCACATGCAAGTGAAATCATATGATATATATCTTTCTCTGACTGAATTATTTCATTTAGCATTATGCCTTCTAGGTCCATCCATGTAATTGCAAATGGCAAGCTCTTATTCTTTTTATAGTGAAATAATATTCTAGTGTGTGTGTGTGTGTGTGTGTGTGTGTGTGTGTGTATGTATGCCACATCTTCTTTATCCATTTATCTATTGATGGACACTTGGGTTGCTTCCATATCTTGACTATTGTAAATAACATTCCCATAAACACAGCGGTTCACAGGTCTTTTCAAATTAGTGTTTTTGTTTTCTTTGAGTAAATAGTAGTAGTAAATAGTAGTAAATAGACCCAGGAGTAGAATCACTGGGTCATATGATATTTCTATTTTTAATATTTTGGGGATTCTCCATACTGTTTTTGACAGTGGTTGCACCACTTTACCTTACTATCAACAGTGCATGAGGGCTCCTTTTCCTCCCCATACTCATCGACACTTACTATTTCTTGTTCTTCTTTTATTCTAGCCATTTTGACAGTTGTGAGGTGAAAACTCATTGTAGTCCTGATTTGCATTTCCCTGATGAGTGATTTTGAACATTTCATGTATCTGCTGGCTATCTGTGTGTCTTCTTTGGAAAATACGTCTATCCAGGTCTTCTACCCATTTTTAATTGGACTATTGTGGGTGTTTTTTTGGTGTTTGGTTATATAAGTTCTTGATATGTTTTGGATATTAACCTCTTATCAAATACATCATTTGCAAATATCTTCTCACATTCAGTAGGTTACATTTTGTTTTGTTGATGTTTTCCTTTCCTATGCAAAGACTTTTTATTTTGCTGTAGTCCCAATAGTTTATTTTTGCTTTTGTTTCCCTTGCCTAAGGAGACTTATCTAAAAAAATGTTGCTAAGGCCAAAGTTCAAGTGATTTTCTTCCAGGGGTTTTATGGTTTCAGTTCTCACATTTAGGTCTGTAATCCATTTTGAATTTATTTTTGTGCATGGTGTTACAAAATAGTCGTTTCATTATTTTGCATGTAGCTGTCCAGTTTTCCCAGCTATTGAAGAGACTGTCTTTTCCCCATTGTATGTTCTTGCCTCATTTGTCATAGATTAATTGGCCATGTAAGTGTGAGTTTGTGTCATTTTTTTTGTGTCAATACCATGCTGTTGTTGTTATAGCTTTGTAGTAGATCTTGAAATCTGGGATTATAATACCTCCGGCTCTTTCTCAAAATTGTTTTGTCTATTCAGAGTCCTTTGGCGCTCTGTAAAATTTTAAGGATTATTTGTTCTAGTTCTGTGAAAACTACTATTGGTATTTTGATAGGGATTGCATTCACTTTTATTTTTCCTACTTTATGTGTATATTATAGCAGTTATATATACACATGTAATTCATGTAAATAATTACAAGGAACACAATAACATAGGCAAAACAGATTAAAATGTAAAATACCATTGGAGATCATATAGTTCATTTTTTTTTCATTATCCTTACATAGAAACCTAATCTTAAGGAGACGTAGTAAGTTTTCTGTAGTTGCATAGATAATTAGTAGCAAAATAAACAAACTGGATGTAGGACTCCTTATATCCAGCTTAATAATATTTTCCTTGAGAAAATACATTTCTCTACAAAAAGTCACATATGTATGTATGCACATACCCTCCTCTTCCCCCCAAAATAGATTGGACTAAAAGTAGTATGTTGGTGAGATGTAAGTATGTATTACAGATATACATGTATATCTGCATATAAAATATATGGAGTATATCTTGCACATATCAAGATACAGAATTTAATATATATGTTTTCATTGTTAATTAAGTAGACTTCTACAATTAAGAATATCCTGTATGATGTGCACCATCATTAACTTTGGTGACAGCCATTTCATTAAAACATAGTTTCTGGGGTGCCTGGGTGGCTCAGGCAGTTAAGTGTCTGCCTTCATCTCAGGTCATGATCCCAGGGTCCTAGGATTGAGCACCTCATTGGACTGACTGCTCAGTGAGGAGTCTGCTTCTCCCTCTCCCTGCTCCCCTCTCATTCTCTCTCTCTCTCTCTCAAATAAATAAAATCTTAAAAAAAAAAAACCCACATAGTTTCTGAAGACTCTTAGCTATGTCAAAATGTCAGCATTCTAAGACAAATTAAAATTTAATGTTATCTGTATATTTAATTTAGTTGATATTGATTATTGCTCATTTTGTAGAAAAACATGAAAAACCATAATGTAGGAATTCTTTAATATTTGTACAATTGTATAGCTATATCTCTAATAACATAATTTTTTGAGAATTATGTGAAATCCATCTACTGCATAGGGCTATGATAAAATAGCAATATATAGTGTTAATACTCTGGCTTTACTCTAGTTATTAGAATTTGCAGAAGAATCGGGGGAAAAATTCATAGGGAAAGGGGACAACAGAAGGTTTATTTTGTTCATGTAGAATGACTCAGCAGATGTTTAAATTCTTCCAAGACTAGGAGAGTTTGTGATGGCCTGATATTTGAAGATTATGAAGGAATTGTTCTAATGAAAGTGTGTGAGAACTGAATTTGAATCCAAGATCTGCCATTTATTCAATATAATTTTAAGGGAAGATACAATCTTCTATCAATTTTTTTTAATCTGCAAAGAAAGCATATTAGTACCCAACTCCCAGGATTGCTTTGTGAACATCATGAAGGCAAAGTCCCATTTTGTTCAACTTTGTGAAGGTTCAAATGATAGCATATAAAAAATTTGCTTCTAGTGAATTGACTTTAAGAGATTTTACAGGTATTCTTTTGCTAATACTTTGCATTATATAATTTGAAAATTTATTACCTTGTTCCAGTTGAAAAAAAGTTTCTATTTGTATAAAATGTTTAGAGATTTGGAATGAAGAAAGCATATAAGTATGATTTAATGTCATAATTATTATCAGTATTATATCAATTTTCTGCTAACATTTCTGAAATCATAAATGTCAAATACATGATTCATCTTGAAGATTTAACTTTCAGTAAGTGAAGTAAAGGCTAAGTATCAATCTTAATGAGAGCTGAGGCATCAATTTTTAGCAATTTCTAAACTCACTATAATAGCCTTATGTACAAAAATTGAAGCAGATAAGGAAAAAATCTTTAATAGATTCTAAGTACAGTGGGCAAACAATTGGGGTCTAATTAAAACAAACCCTTTTTTTTTTTCATTTTGTTCAATGACTCTCCTTTACCATCATCTTGTTATTACATTTAGAATGTTTTTATATTCTCTCACATTAAAATGTATTTGTGTATCTAAACCTTAAAGAAAGCAGATGTATTTGCCCCCAAAATTAGATTTCTGCTCTTAGAATGTGGGAAGATAATTTTGTTTTTATTCAATGAATATTTAGTACCTACCAGTAGAACATTGTTAGAATATGAGCTCATTAGCTCCATGAGGGCTAGTACTTCTAAAACAATAGTTCTGTCATGATAGGTGATTGAAAATATTGACAAGTAAATACATTTATATTTATTTATACTTATATTTATTGCATAAACAAAGAATTGCAAGCATGAAGTGGCTAAAATATCAGTCTCAGCATTATGAAGTTAGGGAACTGATTTTAATCATGTTATAGTCACTAAGTTCTATAATAACATAGTAGTTGTTCTTCTGACCCAGTGGACTACCATTTGAGGCCAGAGAGGGGATTGTGCAAAATATCTAGGAGCAAATGGACACCATAAAGACATATAGTTCAAGACTTTAGAAACATGTATACAAGTCATTCTAATATAAAAAGTACCTGAAACCCACCATTTCGATAAATGCCTGGAAAAATTATTGAGATGAAGACTCTGGGTTGAATATTTCAGCTCCATTTTAACACACAAGAAGGCAGAACCACAATTATTATTTTTTTATAATAATTTTTTATTATGTTAGTCACCATACAGTACATCCCTAGATTTTGATGTAAAGTTCATGATTCATGATTCATTACTTGCATATAACACCCAGTGCACCATGCAATACGTGCCCTCCTTAATACCCATCACTGGCCTATCCCATTCCCCCACCCCCCTCCCCTCTGAAGCCCTCAGTTTGTTTCCCAGAGTCCACAGTCTCTCATGGTTCATTCCCCCTTCTTTTTATCCCCCCTTTCTTCTCCTATCATCTTCTACTTCTTATGTTCCATAAATGAGTGAAACCATATGATAATTGTCTTTCTCTGCTTGACTTATTTCGCTTAGCATTATCTCCTCCAGTCCCGTCCATGTTGCTGCAAATGTTGTGAAATTATTCTTTTTGATGGCTGAGTAATATTACATTGTATATATGGACCACATCTTCTTAACCCAGTCATCTGTTGAGGGGCATCTTGGATCCTTCCACAGTTTAGCTATTGAGGACAATGCTGCTATGAACATTGGGGTGCATATGGCCCTTCTCTTCACTACGTCTGTATCTTTGGGGTAAATACCCAGTAGTGCAATGGCTGGATCATAGGGTAGCTCAATTTTTAACTTTTTAAGGGACCTCCACACTGTTTTCCAGAGTGGCTGTACCGACTTGCATTCCCACCAACAATGTAGGAGGGATCCCCTTTCTCCACATCCTCTCCAACGTTTGTTGTTTTCTGCCTTGTCCATTTTTGCCATTCTAACTGGCATAAGGTGGTATCTAAAAGTGGTTTTGATTTGAATTTCCCTGATGGCTAATGATTTCAAACATTTTTTCATGTGTCTGTTAGACATTTGTATGTCTTCATTGGAAAAGTGTCTATTCATATCTTCTGCCCATTTTATGATTTGTTTATTTGTTTCTTGTGTATTGAGTTTGAGAAGTTCTTTGTAGATCTTGGATACCAGTCTTTTATCTGTAGTGTCATTTGCAAATATCTATTCCCATTCCGTGGGCTGCCTCTTAGTTTTTTTGACTGCTTGGCTGTGCAGAAACTTTTTATCTTGATGAAGTCCCACAAGTTCATTTTTTCTTTTGTTTCTTTTGCCTTTGGAGATGTGTCATGAAAAAAGTTGCTTTGGCCGATGTCGTAGAGGTTGCTGCCTATGTTCTCCTCTAGAATTTTGATGGATTCCTGTCTCACATTGAGGTCTTTCATCCATTTGGAGTTTATCTTTGTGTATGCTGTGAGAGAGTGGTCAAGTTTCATTCTTTTGCAAGTAGGTGTCCAATTTTCCCAGCACCATTTATTGAAGAGACTGTCTTTTTTCCACTGCAGGTTTTTTCCTGCTTTATCAAAGATTAGTTGCCCAAAGAGCTGAGGGTCCATTTCTGGGTTCTCTATTCTGTTCCATTGGTCTATGTGTCTGTTTTTGTGCCAGTACCATGCTGTCTTTGTGATCACAGCTTTGTAGTACAGTTTGAAATCCAGCAACATAATGCCCCCAGCTTTGTATTTCCTTTTCAACAATTCCTTGGTGATTTGGGGCCTTTTCTGGTTCCACACAAATTTAAGGGCTGTTTGTTCCAAGTTCTTTGAAAAATGTCATTGGTATTTTGATAGGGATAGCTTCTTTCTTTCTTTTCTTTCTTTCTCTTTCTTTCTTTCTTTCTTTCTTTCTTTCTTTCTTTCTCTCTCTCTCTTTTCTTTTTTTTTTCTGTTTTTCTGTTTCTTTTCCTTTTTCTTTTTATCTTCTTTCTTCTTTCTTCTCTTTTTTCTTTCTTTTTCAAGTCCACTCCACACCAAGCACAAAGCTCAATGCAGGGCTTGAACTCACAACCCTGAGATAAAGATCTGAGCTGAGATCAATTGTTAGATGCTTACCTAACTGAATCACCAGGTCCCAGGTGCCCCTGGCTTGAATATTTCTGATAAGTCTATTAGCATTTGTATCTTTTTTAGGTATCCAATGTTTTGTTTTGTTTTATCCTGTGATTGCAGTTTTGTCTGAGTGTTGAGTTTTTATGTCTGTTTTTATTTTCCTTATGGATAGCTGAGGTTCTTGAATTTGTGGTTTGTAATCTTTCCTTAATTTTGGACAAATCTTGGTCATTATGTCCTCTAATATTTCCTGATTTTCTTTCTCTTCTCCCTTGAGACATATATATATATTTATATATATATATAATTTAAAAAATATATATATAATTAAAAATATATATATATTTGAATGATCATTATCATATGTAGTTTGAACTTTAGCTCTTAGATGCTATGTTTGTTTAGCTGGTTTTTAATTTTTTTTTTTTTTGCTTTAGCTTTCAATTATAATAATTTATATTTACCAATCTGCAAGTTCCATTACTTTTTTATTTATAATCTGGTTTGGGTTTCTATCATTTTCATTTTACCCTTTTTAATGTTCTATAGCTCCCTAAAGTCCATATATTTATATGTATTGCCTACTTTTTCCATTAGATTTATTACAGTATTTTATTGTATATGTTTTAAAGTAGTTATCTGATAGCATCAGTATCTGGGCAACTTCTGATTGTGGCTTTGTTGATAGATTTATCCTTGGCGATGAATCACCTTTCTTGCTTTTCTTTTGGGGGGGAGGCTATTTCTAACTAATTTTTTAAAGATTTTATTTGAGATAGAGAGTGAGAGAGCATGAATTGGGGTCAGAGGAAGAGGGAGAAGCAGGCTCCCCGCTGAGCAAGGAGCCTGATGTGGGGCTCAATTCCAGACCCCTGGATCAAGACTTGAGCCAAAAGCAGATGTTTAACCGACTGAACTACCCAAGTGCCCCATCTCTAAATATTTTTGAATGCAGAGCAATGTGTGTAGAAATTACAGACTAAATAGTATTTACATAAATGGGCATACCTCTTCTTTGTTCAGGCTATTATGATATATTGCAGTCAATTTAAGCACTACTTGAGCTGTGTTTGAGGTTTTGTTGTATCTATAGTTATCTCAATTTACCAGAGATTTTAACTCTTAGTAGTAGGCTGTTTACTGTTGACTTCATTGAAGGTCCTGGATTTCCCAGAGATTTTTTCTCAGGGTTACTGCTCCAATAAGTGCAAGCCCTGCATAACTATACTGAAGAGTCCTTTCCTTTTGGTTTTATTTTTACCTTTCTTCTAGTGATAGATTGCTGTTTATTGTATGTTAGGCTTGAAATGTGGTCAGAGATGGGTTCTCTGCTCTATTTGTCTCCTATCTTAAGTAGACCCCCTGTGCCTGAGCCTCAGCCCTGGGGCTTTCTCTGTGTCCTGGCCTCTCTTTCACATAGCAAGGAAACTTAGCCCTTTTATCAGTGGTTGATCTTGGGTGGGATAGTTTTCTTTCTCTCTCCAGTATTAGCAGATCTCTAGTTGGTATCAGTGGTATCAGCATGAGCGGTGTTTCTGCCACTCTGAGAAACAGACACATTTTACTGGACCTTTCCCAGAGTGGCATTCACTTTTGCCTGGAACCAGGGGCAGGAGAGGATTCCCTTGACTTTGGGAGATGGTTAACCCTCCTCAAGGGGCAGTGAATCATTGCTTATGTCAGGAGGAGGGTAAGGGACAATAGTGTTTTCTGTATCTCCATGGGTAGCTTAAGATTTTTGCTTTGCATTTGACAAGGATCTGGCTAGTGGTTTGTTCTTTTTCTGAAGCAAGTCTCTTAAGTCTCCTGTCTGTTCTCAGTCTTCTTATTCAGCACCCAGTAAGGTCTGTGGATAACAGCTGTGGATGAATGTGGACTCTCCTTGTGTTTTAAAGATTCCGGTTATTCTAAGATGTCATGCTAATAAGCACTTAGCTTTTAAGAAATATTCAGGATTTCAGGTGATTTCTTCTTACCCAGTTTTTCAGTCACTACCTCTTCCTCCTATGTTCTATCAAAAGAGAAGCAGTGAGGGACATCTGGGTGGCTCAGTTGGTTAAGCATCCAACTCGGTTTTGCTCAGGTCATGATCTCTGGGTTGCAGGATCAAGCCTTACATCAGGCTCTGTGCTCAGTGTGGAGTTGGCTTGAGATTCTATCTTCCTCTCCGCCTGACCCTCCTCCTGTTTGTTCTCTCTCTCTCTCAGATAAATAAATAAAATCTTAAAAAAAAGAGAGAGAGAGAGAACGAGAGGCAGTTGTTGTATCCCATATTTATCACAGGAAGGTTTCACCGGCTGGAATTTAGTACAACCAGTTGTACAATCTCAACTCTCTGTTGGGCTCCATAATGAATTATGCTTTTATAGATTGTTTAACTTTTGTTTATTGTTACAGTGGAAATTATTTTCTTCTGTGACTTTCTACAACCTATTTGGTATGGAAATCTCTCTTCCTCTGTTTCTAAAATGAGCTTATCACCAACCAAGTATCTATGAATAGATGAATTTGTATTTGGGGCCGGTATCCTGATATATTCTATTTCTCTATTCTTATCTAATTAGTAATTAGTTTATTTATCCCTTGTTTATATTCTGGATGATTGCTGATAAGGAATCTACACACCTTGACTTAACTTATTCTCTGACATTTACTTAGTCTTCCATATGAATTTTAGACTTCTACAATTCAGCAACAAAAACTCTGATTTTTATTGAATTGACATACATTTATTGATTAATTTATGAATAATAAACTTTCTTATCTATGAACTTTGTTTACTCCCATCCTTTATTGATGCCACTTAAAAATATGTATTCTACATAACTTTTTATTTGAAAACTCACATTTCATCACTAGATACTTTAAAAGTTTTATCTAAGTCTTGACATTTTGTTTTATGCTTTGGAGCATCAGAACCTCAACAGCTACCTATCACTGTTTCTAGACCATAGTGAACTTATATTCTTATTTTTTACCCAAAGTATGAATTTTAAGCCTTTTAAAAACTGTTGAAACTAAAGTTTTCTATTGTTTACAGAAAGTAATGTTTCACTATTATTCTCTCACTGTTTATAAAAATGCAATGCGGACATCTCAGAATATCACCTTTCCTGTAGATGTTACATCGTATTGAGAAATGTGGAGAGAAAAACTAATCTTTCATCACTGTATTCTTAAGGCTTATGAGAGTTTGTATCTGCACTCCACTGACTCTGCTACTCTAACAGAATTAGGAAGGCGAGAAATTAATATTCAAAATATTTATCTGCTCTGATATATCATCCGGGATTAAATTAATCTTTGGTTCATTATACATTTGAGGTAAAAACGTACCTGAGACCTGAAAATTGATGTGACTTTTATGTTTATTTTCCTGAAGTACAGATGCTCATGTCTGGCTTCTTTTCTTTATTTTATCCTTTGTAATTTGACAATCACAGAAAACCTTAAGAAATTATTATAATACTGATATCATCTGCTTATGAAGGTAAATGTCACCATCAAAGAGGACAGTCCCTAGATGTATCATTAATTATTTTATTGATCTTTTATCAATTTTATGTTTGAAAAGGTGGGGATCACTTTTCAGGAAAGGAATTATTAGATGAACCAACATATTTAAAAGCAATTTATCATTCCCAAAGTAGAGATAATTGTTATTTCAAAAGGCTGTTATATAGCCTTAATGTGAAAAATGGTAAAACCATGCTTTAATTATTTTTACCTAGCATGTATATCTTGATAGTCTTATAACAACCATTTCATCATTTGTAATAAAGTGTCCCCAAGAGAAATAGGAAAAACTGTACTTAGGAAATGGTATATAGGGGCGCCTGGGTGGCACAGCGGTTAAGCGTCTGCCTTCGGCTCAGGGCGTGATCCCCGTGTTATGGGATGGAGCCCCACATCAGGCTCCTCCGCTATGAGCCTGCTTCTTCCTTTCCCACTCCCCCTGCTTGTGTTCCCTCTCTTGCTGCCTGTCTCTCTCTCTGTCGAATAAATAAATAAAATCTTTAAAAAAAAAAAAAAAAGAAATGGTATATAAATGGCCAGCTATGTAAAATAAATTATGCCAAAAATTTTCACAGGATAGAAGCATAACTGAACAGGTATTAAGATGTGCTTTTTTTCTTTTTCTAAAAAAAATTAATAACCTGAAATATTAATATATTCTATAGTCTGTTTTAAAGTAAATTACTGGAAGACAGTGGTAAATATTAAGGCACAGAAAAGGTCAGTGGAAAATATTTTTTTGGGGGGGATGGGGGCTTTAAGTGCTTTTTTTCTTTTTAACTTTTTATTTAAATTCCAGTTAACATACAGTGAAATATTAGTTTCAGGTGTACAATTTAGAAAATATTCTTAAAAATTTCTCTAACTGGCAGTTTAATAAAAAATATAAGAATTTTTTGAAAGGTAGTTCTTTTTAAAACAACAAACATACTAATATATTATTTAGTAGAAGAAGCAAAATGAAATAAAAGTAATGCATTTAATTGTATGACTAAAAATAGTCCTTGGTCAAGAGTCCTTGAGCGTTCTCACTTTCTCTTGCATGCCTTAGGCAAGGGCACTAACTTCACTAACACCTACGAACGAGTCAGTTACCCATAATTCCTCACAATTATCATAATGATGCATTTCTCTTTTGCCATACACTTATATTCTGTAGTGACCTTTAAGCCATCAGAAAAAAAATCCCATACTAATATTTGTACAGATTTCATATAACGTTTTTAAAAAGATTTTATTTATTTATTTGACAGAGACACAGCCAGAGAAAGAGGGAACACAAGCAGGGGGAGTGGGAGAGGAAGAAGCAGGCTCCCAGTGGAGCAGGGAGCCCAATGTGGGGCTCGATCCCAGGAACCTGGGATCACGTTCTGGACCAAAGGCAGATGCTTAACGACTGAGCCACCCAGGCTCCCCTCATATCACATTTAAGGGATGAAAAAATAGCAGTAATCTCTGCCAAACTGGAGTAATTCTTGAATAAAATGTGGTGTCTTGCTCACATGCATACAAAACAAGGGATGAGTTAGAACATTATGTAATGCCATTTAGTTTAAAACAATCTGTCCTCTGTACGTATTCACTTCTAAAAAGCTTGTCATTTCTTGGCAATAATTTGGCATTGGAATACTGGAGATCTCAGTATTTTATTTTCAAACTAGAACTAGTGGATGTGTTTCTGTGAAGATGAAATGATATCTAATACTCATTTTCTAATGGCTCTCATGACTCACAATATTTTCCTGCAATGTAGCCCACAATGTAGCATTTTTACTAAAATTATTCATGTGAAACATCACCACATCTTCAAATTATTCTGATTAAACATCTATCCCTTCTTAGACAACATAAGTTATATGAAGTATTTGGTTAGATCAGCAAACATTTTGATCTTTCTCCTTGATTCCTAAGAAGTTATAATTTCCATATTTTCTGTAAATATAAGCATTCAACGTGTTTCTAACTTCAGAAAATTTTTATTTCAAATTCCTACTCTAGACTATGTTATGCACTTTTATTTTAAGTGATAATGATTTAAATCTCTATTCTACATTCCTAAGTCTAATGTCTTTCCAGCCAAAAGCCTAAATTGACAACTAATTGTCATAATTTTTCAGGATGTGTATTATTAATGTTTCAATCATAAACTTTAGAAATCCTAACTTCTTATATTTCCCAGAAAACCTGGCCATCCTTTTCATAGTTCCAACGTATCACAGTCATCCCAGCTACTAAATATAGACCCACTGGCAACAACACCAATAATTGCATTTACCATGCTAGATTTTTTGCTTCTACCTTAATAATGCCTCACTTTGAAACCCAGAACTTTTTAGAAATAATTACTAAGCAAGTTAAAAACAAAGTTAAAATAGCTCACATTCCAACATTTAGCCCATTTGAGCTAAATCAAAGAAGAAACTTCATGCCAAAATAGCTAAAATGTCCCATAAAACTTCCAAATGGACCTGTATCTGGGAGGTATAGGCCCTATAGTCCTCTTCCACTGACCCTTTGAGATTAGTAAACTTGGGATGGAGAAAGGAACTGGATTGGAAAACATTATATAACTAAAATTTGATGCTCTCGTCCTCAAAAATCCATCATACCACTAAGATGTTTTCATATCTTTGATTTCTTGAACAATGGTCCCAGTTGAGTACCTCATCTCTCACTTAAGTCATGTCAAAAATAGCCACCTCGTCTTCATAATTTATTTTTCAAATTCATTGTCCTTAGTCAAAGAACTATTTTTTTCTAAGTATAAAAAAAGACTATCACCCTTATCCCTGCTTAAAAATAATTAGTACTTCCACATTACTTATAGAATTCTGCCCAAATAATTTTACCTGAATGGCAAGGTTGTGACTATATTCACAGACTGGACCATGTATTCACACAAGCAAGTTTAATTTACTTTACTGGTTTATACAACATGACTAAATCTCAGATTACTCATATGAATATGGAATTCCTACATATTTGTTAAAATTAATTGAAATAACACATAAAATTCTTGGCTTGCACCTGACACACAATACTCCATAAAACAGTTTTTAGCATTAAAAGTCTTTTATAACCCCTCCCCTTTCTTACTATGTTTCTGGGCTTTTAATCTGCCAGTAATATCATAATAAAACATAAAGCAAATTTTCAGGATTCTGGTTTTTATGTCTTTGTTTCCTTTTAAATATACTATCTAAATGCTCAAATCTGTATGTTAATGCCACATATTTTTTTTGAAAAGTTATTTGGTCAAACATCAGTTCAAATTGTTTCTACCTCTGTTCTCCCCCAAATTTTGCTTGTATAACTTAAAAGTCCAGCACAGTCCATGAAAGAATAAAAACATGGACTTTATTAAAAGTAAAAACTTCCATCTTGCAAAAGACCTGTGAAGAAAATAAAAAGACAAGACACTGGGAGAAAAAGTTTCCAAAACACATATCTGATAAAGGACTTCTATCTAGAATCTATGAAGAGTTTTTAAAATTCAAGAAGAAAAAAAAATCCTTTGTGAGTTCAGATGGCTATAACAAAATACCGTAAGCTAGATGTCTTGTAAAGTACAGAAATGTATTTCTCTTATTTCTGGAGGGTGGAAGTCTGAGATCAGTGTGCCTGAAGGGTGGGGTTCTGGCAAGAGGCCTCCTCCAAATTCCAGATGGTAGATTCTCTGTGTGTCCTCAGGTAGAGGAGAGAAGAACAGAGGAAACAAGCTCTCCTCGTGACTCTTCTAAGGGAACTAATTTTATTCATCAGGACTCCACCAGTAAAACATGATCAAATTCTAAAAACTTGCCCAAGGTCCCACTTCCTAACACCATCATCTTGATTCAAATCAGGAAAGACTGTGACATTGCAATGGAGAAGCATGCGAGGATAATAAACATCGTCCTAGGGGTGCTGTTAATTATCAGACCTCTTAATGGGGCTAGTGAATAACACTGTTGGCATTTTATATGGAGTGCTGAGTATAGGACTATAGTCATAATACGCTCACTACTTGCTATTTTTTTGTTTTAATATGCAACTGTAGTAGTGTTGTGAAAAATAAATGAAGGATAAGCTCGAATATAAAAGGCCTCCCAAAAAGAAAAGGGTTTTAACACTCCCTTTCTGTCAAATAAAATCTTTTAAAAAAGGGGGGCTGTTGTCTGGGTGGTTCAGTCAGTTAAGTGTCTGCCTTCAGCTCAGATCATGATCCCAGGGTCCTGAGACTGAGTCCCACATCAGGCTCCCAGCTCCCTCTGCTGCTCCCCCTGCTTGCACTCTCATGCTTGGTTGCTCTCTCTCTCTCTCAAAATCTTAGAAAAAAAAAGTTTCAATGCATATATTTTAAAAGGACACAAACACTCAGTTTATAACTGAATTTTAAAAATGAACAGATCTGGACCTCATCAAAGAAGGTATTCAGATGGGAACTAAAGAAATGAAAAGATGCTTAATATCATATGTCGTCAAGGAATTGCAAGTTAAAACAAACATGAAATACCAGTACATAATTATGAGAATGCTAATATTGAAAAGACAACACCAAATGCTAAGAAAAATGTGGAGCAACAGGAACTCCCATTCATTGCTGGTGGGACTAGAAAATTGTGCAGCCAATTGGGAAGATAGTTTGGCAATTCCTTATGAAAATAAACATAATTTATCCATATGATCCAGCAGTTGTACTCCCAAATGAGTTGAAAATTTTCACACAAAAATCTCCACGCAAGATGCTTATAGCAGCTTTTTCATGATTATCCCAACTTGGAAACCATAAAGGCATTCTTCAACAGGTACATGGAAACAAACTGACATATAGTGAGGTATTATTCAGTAATAAAATAAATAAGCTATCAAGATTTGAAAAAGACATGAAGGAAACAAATGCCTATTGCTAAGTAAAAGAAGCCAATACAAAAAGTCTGCATACTGTAGGATTCAAACTAAAGGACAGTCTGAAAAAAGGAAAACCAGGGAGACCTAGGATCAGTGATCACCAGGGACTGGGGAGATAGATGGAGGGCTGAATTGGCAGAAAACAGGGCATTTTTAAAGCAGTGAAACTATTCATATGATACTATAATGGTGGATACATTTGCTAAAACGCAGAATATACAACAAAGAGTGAACTCTGATGCAAAGTAGATTTAGTTAATAATGTAATGGCTTTGGTTTATCAGCTGTAACTAATGTACCATACTAATGCCAGATGTTAATAAGGAGAAACTATTTTGTTTGGGGGTGGTAGTGAGGGGCAATATGGGAACTATCTGTACTTTTTATTTTTTCTGTAAACCTAAAACTTCTCTAAAAATCATCTATTAATTTAAAAAATGTGTATCATAGAAGTGTATGCTATGCTTCTCAATTACATGTATGCTTCTCAATTTCTATAACTTTGTCGTGAATCTCTACTGCATGATGTATGTTATGAAGAAGGCTACTTTCTAATTAATTGTATCTTAATCTTGTTATATTTTTGAATGATCCATTCTTTGAGGTAAATATTCAGACCTTACTCTGCTTTCCTTCTTCTGATCATCCTGTCCAATCTCAGCATTTAGCATGTGGATATTTGGGAGGACTTGTATTATCTAACAAGGGAGGGAATGAAACAGGGACATTTTCTGGGATTTTTCTTCCTGCACTTTTTTAAAAAGACTATTTATTTTAGATAGCAGAGGGGTAGGAGAGGGACAAGCAGACGCCACACTGAGCACTAACTCCTCAAAGGGCTTGATCACAAGACTCTGAGATCATGACCTGAGCTGAAATTAAGAGTTAGACACTCAATCAACTCAGCCACCCAGGCGCCCCTCTCCTACATTCTTTTATCCTCCACATCTCATTCTCCATTGGGTCAGAATGGTCAAATTGTCCAATAGAATGCTGCTTAAGATTCTGGATTAAAAAGATCTTTTTGTGTGACGAACACTTGTATGCTAAGCGCAATAGGTTAGGCATATTGTTTATATGATTGGCAAGCTAATTAGGAATTACACTTAAAACACATACACACACATTGGTTTACTATATAAAATGTATTACTCTATCACTCAAATATGTGAGTCCTCCTGGCAGTAGTAGTTGGTTTTAAATATTTTTTTCCCCCACAGGTTTTAAACCTCTTAAGACTACGATCACTCATTTATTCACTCATTTAGTCATTCAATTAACAGTTACACTTAGCAATATATGTTTCCAAAGTAGGTTCTGAGCAGATGTATATTGAATTAAAGGATGTACTTTGAGCTAATGATAATTGTCTTCAATAATGTAGATTTCATAGGCATAAATTCAAGAACTCTCTAAATAAGATCTAACAAATAGACTTCATTTCTTTTTGAATCATTAAGATCACTTGTTCCTGCATTCTGTTAACTGCTAGAACAGTTCCTGGAATTTATTCTAATGATGTTACATTTTTAAATTTGAGAGCAAATTACTTAGTGAATTCCCGTCTTGCAAATTTTCTTCCATATTATCATGAAACAAATTTTTAAATGTCAAACTTGAGAATTTCTAGTTTAAAAATAGATTTTTGAGGGATGTGTGGTATTTTAAGATGATGTATTATGTTTTATGCATTGTCAATTCCAAAGTGGCAAATAGTCAATATTCCGAAAAGTTGAATATAAAATGGTTTCCTCTTGGAACATGTCACTGGAGAAACTAATTTTCCATGAAACACATTACTAGAAAATATCATTCTAACATTTATTAATGCAAGGTGCTTTTATCTTAAGTGCTATATGCAAATTTTTTAGATAAAGAACAGTACTTTCAGGGAATCACTGAACCATTTGGAAATAATTTTTTGCCTATGTAGTTGAAACATACTTTTATATTAGAAGTTCTTTTAATTTATTTTTTTTTAAGATTTTATTTATTTATTCGACAGGTTAGAGACAGCCAGCTAGAGAGGGAACACAAGCAGGGGGAGTGGGAGAGAAAGAAGCAGGCTCATAGCAGAGGAGCCTGATGTGGGGCTCGATCCCATAACGCCGGGATCACGCCCTGAGCCGAAGGCAGACGCTTAACCGCTGTGCCACCCAGGCGCCCCAAAAGTTCCTTTAATTTCTGATACATGTCGAAATAAAGTCCTACTACAAAAATTTTCCAAATCCCATTAAAATGTCAGATTTAGTCATTTTAGATTTGTTGCACAAATGGGGCAACTCTAGTAGTGTGTTCTGATGTAAGAAGTAACAGAAATATATTTACTAAATAATGCTTACTGAATGAATTTCTTGAACAATACTTTCAACCAGTTACTACAGTTATATGAACATTTAGCTATTTTATTATTTGTACAAAAATTGAAAGAAAAAAAATCCCCAGTTAAAGTTTATATTAAGATGAATGCAATTATTTTTTCAGTAATTTTACTTGATGTAAACATTGAAACATCTATATTTACATCCTTATATTTTTAGACTTCAACAGAATTATATACATACATATATATAGACTCTAGTAAGCACATTGGTAAACAAAATCTAAAATCATTTCAAGAACTCGCATTTTTAAAGTAAGTTACCATGCAAATGATTAATGTTAACTAAGTCTAAAGCAGTTATAAAGATCAAACTATAAAATAGCAAGCTGAGAGATGAGAATATTCATAAGTCTATGAGCAAAATGGAAGAGAGAATAACTTCCTGAAATGCTGAGTTCTAAATGCCTGGGCATTTATTCTTGATTATTTATAAAAATTAAATGCCATAGAAACACACAGATTTAAGTTAAATATTCCATTTTATTGCTATTTTAAAAGGCAAGAAGCTGAATTAGTATGTAGCTGCTTGTATATTTCCTAGTAGTCTGAATACAAGGAATTAAATCCTGTTTCCCACTCCCATGCATACACATGGTGATGGTAATGGTTGTGAGCAAGAGCCATAGTGTATACTACATCATCTGGAAGGACAGTGGCAAGAATGATTTTGTTTGGCATCACATTTTATTTTCACATTACTTTCTATTTTATGGGCTTTGGCTTTTGGTTAAATACCTTTGAATCCCAGTGCTACTCTGGAATATCTCTGTGATTTGTAATTTTGGGCAAGCTGCTTAATGTTGTGACTCTCAATTACCTCATCTGTAATAGAGCAAATGATAACAATAGTATTATACAGTTTTGCTCAGTGGATTTAAATGAGTATACCTTTATCCCTGATGGTGTCTGGCATAATGTAAGCACTACAAATGTATTAGAAATCGTTAGTATCATCATAATTATATACTAGTTACTGTAGTATACACTTTAAATACATTACCTTAGTCCTTATAGACAATGTGGCAAAACTGTGGCTATGTAATGTATCTCCTATATTGGGTATTGTGTGGGAGACAACTCCTTAGAGATAAATTGTACTGAGATTGCATGAGTTTTCGGTATATGGAAACAGTTCATAGGATATCAGTATACTGTTAATTCCAGGATAATGTGAGTTGAGTCTTTTTCAAGACTGTCCCCATCTTAATTATACAGATCAAAAAGGACTTTTCAGCTTGGGACTATTTTCACTGTTTTCCTTTTCTTTGATGCTATCCATTTGTGTTCTTCATAACATTGCTTTCCTGGTATTCATTTTATGTCTTTAAGACACTCTAAGAAAATAATGAGGTGATTGTGAAATTATATATTTAGGAATGTTTCACATATCAGCTCTTCTGAATATTTCATATAACAGCTCCTCTACTGAAAGGAGCAAATGATCAATTCAGTAGAAATGAGAAGGAGTCATCAACAATAGACATTTGCTCTTCATTCTCAATAAACCCATTATCATTTCTGATCATATTTTAAGTTGGCTGAAACTTGATTTAGCATTGGTTAAGACTGAAACTTTACACACTCCTGAAAGAACGTGGCTCATTGTAATGCTTCCTTTCTTTCTTCCCTTCTTTCTCCTTTTTTGATTTGAAGAGGGAGAATCTTAGACTCTTGAGATCATGAGACTGATCCTTATATCAAGCCAAGATTTCTAAGAGTTGCTGGATAAATTATTCCCTGGTGTTAGATATTTTAAAACATTCTCAGAACACATTTTATAATCATTTGTTTAATAATTGCTATTGTTCTTGAGTATTTGACATCTGACGAGTATCTATTTCATGAAAATTAGTAGGAAGCCAATAAGTGTAATATGTGTTCTTGTTTGCAACTTTTTTTCCCTTGGAAAACTTCTGATATTTTCCAATTCCTGAAAACCTCAAAAACTGATTGTAAATATTGCATCAGATATTAACAGTTGAGTATTATGTTTTTCCAACAGTAATCAAAAAAAGAATGCAATATACAAAAATATTGTTTCAGTCTTTATTAGCTTTCCTTTCTCTTTGTTCTATTGATGTCTTTTTTCTTTGATACCTATTTTTTTGTAATTAACTTAAACTGATAAATGCACATATTACTTTTAGTTTCTATATAGATCAATTAAAATTTGAGAAAAATTTTAGTTGGATTTTTTAAAGAAGATATCATGAAAATACGTATATTTTTGCATGTGGCATAATATAGTAATAAAACAGAGACTGCCTTTTTTCCATCAGTATATCTTTGGCATATCTTTTATAAAAGTCTAGTAAGTTTATGAAATAAATTGACCAAGAAAATTCTTTTCCATTTATCGTGATCTAAGCATACAACCTAGTGTCATTTGTGCAACTGAGTATATGTATATCCATCTAAAAATAGACAAGTTGAGCAAGCAGAACATGACTATGAGGTTGGTTTGTGTCACATTCACAAAATGGACTTCTACATTTGCTTTAAAAAGTCAAAGATAAAAGGAGACTTGTTGTTAGTTCAGTTAATTGAACATTAGTTATCTAATGAGGTAAAGTGATACAATTGATAACATATTTAAAAATATAATCCCTGAATTAAACACATTTGCAATTTCAGAATACTTGTGTAAAATTTTCAACTCTCTCAGGTTCCTGATCTGGGACTCAGTAGAAAGCTCATACATAGAGAATTATCAAATGAATAAGCAAAGTTGTACTTTTATAAATCCATCCAGATATACATGTCTGCCTTCTCAGTTTTTACCATAATATTTTCTTGCTCTGGTGGTTCATGTAATTGAATGGGAAAAAATGGTTCCTTGTAGTATTAGGGTTAGGGCTAAGCTGATGAAACAAAATTTCAGGAGATTCTGGGCGCATAAGACATAGTATATATCACTTTTAATAGTTTTGCTTTATACATTCAATCAGATAACTAAGTTCTTGCGGTACCTCCTGGAACATTTTGTTGATCTTCAAGATTGGGTGGAATGAACCATCTTTCCATTTACATTCGTTCCCCAACAAGGAAAAAAAAAGTGCTAGCTAAAGAAATGTTTTAAATTTAAATTGGGGATGACCAAAAGTTGTACAGGTGAAGTCTCTACTCATATAACCATCTGCACAGCTACAACTGTCTTCCTTGGGAAGTAGGTGGATTGATTATTTATTTATTTATTTATTTATTTATTTATTTATTTATTTATTTTAGGTTGGCGACCAATAGCTTTTACTACTTTATTAAGGTTAGTGTATGAATAGCAAAAGAAAGAATAACTGATAGGTTATTAAAGGAGTAAAGGTAGTACAGAAACTTTAAAGATGCTGGAGAAAAATTCAATTGCTCTCCTTTCTTTAATAAAATCAATTAAAAATAAGATGAATGATATGAAGGCTTTCTTCATTTTTTTTTTTTGTTAAACCTTAGAAACAGCCAACTAGAAAACAGATTCCTAAAAGAAGGTCTGTGATTTTCAGCAGTTTCTGAAATTGAGTGAGAGCACAGAGAATACAGGTCCAGAGATCATAGGCTTTTTGCAGAGTATTGAGAAGAGGAGATTTACTAGGACTAATCTGAAACTGTGCTGGAGGAGGAGGCAAAGATAAATATATACACATGGATATTTTGTTTTCAAAGTTCACACCTCTGTTGTTGCACGTTAGATGATGAATTGAAGGGGGTAAGCAATGCTGGATTGGGAGACAATTTCCTCTGGGTTTCTCATGTGCATGAATATTTTATGAGTAGAGGCAATGACTGACGTTATTCCAGACTATGATTTGAAAGATAGAGATAGTACCATTGTCTGGAGCAAAAAGCAGATTTGTTAGTCATCCAAAATAATAAAGATATCCTTTCCCTTCAAGCAAAGATCAGGCAGACTAGCTACTCATTAGAAAAGATCATGGTTCCCTGTGCTTGAAGTACCTCTCCTATAAAACAACCTATTGTGTATGCAGGTGTTGTCTGACCTTCTTACTAGTGCCTTGTGGGATTTGTTTTTTGAGGAACCAGCACCAATCCTGATAGTTTTCTTAATGTTGTTGCCATGAGTAATCTCCTTTGTCTTTATCCTCAGAGTTTCAGGTCTTCTGCCAGTTTTTACAAAATTGTGACAGATTAATTTTTTAGTTCAAAGTATGGAACACACTCTGTACCTTCATAGTTCTTGACATCCTGAAACTGGTGATCATAGAAGAAACAATAAATTAGAAAATTACCATATGGCAAATAGTATAGTAGAAACTAATTTGGGGTGCCTGGGTGGCTCAGTCAGTTAACCATCCAAAATTTTATTTTGGAACAGGGCATTATCTTGAGGTAGTGAGATCCAGCCCTGCCTTGGGTTCCATGGGAGCCTGCTGAGGATTCTCTTTCTCTCTCCCTATGCCCCTCCCCCACACCTCTCTCTAAAGCAAAAGCAAAAACAACTAATTTAGCCAATGAATGCAAATGCATCTTCAAAATAGTGGGTGAGAGTTGGAGGAGAAACAAGGTATTCACATGTTCTTGAAGGACCACCACACAAAATATTACAAAGTAAAGGAATTAACATTGCAATAACTGAACAAAAAATAAGATACAATCTAATTAGAAGCAGTGAGAAAACAAAGCCTTATTTCTGTAAAAGAGCTTTATTACTGCCAAAAATCAAGTATGCATAATTATGAGGAAATACCAGAAAAAAATGAATGATGTTTTACATAAGAGCACTTCAAAAATGCAAGTTATGAAAGTCCAGAAAAGAAAAGTTCAGGAAGTCCAGAAAGGAAAAAAAAAGTTCCACATTGAAGAAGACTTAAGAGCTATGACAACCAAATGCAATGTATGGTGTAAATTGAACTATTTTTCCTGTTAAAATAAAATGTAACATTATACTAGGTAAATAAGGCAAATATATATTCTCTCTTATTTGACTTCTGGAAATAACAGGACTGAAGGCTGTGAATTAGATGGCATTTATCAATATTAATATCTGAACTTGATGGTTTTAATGTAATTAGGTAGGACGATTTTAAAAATTACAAAGGTTTTTCAGTGTCAGTAATCTCTCAATTCAGGGGAATAAGTGTTTTTTGTTGTTGTTCGTTTTGTTTTGGTCACATTCTTGTACTTTAAAAAAAATCTATGTAGCAGCTTATAGAACAAGAAAATATTAAGATATAGAATATCTGAAAAACATTACTAGCTACTTTGACCTAATTGATACTTATGGAGCAATATATGAAACAACTTCCAGATAAACACACTTCTAAATAATAATTGAATCAAAGTAGAATTCAAAAGAGAAACTGAGAAATATTTCTAACTGAATGATGATACAAGATGTCAGAATCAGTAGGATCTAGTGAGAGAAATGCTTAGATGAAATTTATACCTTTAAATGCTTCCATTAGGAAAGAAATGGAGTCAGTCTAAAATTGATGGCTTAAGAGACCAATTTATTAAGCTGAAAGATAAAGTATTTCTACCTTAAAATTCAAGAAAGTAATAATAAAAGTGTATCAATCAATGAAATTGAAAAAAGTAAATTGTAGGAAACAAAAGCCAATGTTTAGAAAAAAAATAATGAAATCTAGCAAAATTGACAGAAAAGGGAAGAAAAAAATTACCAATATCACAGATAAAGCAGAGGTTATCACTAGGGATCTTACACAAAAAATAAGGCATTATGAATACCTTTATGTCAACCAATCTGACAACGTAAATGAAATTTCACACTTAAATGAGCACACAAGATCACAAGATGAAAGATAAAATCAAAAGAATACTCTCTATTTAATTTGACTTTATTAAAAAATTCCTCACAAATAAGCACTCAGACCCAGATGATTTTGTTGGTGATTTCTATCAGACATTTAAGAAATAAAGAACAGCAATTTTATATAAGCTTTTAAAAAAATATATAGGAGTGAACACTACCTAGCAAAATTTAGAAGGTTAATATAATCCCAATACCAAAACCTGAGGAATGCATTAAAAAAGGGAGGGAGGAAAGAAGAAAGAATATTATAGATCAATTTTCATCATGAACATAAATGCAGCGCCCTTAACAAATAGCAAATGGAATCCAGCAATATTTAAAAGGAAAATATGTCATGACCCAGTGGGTTTCATTGCAAAAATGCAAGCTTGCTTTAGCACTCGAAAAACAATCCATATAATTCATCATATTAAAAGAATAAAATGAGGGGTGCCTGGGTGGTGCAGTTGTTAAGCGTCTGTCTTCGGCTCAGGGCATGATCCCAGAGTCCTGGGATTGAGCCCCACATCAGGCTCCTCTGCTGGGAGCCTGCTTCTTCCTCTCCCACTCCCCCTGTCTGTGTTCCCTCTCTCGCTGGCTGTCTCTCTGTTGAATAAATAAATAAAATCTTTAAAAAAAAAAATAAAATGAGAAACCATATGACTTGTCAAGAGTTGCAAAGAAAACACTTGAAAAAAAATCACCTAACCAATAAGAAAACCTAATAAAACTTTGAACAGAGAGAACTTTCTTAATTCTGCAAAAGAAATCTACAAAAACCTACATTTACCTTCATACTTAATAGTAAAATATTAGCCACTTCCTCACTAAGGTCAGGGGAAAGGTAGAATGCGCACTTTCACCTTTTCTATTAAGCATGGCTTTGTGTTTTTTAGCCATTAAAATAAGGCAAGAAAAAATGTATATTAATAGGAAAGGAAAGGAAATTGGGGTTTTGTAGATATCATAATTATTTGTGTAGATAATCTTAAGAAATCTAAAAAATGAATATTACAGCTAATAGATTTAACAAGGTCTCAGATACAACACTAATAAAACAATCTACCTTATACAAGTAGCTAACAACTGGAGTATTAAATTGAGAAATCCATTTATAGTAGCATCAAGACAAAAACAAAATAACCAAGACACGCAAGACTTCCAAACTGAAAGCAATATGTAACCTACTTTCTAGCCAACCAAAATATAGTTAGATACAGATTCTACAATGTGACATTAATGAATTCTATATTGTTCTATTCCAATGACATCCCGAGCTACATTTATCGTGGATCATATGTTACTAATTAGAAGTAAAATTGATTTTTTGAAAGACATAACTAATTTTAAGTTCCAACTTATTTAAATTTAGTGAAACATCCAAAACTGTATATGAAATACTAGAATTATCCTGTTGTGGAAGTCTTTCAGCCATGATGATTTGATGATGGTTTGATATATTGTCACTGCTAAAAATCTTCAATTGGAGAAATTTCTAAGGTGACATTTGCAGCTGTTCATTACCACCAACAGTGCAACAAGGAGGGCTAATTTGTCTCCTTGAGATGTTAACAGAATTTACAAAATATAATCATTAATCAAGAAATATGATTCAACCAGAAAGTACATCTTTCACAATCATTCTAATCCTCTTTCTTTGAAAACAAGTGACTTTAATTATAGTGTCAGTAATGAAAAAATAGAAAAAAAGTAGCAACTGGAAATAAATACTAGTCTGAAGTATGTGTGGAAGAAAGACAATATCGTTTTGACATGTTTATCATGAAGTAGCATTAAACCAGTACTACAGATGTTTGCATTTGAGACTCTACAATAGAGAGGCAGGCATAATTTGATGATAATTTAATGTAGTAATTAGATGAAACTAAGTATATTAAATGAAAAAACATAATTGTGTATGTAATAAATTAAAATGTAGATATTTAAACCAAATTGCACATTTGCAACATTGGTATTCTTTGCATTCAGGAGCCTTATTAGGAGGAACATGTATTGATATTATAATATCAAATTTAATACAGTTTTCTGGAGAACAGAGGCTATGTGGTTTTCATTGGTGTAGTTTCTTTCCCCTACCTCAGCACCAACCAGTGTTCTAATTGCATTATTGACAATACATGTTTACAGATTCAAATATAAAATAATTCTAAATGATTCACAAGATAGGAAAAATTGAATATTTTAAGAATAAGTGCACCATATTCTACTTTGAAATCACTTTTTATAGAAAAAGGTGAGGAGTTATAATAATAACCCCATGCCCTAACAATTACTCCCCTTCTCCTATTAAAATATCTAGCTTTGATTAAATTTATCTTCTATTACCTGGAAAAAAAAAAAGGTTAACTTTGGAAGCAGGGTGGACATGTGGCAAGACCTCAGATCACTTAATTTAATAGGGAAAGCTATTAACCTAACCAGGCTTCCAGTTTCTGTTAGGGATATAGTAAGCTGGAAAGAACATTGCTCCCACCCTCTCTACAACAGTAGCAAATGGGACAATCGACACATCTGTAAGCTTTTGTGAATTTGTTGGAGACTGAGCTAAAAGACCAACCAGCTAGCTGAAAATAAAAGTAAAAGCAAAACCTGTCAAGAAGAAATATACTTGGACACTTATTTACTTGAGACAGATGCAGCCAGACATGCTGAAGAATTCAGTTAATTTTGTTAACAAATTGGAAAGGCTTTTGGGAGAATATGGAATCTCTAGGATCACAGATATTGAGAAAACTTCTTATCCATTTATTGAGTTGAAATGGCCATGGTGACAATATCTAAACCAAGGAATTTGGCAAATGTTACAAATCAGAGCTTGATTTATTGTTCTGTTGATTGTTTCAACTTAAAATGATGGATAAAATGTTAATACATATTAAATTGAAAGCTAGGTTGTTTCAGTTAGCCATTACTTTGTGTATAGCACAAAAAAGAAATACACATCAAGTATTAGTAAAATCCTATCAATATTGGTAAGAAAATCACTGTGTCATTGATAAATAAGTGAAGTTCTTTTTTGTTGTTTTTAAATTTTAATTCCAATATAATTAACATACAGTGTTATATTAGTTTCAAGTGTACAACAGTGATTCAACAATTCTATACATTACTCAGTGCTCGTTGTGATAAGTGTACTCTTTAGTTCCCATCACCGATTTCACCCATTCCCCTCTGGTAACTGTCAGTTTGTTCTCTATGCTTAAGAGTCTGTTTCTTGGTTTGTCTCTCATGCATGCACGCGCTCTTTCTCTCTCTCTTTGTCTTTGTTCGTGTTTTGTTTCTTAAATTCCATATTTGAATGAAATCATATGATATCTGTCTTTCTCTGACTTATTTTACTTAGCATAACTCTCCAGCTCCATCCATGCTATTGTAAATGGCAAGATTTCATTCATTTTTATGGCTGAATAATATTCCAGTGTATGTATGTGTGTGTGTTTTATATATACCACTCCTTTTTATCCATTCATCTATTCATGGACACTCGAGCTTCTCCATAATTTGGCAACTGTAAATATTGCTGCAATAAACATAGGTGTGCGTGCATCCCTTTGATTAGTATTTTTGTATTTGGGTGGTGAATACCCAGTAGTGTAATTACTACATCGTAGGTAGTTCTATTTTTAACTTTTTGAGGAAACTCCATGCTATTTTCCTCAGTGGCTGCACCAGTTTGCACTCCCACTAACGATGCATGAGGGTTCTTTTTCTCCACATCCTCACCAGCAGTTGTTCCTTGTGTTTCTGATTTTGGCCATTTTGACAGGGATGAGGTGATATCTCATTGTAGTTTTAATTTTCATTTCTCTGATGATGAGCAATGTTGAGCATCTTTTCATGTCTGTTAGCCATCTGTATGTCTTCTTTAAAGAATTGTGTTCATATCTTCTGTCCCTTTCTTTAATTGGATTATTTCTGTTTTTTTTTTTTTTTTGGTGTTGAGTTATATAAGTTCTTTATATATTTTGGATACTAACCTTTTATTGGATATGTCATTTGCAAATATCTCCTCGCTTTCAGTAGATTGCCTTTAAGTTGTATTGATTGTTTCCTTTGCTGTGCAGAAATATCTTATTTTGATGTAACCCTAATAGCTTATTTTTGCTTTTATTTCCCTTGCCTCAGGAGACATATCTAGAAAAACTGTTATCTAATGTATTTTTTTTTTATTGAATTATAGCTGACATACAATGTTAGTTGCAGGTATACAACATAGTGATTCAACAATTCCATATGTTAAACTACACTTACCATGATAAGTGTGGTTGCCATCTATCACCATATAATGTTATTACAATATTTTGACTATATTCCCTATGTTGTAATTTTCATCCCTTGACTTTATTTTATAATTGGATGTTTATACCTCTTAATCCCCTTCACCTATTTCACCCATTCCCCCCACTGCCCTCCCTTCTTGCAACAACCAGTTCTCTGTATTTATAGATTTGTTTCTGTGTTTTCTGTTTGTTTATTCATTTGTTTTTTGTTTGTTTTGTTTAGATTCCACATATAAATGAAATCATATGATATTTATCTTTCTCTGTCTGACTTCAATTTGCATAATACTCTATAGGCCTATCCATGTCATTCCAAATGACAAGATCTCATTCTTTTTTTATAACCGAGTAATATTCCATTGTATATTACAACATCTTCTTTATCCATTCTCTGGTTGCTTCTATGTTTTGGCAGTTGTAAAGAATGCTGCAAAAACATATATATGTTTTTGAATTAGTGTTTTTTGCTTTATTTGGGCAAATACCAAGTAGAATTATTGGGTCATATGGTATTTCTATTTTTAATTTTTTGAGGAAACTTTATACTGTTTTCCACAGTGGCTCACCAATTTACATTCCCAAAAACAGTGCATGAAGCTTCCCTTTTCTCCACCTCCTTGCCAACACTTATTATTTCTTATGTTTTTGATTCTAGCCATTCTGGCAGGTGGAAGGTGATATCTCATTGTAGTTTCGACTTGCATATCCCTGATGACTGGTGATGTTGAGCATATTTTCATGTGTCTGTTGGCTGTCCATATGTTGTCTGTGGAAAAATGCCTATTTAGATTCCCCCCCCTTTTTTTTTAAGTGGGCTCTATGACCAACCTGGAGCCCAATGTGGGGCTTGAACTCACGACTCTGAGATCAAGAGCTGAGATCAAGAGATGGATGCTTAACTGACTGAACCATCCAGGTGTTCTTGATTTTTCCCATTTTTAATCAGATTATTTGTTTGATTTTGAGTTGTGTTAAGTTTTTATGCATTTGGGATATTAACTCCTTATCACATACATTATTTACAAATATTTTCTCCCATTCAGTAGGTTGCCTTTTCATTTTGTGAATGGTTTCCTTCACTGTGAAAAGTTGTTTTATTTTGGTATAGTCCCAATAGTTTATTTTTTTTGCTCTTGTTTCCTTTGCCTTAGGAGACCTATCTAGAAAAATATTGCTAAGGCTGATGTATTAAGAGATTACTGTTTATAGTTTCTTCTAGGAGTTTAATCGTTTCAGGTCTCACATTTAAGTCTTTAATCCATTTTGAATTTATTTGTTTGTGTGCTGTAAGAAAGTGATCCACTTTCATCCTTTTGCAGGTAGCTCTTCAGTTTCACAATAGCATTTATTGAATATTCTTCATTGTATATTCACCATCGAGTACTCCCCATTGTATATTCTTTCCTCCTTTGTCATAGATGAATTGACCATATAAGTGTGAATTTATTTCTGGATGTTACTCAAGATTGCTTTCACTATTCACGTCTTTTGTGGTTCCATATGAATTTTAGAATCACTGGTTCTGGCTCTGTAAAAAATAATATTGGTATTTTGATAAGGATTTCATTGAATCTTACATTGCTTTAGGTAGTATGGACATTTTACAATATCAATTCTTCCAATCCATGAGCATTTTGTTTTTTAGAAAGAACAGTATAAGATCAAAAGCTGGAAATAACCCTACCAAAAATTTTATTCATTTTAAAAATAAGGGAATTATTAGTGTGTAACCACAAGTATTGTTGGAATTAAATAAGTTATGAGGAAAAAAAAACCATGTAGGTGCTCAACACATAGTTAACATCAGAATCATCTATTGCTATTAATTTATATTTATATATTCATAATATATTCCAATTACATAATTGCATTTGCTTTTTTTAAATAGAAATAACTGGTTTTAGCATTTTTGGGTTCTCAAATATTCTTTTTTTTTAACCCTGCCAAATGAATGATATTTTGAGTGAGTGTAAGAGTTTTTAATTGCTGTACATTTCTCTTCCTATGTTGTATATGTTCTTCCAGGAGTGCCCTGGTGATGAAAAGTATAATGGTTATCTTCATTCTTTTTTCTTAAACCTATGTTTTATTTACTTCATATTGTAGTTCTAAGTTTGATTCATCTTCTTTAGTTTCTGCACAAGTGGGCTGGGAATAATGTGTCCAGGACCAATAAGTGCTAGGTCTCCTTCTTGCTCTCAGTTCTCTCTAAGTACTTTCAGGGCAGAGGTGCTCCTCTAATAACCACTAAAGACCATAACCAGGTCATATTTGTAATAATCCTGTCTAACAATCATATACCATGGGGGAGACGATAAGATTTTCATCACAGCCTCAGTAGTTTTCATATTTTGAAATTTAATGTTTCATATTGTTGCTACAAAATATTTTTTCCTTATGATCCTGATCTATTTTAGATAATCTCAAATGTTTTAGGCACCAGATGACTAATTTGTACTTAATTATCATTGATTTGCAAACAGAAGAAGACAAATTATTCAAATGTTAGATACTTCTTGGAATACAGGTTAACCCAAGGCAATGGACATCTGTTTATGAGAAACATTTTGTGAAAGCTAAAATGATATAATTCTTCCTCTTAACAAGACCACAAATAGCAGTTAGCAACATTAATTTTTTAACCTTTTTTGTTTTACTTTGATGATTTTCCATTACAGTAAAATGTATTTATAAATATTATCATTTATAGTATTTTATAATAAGGAAATTGCTAACAGTGAAAAGTAATGCTATTGAGCACAGTGGTCATTTGTGAATAAAAATAATATTGATTCAGGACACCTGGGTGGCTCAGTTGGTAAAGCATCTGCCTTTGCCTCAGGTCGTGATCCCAGGGTCCTGGGATCAAGCCCCATGTTGGGCTTCCTACTCAGTGGGGAGCCTGTTTCTCCCTCTTCCACTCCCCCTGCTTGTATGCTTGCTCTCTCTCTCTCTGTCAAATAAATAAATAAATAAATAAAATCTTTAAAAAAAAGAATATTGATTTCTTGTATTTTGAGGGGTTTAACATAATTGATAGAAAGCAAAAACTTTGTAAAGACCAATAGTTCCTCCAGTCCTATAGATTTTCTCATACAGAAAACTCAAAAATAGGTATTTCTTATTTGTTTGATTTTGTGAAACAGCAGTCTTTGCCATCTTGGCTACTGATGCCAAGAATTGAGGGCTATGGCAGATATCTTTCCAAAGGCTTTAAAATGTTCTCTTTTCTCATTTTGTAGCTTCCAAAGGCTCACATACATTGAAGGCTTTCTTTTCCCAACTTGTCAAATTGAAGCCTCTTGTTTGCTATATTGCAAAGCGCTGGTAAGGAAATACCCATAGCAGCTCTTCGTCCACCCATATTACCCAGCAAACATGCAATCTAAATGATTAGAGAGTACAAAGAATCATTAGCTTATTTAAGTGTTACATTGTTTAAAATTATTCTGTTTTTAAAATTGTATTTGCTATCATTCTCTCTTGTAGGTAGCATTGTTAACCGTGTGTGAACAAAAGGAAGACAATTATTTTTATTTGATAGTAAGAAAAGTGAAATTAATACTGTTAAACTAATTCAAACATGGCCCTGTTTCTTCTTTAAATTATATAGGGGGTGAAGGATACTAGATTTGCAGTATCCAAATATGTCTTAGTTGGCAGCAATTCATGTAAGAAGTTGTAGATTCACAATTCTGAAGAGCTATTTAGGGGTGTTAGTATCTAGAAAACGAATTGAGCTCTCATAGTTCCCCCTCCCTCTCTCTCTTTCTCTTTCCAATAGAATTAGTATTTGTGGAATTCTTCATTCACATCCTAATGTAGATAGATATTCACATATAGAATATAAAAATAATATATATGTGTACATTTTAACATAAATCTCTTATTTAAAGATATTTACCCACATATTGTATCTTTATATTGTTTTGTTGGTCCATGTCTATACCCAGGAATTTACTTCAAAGGTGCTATCTGCAAATAGGTATTGCCACAGTATTATAAAAGAGAATATATTTAAGGAATGTTCTTTAACAATTAAAATGGAAAATTATACCATATTTAACTGCACTGAGGGCTGTAAAAATTACATACCAGTGACATATATATGTGTGTATATATATATATATATGTATATAAAAATAATATATATGTATTATTTTTGACATGGATTAAACCCTATTCTTAGATGAGAATATGCAGTTAATCTTTCATGAGCCCTGGTTCAGTAGTCCTTTCCTATAGACTGCCAATACTTGCAAGTTGATATTCAGTGCAGCAACAGATTTGGTATTGCCTTAAGAAGTATATAGCATTTGAACAAATTGACAGTTTGACTTTAAGCCCTGAAGATTCACTGTTAATTGTGTTTTAGTCAATTGGGACTTGTTAGGGAAAAAAGTGTCAGCATTCAAAAGCCATCTATTTTCAGCCTGAATAACCTTTAAAGAGGTTAGTGTACCTGAAGAATTTTAGTTTCTCTATATTCCATTTGTGCACTCTTTATTTTTTCATGTCAGCCATATTCATCTGATGACCATATCCTTCTTTATTTTTAACTGATGAACTTAGAATTAAATCTCTATTTGGCAATAATATATTTCCCATGAGTGGCCCAACTAGGCAGAACTGTGTTCAAGAATTTGGAGCAAAATTTGAAAAATTGGGGAGTTAAAAAATAGCTGTTTACATATACACTTCTCTCTCTCTCTTTTTTTTAAGATTATATTTATTTATGAGAGAGAGAGAGAACATGAGCAGAGGGGAGGGGCAGAGGGAGAAATAGACTCCCCGCCAAGCAGGGAGCCCATCGTGGGGCTCTATTCCAGGACCCTGGGACCATGACTTGAGCCAAAGGCAGACACTCAACTAACTGAGCCACCTAGACATCCCACATATACACTTCTTTCATATTTTTCTATTTTATACATTAAGAGTATTGATTAAGCGGCGCCTGGGTGGCTCAGTCGTTAAGCGTCTGCCTTTGGCTCAGGGCATGATCCCAGAGTCCTGGGATCCAGCCCCACATCAGGTTCCTCCACTGGGAGCCTGCTTCTTCCTCTCCCACACCCCCTGCCTGTGTTCCCTCTCTCGCTGGCTGTCTCTCTGTCAAATAAATAAATAAAATCTTAAAAAAAAAAAAAAAAGAATATTGATTAAAAAAAATAAGTAATGGTATAAATTCCTAATAGGCCCCAGTTTTTTCAGGCTAGAATGTTCCTAAAGATAATGTGTTAAGTGAACATCATTCCTGTGACATAATTTATTGCTATTAATTTTGGCCAGTCTTTTGGCATTAAGGTCAGTATAACTTTCATTCTCCCAAATCTCATGTACCTTTATTTAATCCATTGTGAGGTATAAAAACAAACCCCAGTTTTTATAATCAACTCTGAAAATGCATAACATTTATCTCATTTTAGATTTGTTAATAAATGTTTGTGGTGATGTATACAAAATAGAAAAATAGATTTCAGTGAAGATTTATTCTTATCTATGATATTTATTTTTTGTTCACTTCCTGGACTATTAATTAGCCTTGGTGTTAAAAATAAATTTTATCCTTACTTGAGCAACCTCTGCAGAGCCTTTGTAAATAAGAGTTTTTAAATGAAGCAACATATTCATGAGCATATCTTGTACATTAAAATATACATTCCTTACTATTTAGCTTACTATTAGAATCCCTTTAGATTCCCTAAAGGGAATCTGTTGAAGACAGACATCTTAAATGGAGATAAATCAATTTGGAAGAAGCCAATTACAAAACATGAGTTAATTCACTTAGGGCACTCCCCCCTGCCCCACATATGAGGTTAGTATACTTCTAAATGTGCTGTTAGTCTGATCCTGTGCCAAGGTTTACCTGGGGCAATTCTGGGTTGAGCTTGTTGTCTCTGTGTAATTATTCATGGAGTTCCCTTTTACTCTCAAAACTTTTCCTGTTTGATTGATAAATTATGTGATCACCTTAGCTACATGTAATAGGGACTTACAGAAAGGTAATGAAGTACCAGCTAAAACATAGCAAAGGAACCAGAAAGCAGAAGGGTTAAGGAACATGTCTGAGAACAGAACAGATAGTGTACTCTCACAAATAGTGCCAGATCGTTATTTCCCAAAGTATTATATATTAGTCCAGAAACACTACGTGGAGAAAACTAAATGCATGTGAAATAAGATTTGCTAATATGTCATACCAGATTAACCTTTAGGGGAAAAAAATCACAACATGTATTATCATAATAAATTTTCAGAGAATACCTTTAGAAAATAAAAAGTAAATGAATTATTCAAATTTCTTTAACCCAGCATTCCTTGGATATTTATGACCATCAACTATTATTTCTCATATAGTATCTACTAACGTCTATAAGAAATAATACTCTGGAAATATGGTTATCATATTCTTTATTATCCAAACCTGGATACTTCTGAAAGTGAGAGGGTATTGCCTCATGATTAATAATTAAACTGGGAGAACAGTGTAAATGGGCATTTTCCTGGGTAAACCGGAATAGTTTGGGGGTGATCCTGGAATTAAGATTGCCCCATACATTGTCCACATAAATCATGGACCACTGAATCTTTAAATTGAATATTGAATTTAATGCCCAAACCAATGAATAAACTCACCATTAGTAGTTGTGTAGTACCTGGTTGTTGCTTATACACAGTGTTGTATAAATAGAGAGTGGGACAGGGTGCCTAGGTGGCTCAGTCAGTTAAGCATCTGGCTTTGGCTCAGATCATGACCTCAGGGTCCTGGATTCAAGCCCCACATTGGGCTTCCTGCTCAGCAGGGAGTCTGCTTCTCCCTTTCCCTCTGCTGCTCTCCCTGCTTGTGCTCTCTCACTCTCTGTCAAATAAATAAAATCTTTTAAAAAAGATAGAGTGTGGGATCGTGGTTCCTGTTGCAGAGTGGGAGAAAATGAGAGCGAATAAGTGCTAAGACATTTTTTTGTCTTTCAGCAAACAGTTGGCCTGGACAGTGTAAGTTGAAGACATGTGATAGTAGTTTAATAAAACAGTAGTCAGGAAGATTTTAATGCCATATGAAATATAAGTGGTCAATGAAGTAGAAAAGGAGGCTTCAAATATCAAAATAAATTAACTCAGTAATTTGAAAGGTAACATGTTATTCTTAAATGTAATTGAATTTCACATTCTGAATATGAATACATACATGTGTATGTTTTGTACATATAATCCAAAGTATTTCTTGAAATAAGCAGTAATATTGTTACATAAAGCATTACAAAATGCATAAATATAAAAAAACCAACTTTCCTAAAATGTCCATGAAGGGATTTAAAGTCAATAAGAAAATGATTAGAAGTCAGGTTTTTCAGACTATGTACCTTCATTAACTCATAGTCCTAAAAACCTGTTACATTTGGCCATGAGATTTATGTTAAAACAGTCTGAAAACTACTTTTCTAACTTCATAGCAGATTATTTCATCCCAAGCCAGAAGAGGTAAAAAAAAAAAAAAAATCAGAGAATAGGTAATTAGTCATATAAGCATTTGAAGTCACAATGCAACACAAGAAACCATGAGGGAATGGGGGGAAAATATGAAAGAAAAATAAAGTAAAAATGGAGAAAAGAAAATAGCATTCCTATACCTAAGGGGTTTCCAGAATGAAGGAATTCAAAGTAATTTTTCTTGGTTAATTTAATTGAGCATGTGATGAATTTTTGAAGACTGATCAGTGATAACCTGCTATTTTCCATTGGTCCCTTTAGTTTCACTCTTATTCAACTGGCTCTTTTCTCTAGGTGAATGGACAGTATCAACAGTCTCCCTTGTCCCTCAGCTTCCCATTGGGTCTTCCAAGAGAAGCTTCTACATAAGATCAGAGGAAGGAATGGATAGGATTAGATCTTTGTTCTTGTAGTAACATGCATGTGGTGTCACCTTGGGCTGCATTCTCTGACCACTTAAGTCTTTCACAGTAGCCTTATTTTCTTTATTTCAATAACCATACTGTCCCTGTCCCTCTGGGCCTAGGGGGAAAAGGTCTTTCCATTTAGTGGACTGAGTGACTTCATTTTCCCTGTGGGTCCCCTCACACACCTTTAATTTGTAAATAGTCCTTTTAGTAAACATTTCTTAAATTACCTTAATTTGATGGGCCACATGTTTCCTATTTGTACCTTGTTCAATTCTAGAAAAAATAATAAAACAAGTATCCAGTAGTGTTATGTTTCTGTGACTGGCCTTTATGATTTTTTTTAGAAAATTCTGTTTAATTCATATCTTTTTCTTTATTCTTCAGGTTGACTTTTTGACAGATGAGAAAAGTAGATGTGATCAAGTCTTAGCAGTTATGTGGTATATCAAATCTTTATTCTTGGTGACCTGGCGTAGAAAGGAGCAGTGACATAAATAGTGTTTTGTCAGTTTTCTGTCTCAACCAATACATACTTGAATCTTAAGGCAGGGATCCAGTTTATAGAAAAATATCACATTTTCCAACAGAAAACTTTTGGCAGATTTGCTCAAAAAGTCTACATACACACACACACACACACCACACATATATTCACATGGATGTTTTTCTGGGTATGTTGAATCTGTCTGTTTAAATGTCCATCTTTCCTGATATGCATAATAATACACAGACTTTATGTACAATTTGACTTTGTTAAAAAGATGTAATGTGCTTCCCCTATTGTCGTTCTATTATGAAAAAACTTCAGTGAGCTAATGGCATGTTGGTTATTTAGACTGTTTTGGAAGGTACACAGACTCTGCTTTAATTTAGCGGACATTTAGTATCAGTTCAATACACACGAGCTATCTGCCTTTACATATAAGATAAATATGATAGGATTGTTTTATTTTTTATTCTCAGCTATATATCATTAGAGAATGTCCTATGAGAAATTCTCAATGCCAAAGGCCTTTCTATGGACACTAATTCTGAAAAATGTCCGTGGGAAATATAAAAGGGACAATGAGATCACATAATTCCAGGAGATAACACATGATATATCCCAGACATCAGATTAACAATACACATTAAGAGGTCTGAGCCGTATTGTGTTAAAGAAGCCTGAACACCTTTTTTTAAATCAGAGATGTATTTTGTGTAAAACTTAACATCTAAATTATTTTTTTCAAAGAATGTATTTTACACAAAATGACTTATAAGGTAATAAAAATTGACTTATAAGGTAATAATGATGCTAATTAGCAAGACTTTATAATCCCTTTTAAAATATTTTACTTGTCACATGAGATTTATTTCCTAAAGGACAAGTTTATGATCCTTAAGTGGTATCCTCGCCAAAATCCTTAAAAATATATCCAGGCAGGACAGTAATTAAATTATTTAAACCTTCAATTAAGTGTTAACTTTTTCTGATAATCAAGAAATACTCAAAAGGGAGCTTTAACTGTCCCCATGGGTCCAGGGTAAATAGAGTGCTCTAGAACTTGAAGAGTGGAAGATATAGGGCAAAAAAAGGGTTTGGTTGAAACTTTTATATATAAAATTACTCACCTGAGACTCACAACCAGTGATTTTTAAATTCCCACCATATCCTCCTTAAGAAATAGGAAATATATAATAGTTATTCACTATGAAAATTATTCTGTCAGAGGGCACATTTTTGTATCTGCGTCTCTTAGAATATTCTTGAGTGTTGAGCCCAGGGTAAGGGAATGAAGAATGTGGGTAGTTTGAAAGTGTTAACGGCATGTGATTCATTCAACTTTTCCTCAGACGTATCCATGGAGAGTATGATGTTAGCAGACCAGGAGCTATGTAACTGGGATGCAACGGTGGCTCTTCAGTAATGTTTTCTTTTGCTCCTGCATGGGCCAAGAGAGAGGTATATACTAGGAAGTGCTTATCCTCCTCATTATATTCCTGTAACCACCATTATCACTTACATATCTTTGAAGGGAAGACTATTTGTTTCCATTAAAATTTTGTTAAGGAAGATGGGGCTCCTGGCTGACTCAGTTTGTGGAGCATGCAACTCTTGATCTTGGGGTCGTGGGTTCAAGCCCCATGTTGGGTGAGGAGCCTACTAAAAATATGGAATAAATAAAATTTTGTTAGGAAAGAGTCTATATATAATTTGGACATTTATGCAAATCAATTTTTCTATAATCCAATTCTTCAAAGAGCAAAGATATGTTAATGGACTTTTTAGAACAGAAAATCCTGCATCTCACAAACTTGCATGTATGTACTGAACACTTCCAAAATAAGTTGTAGATATCTACTTTATTGAATATTTGAATTGCACATGTAGAAAAAGCTACATATAAGCATACAACTTGATAAATTTTTCACCAGTTGAACACATTTGTAATCTGCAAACAAATTTGGGAAAAGACATTTCCAGCATCCTAGAAGTCTCCCTTAACCTCTCTTACCACCTACCATAAATAAAAGGGTACATACTATGTATGCTGACATTTTTTTTAAGAGTTTTATTTATCTATGAGAGGGAAAGAGCGAGAGTACAAACAGGGGGAGAGGCAGAGGGAAAGGGAGAAGCAGACTACCTGCTGAGCAGGGAACCCAACGCTGGGATCATGACCTGCGCCAAAGGCAGAGGCTCAACCGACCGAGGCACTCAGACACGCCATTGACTTCTAACACCCTAGATTTATTTTACAATTTTTGAACTTTAACTTTACTTGATTCTGAATTTTTTGCTCAATATTATATTTTTCAGAGTAATCTATATTGCTGTGTGTAATTGCAGTCTGTTTATTCTCATTGTTTAATATTCCATGGTTTGAATTCACCACAATTTATGTATTTACTATCGGTGAACAATTGAGTATTTTCCAGGTTGACTCCATTGCAAATAATGATGTTATAAACATAAATATACATATCTCTTTGTGGATGTGTTATTTTATGCATTGAGTTTACTGGGAGTTAAATTTCTGGGTTATAGGATATTTTGCATTAGTGGACACTGACAGTTTCTGATTTTTAAATTTTATCCTCTCACCAGAATCTACATTCTCAACTCTTTTTTTCTTTTCTTTCTTTCTTTCTTTTTTTTTTTTTTTAATTTTAGACTATTAAGCGTACAGCAGTATCTTTGGTTTTAAATTGGTAGGCTAGTTTCATTTTAAATTTAAAGTTAATTTTAAAATTTTAACAAAAAAAATACTTTAAATATAAAGTTCAACTTTAGTTTTAAAGACAAATGGAATTAAGCCTCTTTATACATATTCGTTATCCAAATGTCCTCTTCTGTGAGGGATCTTTTAGTGGTTTTGTTTTCATGTTATGCAGTTGTGCTCTATATATTTTGATATGAATATGTGTGTGTGCACACACATATATATATATAACATATAAAAACAAAACAATCACATAGATATGAGTGTACATATATATATATATAGTATGCATAAGAATACATGTGCATGCATACATCACTCTGTGGGTTGCTTTTTAATTTTCTTAATTGTGTGCTTTGTTGAAAAGTTCTTAATTATAATACAGCAAAATTTATTATTTTCTTCATGATTGTCACTTTGTTTTCTGTCTGGGTATTTTTTTCCTACTCCACAGAAATGAACATATTCTCCTGTGTTTTCTCCTAAAAGCTATATTGTTTTCTCTCTTATTTTTTTTTAGAGTTTAGTCCATTTGGAATTGGTTGCTGTATATAACTGCAACCTTACTGAATTTGTATATTCTAACAATTTTTTGAGAGTCTTGAAATTTTCTGTATGTAAAATTATGTCATCTGCAAGTAGTGACAGTTTTACATTTTCCTTTCCAATTTGGATTCCTTTCATTTTTTATTTATTTAATTTATTTTATTTTTTGCTTAATTATTCTGATTAGAACTTCCAGGATTATGTTGAACAATAGTGGAGAGAATGGACATCCTTGTATTGTACCTGATCTCAGAAGAAAGTCTTTCAGCTTTTCACCAATGACTATCGTGTTACTGAGGCTTGTCATATATGGCTAGTCTTTATTACATTGAGGTGTGTTTTTATACCTACTTATTTGAGAGTTTTTATATAAGTGGATGATGAATTTATCAAGTGTTTCTTTCTGCATGGATTGAAATGATCATATGATTTTTCTCCATTTTATTAATGTTTTCTATCATGTTGACTGATTTGTGGATGCTAATCCAATCTTGTATCTGTGGATCATGGCTTATAACCCTTTTAATGTATTGTTGAATATGGTTTGCTGATATTTTATTGAGGACTTTTACATCTATGTTCATCAGATATGTTTGTAATTTCCTTTTGGAAATTTCCTTTTGACAATTTTTATCTAGCTTTGGTATTAGGGTAATGCTGGCCTCATAAAATGTGTTTGGAAGAGCACCCTTCCTCTATTTTTGGGGGAAGATTTTGAGAAGTATTGGTATTAATTCTTCTTTGAGTATTTGGTAGAATTCACCAGTGGAACCATTTGGTCCTAGATATTTGTTTGGTGGGAGGTTTGTCTTTTTATTACTGATTTAATCTCCTTGTTAGTAATTGATCTGTTTAGATTTTCTATTTAATCTTGATTCAGGCTTGGTAGGTTATACGTTTACAGGAATTTATCCATTTCTTCCAGTTGGTTCAATTTGGTTGCATATAATTGTTCATAATAGTCTCTTATGTTCCTTTTAATTTCTGTGGTATCAGTTGTAACATCTCTTCTTTCCTTTCTAAATTTATTTGAGTCTTCTTTTTTTTTCTTGGGTAAGTCTAGCTAAAGATTTGTCAATATTGCTTATCTTTTGAAGAAGCAGCTCTTAGTTTCTTTGATCTGTTTTTATTGTTTCCATTGATTTCTGCTCTAATCTTTGTTATTTTCTTCCTTCTACTAACTGTTCTTATTCTAGTTTCTTGAATTGTAAAGCTGGGTTGTTGAGACTTGTCTTTTCCCAATGCAAGGAAATTTTCAGTCATTATTTCTTCAAATACAATTTCTGTCTCTATCTCCTCCTGGGAACCCTATAATGCAGATATTAGTCTGTTTGATTTTGTCCCATAAGTTCCATAAGCTATCTTCACTTTTTTGGGGGGAGGGTGCTCCAATTGGGTGAGTACTACTGCCTTGTTTTTGAATTAACTGATCAACTCAACTTCACCTAGTTGGCTGTTGAACACCTCTAGTGTATCAGGTGTTTTGTTTGTTTTTAATTCTTCAGCTCTGTTATTAATATTTGGTACTTATATTTTTCATCTTTTTTGTTGTTGAAGATTTTATTTATTTGGGAGAGAGAGCACAAGTAGGGTAGGGGGCAGAGGGAGACGGAAAAGCAGATTCCCCACTGAGCATGGAGCCTGATGGGGGATTGGGGGGTGCTCAATCCCAGGACCCTGAGATCAAGACCTGAACAGAAGCCAGACACTTAACCACCCAGACACTACTATTTTTCATCTCTTTGTTGAAGGTCTCACTGTGCTTATCCATTCTCCTAAGTTAGGTGAGCATCTCTGTGACCATTACTTTAAACTCTTGATTAGGTAAACTACTTACTTCTATGTAATTATGGGTTTTTTTCCCTGAGGTTTTATTTTACTCATTCATTTAGAAATACTTTAGTTTCTTTATTTTGCTTGACTCTCTGTGTTTGTTTCTATACAACTAATAAAATAATCACCTTCCCCAGTCTTAAAGGAGAAGAATCTTCTCGTTCAACCCTGTCTCAGCTCTTAGTTGTCTCTCAAACCTTTGCATTTGTCTAAGTAGTCCATTACATTTTTAATAGTTTTCACTAGTTGAGGATATGCCTAGATCTATCAGTATCCTAACGGGGAAGATCTCAGTACCTAGATTGAGGCTGACTAAAAGACAGACCCTCAGGTTTTGAAAGCATGCAAATATATGCAGTTTCCTGCCCATTTTTTACTTTGGCTGTTTGTTTTGTTGTTGTTACTGAGTTGTGTGAGTTCTTTATATATTTTGAATATTAATCTCTTATCCAATACATGGTTTGTAAAAATTTCTATTATGTAAACTTTTTAAAATGTTATTCATTTTGCTCTGCAAAAACTTTTAAGTTTGATGTAGTCCCATTTATTGTTTTTTTTATTGTGTTTGTGCTTCTGGTGTTATAACCAAAAAATAATTAGCAAGACTAATGTCGAGCTTCACCCAATGTTTTCTTCTAGGAGTTTTATGGTTTCAGGTGAAACACTGAAGTCTTTGATCCATTTCAAACTAATTTTTGTGATTGTTGTAATATATGGGTGCAATTTCATAGTTCTGCCTGTGTTTATCCAATTTTTCCAGCATCATTTGTTAGACTATTCTTTCCTTATTGGGTGTTTTTGGCTACCTTGTCAAATATTAATTGTATTTGTAGGCATTTATTTTGGGCTCTGTTCTTTTCCATTGGTCTATGTGTCTGTTTTTATGTCAGCACTATGCTGTTCTTGTTATACCTTTTAGTATAATTTGAAATTAGGAAGTGTGATATCTCTATCTTTGTTCTTCTTTCTCAGAATTACTTTGACTATTCAGGATCTTTAATGGTTCCATATAAATTTTAGTTTTTTAGTTTTTTTTTTCTATTTCTGTGAAGAAAGCTATTGGAATTTTGATAGGGAATGCATTGAATCTATAAACGGATTTGAGTAGTATAGACATTTTAACAATATTAATTATTAGCTATGGACATGAAATGTTTTTCCACTTGTTTGTTTTCTTTGCTGTCTTTCAGCAAAGTCTTTTAGCTTTCATTGTACAGATCTTTCACTTCCATGATATATTCTTGGATATTTTGTAATTTTTGATGCTGTTTTGAATATGATAGTTTTCTTTATGTCTTTTTCAGATGTTTTATTAGTATACAAAAATGCAACTGATTTTTTTATGTTGACTTTATATCATGCAACTTTACTGAGTTCGCTGATTAGTTCCAAAAGGTTTTGTTAAGTCCTTGGGATTTTCTGTATACAAATAATAACATTATCATTATGACAATTTTACTTCTTCCTGTCTGATTTGAATGCCTTTTATTTCTTGTCTAATTGCTCTAGCTAGGACTTCCAAATTATTTTGAATAAGAATACTGAGAGTGAGCCTCCTTGTCTTATTCCTGAACTAAGAAGGAAAAAAATCTCAATTTTTTAAAAGTTTTAATTGGGTCTTGATTTTTATCCAACCACTCTGTGCTTTTTGATTGGTGGATTTTATTTTATTCTATTCTATTCTATTCTATTCTATTGTTTATTTGTTTATTTATTTATTTTCCTTTTGGCACTGGCTATGTCCCCAGGATACAGTGTTTAATAAAAGAAGTGATAATGGGCATCCTTGACTTATTCCCAGCAGCAGGTGGAAGCTACAAATATTTCATCACTGTGTGTGATATTTCTGTAGATTTTAATTTTTGATAGTATCAGTAAATGCATTTTCTTTTTATTTACCTGTTATGAACATCTTTTTATCAATGGATGTGGAATTTTATCTATCTTTTTGCATCTACTAAAGTCATATGATTTTTTTTCAATATTTTTGTGTTTTTATATAGTGAATTACATTAATTTTCACATGTTGTACTTTTGGATTCCCAGATTCTTAGCCTCTAAGTGATTCCCAGAAGTAAATGCTCCCAGGGAAATACCAGCCAAAAAAATAAAGGTTTTCTTCCTCTAGAAGCTTCCTTCCTCTCTGGAATAATAGTACCTTTAATTTTTTTTTTCTTTTTCTTTTTTTGGCTTCCACATCCCTTTCTACATTTAGTATTTTTGAAGAATTTATTTTTTAAGCTGTACTGTGTGGAAGTTTTAGACATTGTGAAAGACTACTGTTGGCTTTTTGTAAACTACTCCATCCTACCAAGAAGCACATGTCTATCTAATTTTAATGAATACCTGCTTTTAATATATAGGTCGATAATTAGGCTTCTCTTTTTATGATAGAATGCCTGGTCTAATCATCCTACATTTCATTTTAGAACTTTTGTTTTTTTATTTTGTTTGTTTTTGTTTTTGTTTTTGTTTTTTTTTTTTAAGAGAGAGAGCGTGGAGGCGAGGGGCAGCAAGGGAGAGAGAGAATCTTAAGCAGGTTCCAAGCCATGCGGAGCCTGAGGTGGAGCCCATTGTGGAGCACGGTGGAGGGCTCAATCTCACAACCCTGAGATCATGAGCCAAAATCATGACTTGGTCGCCTAAAAGACTGAGACACCCAGGAACCCCTTCTTTTAGAAGTTCTTTTAGAACTTTGAAAGAATGTTATTCAGCTAATTAACAATAAGGGCAATAGCATATCTACCGCTCTCAACAATTTGACTAATTGGAATTTTTATACTCCTTTTCAAAAGGAAGAACTGAAATACGGATAGCTAAGTGACTTGTACAGTGTTAAAACAATGACGGACAAAAATGGGGTATGTTTTTCTAATCTACATATGAAAGCTAGAAAAATATAAATAATTGGACAGTTGTGCCTATTTTATTTACATTCTGATGTTTTCCGCATGCAAATCATTTCTGTTAAAGATTCACAATTCATGTTTTTTATTTTTTATTTGAGTATAGTTGGCATACAATGTTCATCAGGTGTATAACTGAGTTATTTGGCAAGTTTATACATTATGCTATGTGCATCACAGTATAGCAACAATTTGTCCCATTATATCACTATTACAGTATCATTGAGTATATTCCTTATGGTCTGCTTTTTATTCCCTTGACTTACTAATTCCATAGCTGGAGGATGGAACTGGGAGTATCTTCCACTCCCCTTTACCCATTTTGCCCAACCACCCATCTCCCTCCCCTCTGGCAGCCATCAATTTGTTCTCTGTATTTATAGTTCTGATTCTGCTTTTTCTTTATTCATTATTTTTAGATTCCATTTATGAGTGGAATCATGGTATTTGTCTTTCTCAGTCTGACTTATTTCACTTAGCATAATACACTCAAGATCCATTCATGTTGTCTTAAATGGCATGATCTCATCTTTTTTATAGTAGTAGTTTATAACTTTCCTTATCCATTCACCTATTGATGGGCACTTTGGTAGCTTCCATGTCTTGGCTATTGTAAATAATGCTGCAATAAACATTGGGGTGGAGATATATATATATAAATTTTGAATTAGTATTTGTTTTCCCTGGGTAAATACCCAATAGTGGAATTATTGGGTAATAAGGTATTTCTGTTTTTAATTTTTTGAGGAACCTCTCTACTGTTTTACACAGTGGTTGCACCAATTTACATTCCCACCAACAGTGTACAAGAGTTTCTTTTCCTCCACATCTTCATCAACACTTCTTGTTCCTTGTCATCTTTATTTTAGCCATTCTGACAGGTGTGAGGTGATATCTCATTGTGGTTTTAATTTGTATTTCTCTGATGATTAGTGATATTGACCATCTTTTCATGTGTCCATTGGCCATCGTTCCTTCTGCACATTTTTAACCTGATCATTTGTTTTTTGGTATTCAGTTGTAGAAGTTATTTATACATTTTGAATAGTAACCCTTTATAGGATACGCCATTTGCAAATGTCTTCTCCCATTATGTAGATTCTTTTTTATTGATTGTTTCCATAGCTGTGCAGAAGCTTTTTATCTTAATGTAGTCCCAATTGTTTGTTTATTTATTTATGTTTCCCTTGCCTTAAGAGACATATCTAGAAAAATATGCTATGGCTGATGTCAAGGAAATAACTGCCTGTGTTCTCTTCTAGGATTTTTGTGGTTTTAGGTCCCATGTTTTGGTCTTTAGTTCATTTTGAGTTTATTTTTGTGTATGTTATAAGAAAGTGGTTCAGTTTCATTCTTTTTATGTGTAGTTGTCTATGTTTGTAGCACCATTTATTGAAAAGATTGTCTTTTCCCCAATGCATATTTTTGCCTCATTTATCGGACATTAATTAACTGTATAAACGTGGGTTTATTTCTGGACTCTATATTGTGTTCCATTATCTGTGTTTCTATTTTCTTGCCATTACCATACTGTTTTGATAACCACAGCTTTGTAGTATAACTTGAAATCTGGGATTATATTACCTCCAGCTTTGTTCTCATTCAGGATCACTTTGGCTATTTGGGGTCTTCTGTGGTTCCATACAAATTTTAGTTTTATTTATTCTAGTATTGTGAGTAATGCTGTTGGTATTCTCATAGGTATTGCAGCAAATCTGTAGATAGCTTTGGGTAATATAGAAATTTTAACAATATTCTTCCAATTCATGAGCATGTGGTATATCTTTCCATTTGTTTGTGTTATCTTCAATTTCTTTCATCTCTGTTTTATAGTTTTCAGAGTTAGGTCTTTCACCTCTTTTGTTAAGTTTATTGTTAGGTGTTTTATTCTTTTTGGTTCAATTGTAAATGTTTTTTTTTTTTTTAATTAATTTTTCTCTGATTTCATTGCTACTGATTTCTGGGTATTAATTTTGTATACTGCCACTACTGAATTTGTTTATTCTAGTGGTTTTTTGGTAGAGTCTTTAAGATTTTCTATTTATACTATCATGCCATTTGCAAATAGTGAAAGTTTTACTTATTTACCAATTTGGATGCCTATTATATGTATTTCTTTTCTGATTGCTACAGCTCCAGTACAATGTTGAATAAAATTGGTGAGAGTGGATATCCTTCTCTTTTTCCTGACATTAAAGGGAAAGCCCTCAATTTTTCACCATTGATTATGATGTTAACTGTGGTTTTTTCATATATGACCTTTATTATGTTGAGGTATGTTCCTTCTAATCCCACTTTGTTGAGAGTTTTTATAATGAATGGGTGTTGAATCTTGTCAAATCTATCTCTGTATCTATTGAGGTGATCATATTTTTATCCTTCATTTATTAAATTGTATATGATATTGATTAACTTATGAATATTGAACCATCCTTGTAACCTGGGAATAAATCCCACTTTGATTGTGGTGGATAACATTTTTAGTGTATTGTTGTATATGGTTTGCTAATATTTTGTTGAGGGTTTTTGCATCTACATTCATCAGGGATATTGGCTTGTAGTTTTTTGTTTGTTTATTTGTTTGTTTTGTTTTTTTCTCGTGATGTCTTTGTCTGGTTTTGGTATCTGGGTAATGTTGGCCTTGTAGAATGTATTTGAAAGCTGTTTCCTCTTATATTTTTTTGGAATGGCTTGAAAATAATGGTATTAACTCTTCTTTAATGTTTGATAGTGTTCACTTATGAATCCATCTGGTCCTAGACTTTTATTTTAGTTTTTTTTTTCAAGTTTTTATTTAAATTCCAGTTAATTAACACACAGTGTAATATTAGTTTCAGGTGTAGAATTTAGTAATTCATCACTTGCATATAACACCCAGTGCTCATCACAAGTACAGTCTTTAGTACCCACCACCCATTTAACCAATCCTGCCACCCACCTCCCCTTCAGCAACCCTCAGTTTGTTCTCTAAAGTTAAAAGTCTGTCTTATGGTTTGCCACTTTTTTTTTTTTTTGCCCATGTTCATTTGTTTTGTGTCTTAAATTCCACATATGAGTGAAATCATATGGTATTTGTTTTTCTCTGACTGACTTATTTCATTTACCATAATACTCTGTAGCTCTATCCATGTCATTGCAAATGGTAAGATTTCATTCTTTTTGCTGGCTGGGTAATATTCCATATGTATATATGCCACATCTTCTTTATCCATTCAATGGACATTTGGACTCTCTCCCTAGTTTGGCTATTGTTGATAATGCTGCTGTAAGCATCGGGGTGCATGTACCCCTTTGCATCTGTATTTTTGTATCCATTGGGTAAATACCTAGTAGTGCAATTGCTGGATCATAGGGTAGTTCTATTTTTTTTTTTTTTTTAACTTTTTGAGAAACCTCTAGACTGTTTTCCAGAGTGGCTGCACCAGTTTGCATTCCCACTAATAGTATAAGAGGATTCCCCTTTTTTTGCATCCTTGCCAACATCTGTTGCATCCTGTGTTGTTAATTTTCGCCATTCTGACAGGTGTGAAGGGATATCTCTTTGTAGTTTTGATTTGTATTTCCCTGAGGATGAGTGACATTGAGCATCTTTTCATGTACTGTTACCCATCTATGTGTCTTCTTTGGAAAAATGTCTATTCATGACTTCTACCCATTTTTTAACTGGATGATTTATTTTTTGGATACTAACCCTTTATTAGATATGTCATTTGCAAATATCTCCTCTCATTCTGAAGGTTGACTTTTAGTTTCGTTCATTGTTTCTTTTATCTTTATGAAATCCCAGTAGTCCATTTGTGTTTTTGTTTCCCTTGCCTTTGGAGACATGTCTAGTAAGAGTTGCTATGGACAAGGTCAAAGAGGTTGCTGTCTGTTTTCTCCTCTAGGATTTTGATGGTTTGCTGTCTCACATTGAGGTTTTACATTCATTTTGACATTGTAGTAAAGTTGTCCAGTTTTATTCTTCTGCATGTTGCTGTCCAATTTTTCCTTTTACATTCATTTTGACATTGTAGTAAAGTTGTCCAGTTTTATTCTTCTGCATGTTGCTGTCCAATTTTTCCAACACCATTTGTTGAAGAGACTGTCTTTTTTCATTGGATATTCTTTTTTGCTTTGTCAAAGATTAGTTGACCAGGGGTGCCTGGATTGTTTAGTCGGTTAAGCATCTGACTCTTGATTTCAGCTCAGGTCATGATCTCAGGGTTGTTAGGTTGAGCCCTGCATCTGGATCCATTCTCAGAAGGGAGTCTGCTTGAGATTCTCTTCCTCTCCCACCCCATCTGCCCCTCCCCCTGCCCAAACCCATTTTCCCTCTCAAATAATACATAAATAAATCTTTTAAAAAATTAGTTGACCATTTCTGGGTTTTCTACTCTGTTCCATTAATCTACAGGTCTGTTTTTGTGCTAGTACCACACTGTCTTGATCACTAGAGCTTTGTAATATAGTTTGAAGTCCAAAATTGTGATTCCTTCAGCTTTGGTTTTCATTTTCAAGATTGTTTTGGGCTATTTGAGGTCTTTTATGGTTCCATACAAGTTTTAGGATTGTTTGTTCTAGCTCTGTGAATAATGCTGGTTGTATTTTGATAGGGATTTAATTAAATGTGTAGATTGCTTTGGGTAGTACAGATATTTCAACAATATTTGTTCTGATCCATGAGCATGGAATGTTTTCCTGTTTCTTCATGTCTTTTTCAATTTCTTTCATAAGTATTTTATAGTTTATAGAGTATAGATCTTTTACCTCTTTGGTTATGTTTATTCCTAGGTAGCTTATGACTTTTGGTGCAGTTGTAAGTGGGAGAGATTCCTTGTTTTCTCTTTCTGCTGTTTAATTATTTGTGTATAGAAATGAAACAGATTTCTGTATGTTGGTTTTGTATCCTGCAAATTTGCTAAATTTGTGTGTCAGTTCTAGCAATTTTTTGTGGGGGTCTTTTGGGTTTTCTACATAGAATATCATGTCACCTGTGGATAGTGAAAGATTGACTTCTTCCTTGCTTATTTGGATGCCTTTTATTTCTTTTTGTTGTCTGATGACTGACACTAGGACTTCCAGTACTATGTTAAATAACAATGGTGAGAGTAGACATCCCTGTCTTGTTTCTGACTAGAGGAAAAGCTCTCAGTTTTGTTTGTTTTTTTTTCCCATTGAGGATGATATTAGCTGTGGGATTTTCATGTATAGCCTTTAAGACAGGTATGTTCTATCCTTATTTGCTGAGGGTTTTTATCAGGAATAGATGCTATACTTTGTCAAATGCTTTTTCTGCATATATTTAGTGGCATATATGGTTTTCTCTTTTCTTTTATTAATGTAGTGTATCCTGTTGATTGATTTGAGGATATTGACCCACCCTTACAGCCCAGGAATAAGTCTCACTTCATTGTGGTGAATGGTTCTCTTAATGTACTGTTGGATTCAATTTGCTAGTATCTTGTTGAGAAATATGCATCCATGTTCATCAGGGACATTGGCCTGTTCTCTTTTTTAGTGGAGTCTTTGTCTGGTTTTGGAGGTTAATGCTGGCCTTATAGAATGAGTTTGGGAGTTTTCCTTCCATTTCTCTTTTTTGGGACAGTTTGGGAAGAATAGATATTAACTCTTCTTTAAATATTGGGTAGAATTCCTCTGGGAAGCCATTTGGCCCTGGACTTTTGTTTGTTGGGGAAGTTTTGATTTTTGATGCAATTACTTTGAGTTATTAGTCTGTTGGAATTTCCTATTTCTTCCTGTTTCAATTTTAGCAGTTTATGTATTTTTAGGAATTTGTCCATTTCTTCTAGATGGCCCAATTTTTTGGCATATAGTTGTTCATAATATTCTCTTATAATTGTTTGTATTTCTGTGGTGTTGTTGTGATTTCTCCTTTCTCATTAGTTATTTTATTTATTTGGGTCCTTTCTCTTTTCTTTTTGATAAATATGACCAGGAGTTTAGCAACTTTATTAATTGTTTCAAAGAACCAGCTCCTGGTTTCACTGATCTGTTCTGATTTTCTTGTCTCTGTCTTCTTATATCTGATTTAATCTTTGCTGTTTCCCTTCTTCTGCTGGCTTTAGTCTTCATTTGTACTTCTTTTTATAGCTCTCCTTGGTCCTTTTACACCTTTTTTTCTTTTTCTTCTTTTCTTTCTTCCCTCCCTTCCTCCCTCCCTCTCCCTTTCCTTTCCTTCCCTTTTTTCCTACCATAACTGGGGCTGGTGTGGGCTTACAGATCCTGGGCTCACTGAGGTCACAAATTTCCTGTGATGACTGGACCCACCAGTTATGGCATTGGGATCCACTAATTATGTCGTGTGAGCCTGCCCTTATGGTCTAGGCTTTTAAGGTGGGGTGGGAATGTAAACCATGTCATTCTCCAGTCCTTCTGACCTAGAGAGATTTTCCACAGCTCCTCAGCCACTTGGCAGAATTTTAGTATTGTCTTTTTTATATGCTAGTTGCTCTGGTAAACCATGGTTTTTTTCTCTCCTCAAGGACAGATTGAATCTGTTTCTAGTGCCTCAGTAATATCACTCTCCCTGCCATTTGCAGTGTTGGGGATAGGGTCTCCTTTGTTAACATGTTTCCATCTCTCTTGCTCTTTTTTTTGCCATTTTCTGTGTTTTTGGTTGTTTGGTAGCTGTTCAGTCAGTCCTCAGTTCTTCTCATGAGGAATTGTTCTATTACTAGGTGCAGTTTGGTTTGTTCCATGGAAGAGGTAAATTCAGTCTTCTTACATCATTGTCTTAAGCCAGAACTACAATGCATCTCTTAAAATCAAAATTATTTTGTTTAGATTAATGTATGTGTGAGATGAAAACTGTTGTTGTCTGTATATTAAATATTCAGACACTTAAACTATAAAGTGAATACATTTCCCTTTTTCTATAGGTCAATTATACTTGAAAATGAAAACATTCATCATGAACTACCAGTCCCCATAAAGAAAAACATATTCATGGGGGTTCCTTTTTCTCCACAGCTTCACCAACATTGTTTCTTATCTTTTTGATATTAGCTATTCTGACAAGTATAAAGTGATATCTCATTGTGGTTTTAATTTGTATTTTCCTGATGATTAGTGATGTTGTGTATCTTTTCATGAGTTTGTTGGCCATCTGTATATCGTCTTTGGGAAAATGTTTATTCAGGTCTTCTCATTTTTTAATCAAATTGTGTGTGTGTGTGTGTGTGTGTGTGTGTGTTGAGTTGTATAAATTCTTTATGTATTTTGGTTATTAATCCTTAACAAATATATCATTTGCAAATATCTTCTCCCCTTCAGTTGATTGCCTTTTTGTTTTGTTGGTTTTTTTTTTTTTTTTTTTTTTTTTGGCTGTGCAGCTTTTTCTTTTTATTTTGGTGTAATCCCAATAGTTTAATTTTGCTTTTGTTTCCTTTGCCAGAGGGGACCTAATTAGAATAATGTTTCTATAGCCAAAAAAAAAAAAAAAAAAAAATTACTGCATGTGTTTTCCTCTAAAAATTTTATAGTTTCAGGTCCCACATTTAAGTTTTAAATCTATTTTGAGTTTATTGTTGTGTATAATGTAAGAAAATAGAATCTTTTCAGATCCATTTGTTGAAGACACTGCCTGTTTCTTATTGTATATTTTTGCCTCCTTTGTTGTAGATTAATCAACCATATAATCATGAGTGTATTTCTGGATTCTCTATTCTGTCCTATTGATTTATGTGTCTATTTTTGTGCCAGTACCATACTGTTTTGATGCTATAGCTTTATAAAGGGGATTACGAGTATACCTATCTTGGTGAGCACTAAGAAATGTATAGAATTGTTAAATCATAATGTACAGTTGAAACTAATATAACACGGTATGTTAGTTATACTTGAATAAAAATTTCTATCCCAGAATGATTCAAATCTTTTATAACTTCCGAAATCATAAAAATAAATTATCTTAAAAATGTTAACAAAATACAGTGTTCCCACATGCATATCGTTATATATATATAATCTCACCTAAAATATATCAGTAGCATCCTACATACATTACGTGTTCTAAAATTAGCCAAGTCCCCAAGTAAAACTGTTGGGTGTTTTTGGAGCTGGAAAACACCGAGGTGGGGAGGGGGGTAGTTCCTTCTTCACAGACTCCTCCTCCAGACTCCTCCTTATCATCTCATTCAAAATAATATCTAATGTGCTTTCCCATCTATAATCTTATTTCTTTCACCCTTTTCCCCCAATTATTCAGTTTTAGTCTTAGTTCATTTGCCCTCAATGCTTTCTTTGCTTGTAGCCTGCTTCTCACACATACCTGAGTAATAGTTGGCTCATTTTTTTCAGATCTCTTCCCAAAGTTAGTCTTAACAGACTCCTTTTATAACTATTTTGGTTAAGGCAATAGTCTCCAGGATTCATATTCCCTAGTAATTTGCTTAAAGTGCTTATTAATAACTGTTATCTCTTGTATACTTGCTCATTTGTCTGTCTTCTACCACTAGAGATGTAAGTTCCATGAGAAAAAGCTTTATGTCTATTAATAGCTGTATCAACAGCACCTAGAACAGCATCTGCCATATAGTAGATGTTCAATAAGTGTGTATTGAATGAGCAAATTCTAGAGTTAATTGAACATAGCATATAGTAAGAACCCACTTTGAATCAGACAAGTTAAAGTATTACCCTTAATTTCAAAGAGCTGGGTGATAAATAATTTTAACATACTACTACCTCATTACACATTGGCTGAGAAGAAGCAAAAGCATTGTGGTCTAAAAATGAAAATTACTACTCAAGGATTAAGGAAGTCTTAAATGTTACAGCATTGATATTCAACCAAGATTTCTGAGTTGTATTCTGTTCCTCTAATATACTCTTTTCATTTTGTTTCCAAATAGTAAAATAGGAAAGTAATTTTTATATAGTATAACATATGTATGTAGATGTATGTACATGTGTATATATGTACACGTGTATGTTTTAGTACAGTCTGACAATGACTTTAAAATAGAGTACTTAAAATATATTTACAACTTATTATTTTTTCATTTTATCTGTGTTTTTAAAATTCCAATTAACATACAGTGTAATATTAGTTTCGTGTGTACAATACTTTTTACAATTTAGAATTTAATTTTTTAGAGCAATTTCAGGTTCACAGTAAAATTGAAAGGAAGACACAGAGGTTTTCCACACGTCTCCTGACCCCACACAAGCATATCCTTCCCCATTTGTCTATATATACTTAATTTCATTTTTGACACAATAAAGTTTGGCAGTTTTCACTGAGCGATTAAAAGTTTTTATTCCATTTTTATTTCTGACTTCCATTTTTATGCTGAGAAGATATTTGTGAATTTTACTGTTGCCTTAAAGGTGATGATCTTTGTTTTGTTGCTTTTAAGAACTTCGTCTTTGTATTCTAGTATTATATAATATTTAGTATTGTTTATTTATATGTGTGCTGCTAGCACTTTTAAAATCTGTGATTTTATTTTTTTCCATATTTGGAAAAAAATCAGCCGTGTCTCTTACATATTGCTTGTATCATATTCATTATGGGAATTCAATTACTCATGTTAGATATCTTCATTATACCCCATATGTCTCTTATGCTACTTTGATTTTTTTTTCTTATTGTTATCTTCATGTTTCAGTTCATAAGTTGTCTTATCTATCTTGTACTATATTAATTCCCTCTTCAAATCTATAATTCTAATTTGGTTCTTTTTTTAAATTTCTATGTGTTTTGACAATTCTTATTCAATTATTGCAATCATATCTTTGTATTCTCAAGCCGTTATATAATAAGATTTAACATATTTGTTGTATACAATATCTGGGCCACTCAGAATTATAGTTCTTATGTGTTTTTTTTTTTCCTAAGTTATGTTTCACATCTCCCCCATTTTGTTAATATTTAGTAATGTTTAGATTGTATGTTGAATATTTTGAGTGATACTTTCTCCAAAGAGTATTTTTACTTATTTTTTGTAGTCATTTACCCTGGCTGGGCTCAGTTCAAACTCCACCTCCCTCACAGTGCAAGAAAATCTCTGATTTCTTTCTCTGGCCTTAACTGGGCTTCTTGGAGTTTAATCCCCATATACATACTACAGGGATCAGCCACAGATTTACACCCAATTTAAATGCAGAATTTGGGGATGAGTAGGATATTAAAGCATAGTTTTTACCCCAAATTTGCTTTTTATCTATTCTGTATAGAATTTCCACCTTTTTCTCCAGCTGCTATATTCACCCTACACTCTGCTCTAGTTGTTCAAGCCAGTGGATATAGTGTTTATCTGATAGTGTCTATCCAAGATTTTGCCACCCCAAACAGTGCTGACCGTTATCAAATTTTAGACAAAAAACTTTAGGAACGTGTAAACACACCAATGTCTTTCCTTTCTTCCAAATATCCAAACCTTCAAACCCACCTTCCTTTGGTCACCTAACATTGCCCTTGAGTAACTGCTATTTATATTTTGTCTAGGGTATTTAGTTGTTGTCGATAGGGTAGTTGGTCTGATAGAAGCTACTTTACCATTTCATGTAACCTCTGATTCTTTTTTCAGCTGAATTCATTCCATTTGATGGTTAATTTTAGTTATTTATAATAATTATTTGAATGAAGAATAAATCATTGAATGAAATATACTTTTATACCTAATCTCTTCATTTTTAATGTTTATGTAGGGCCAACTTGTTTTAACTATTTTCACACAATTTTTAAAATCATATATTATTTGGAGCAGTTACTACAAATATTATAGTTTCCTCCTTTATTACATCTTTTGTTAAATTGTAGACTGAAGTTTGGATTTACTGTATTTTTTTTCTTTGTACCATCTGTTTTGCCTTTTTTTTTCCGTTCCTGATACCCACTTCTTGCTGTCTTCTAATTATAATTTGTAATTTTGGTATACAGAAGTTGAAATTCTAATGTAGTTTTACAAATCTACTTTTATAATCAAGGGGAATTTAAAATTTAGATTTCAGGATGTCTGTACTTATTCATATTTCTATTAAAAAAATTCCCGTTCTGGAGAACTTACTAGTTATTATGAACACAGTGATGGATAGGAACCTAATATTTATCCTTAAGGATTGGGGCACATGCAGTTAAACCATTACAACATAATCATTGTAATGCACTATTGTCTTACACTATCCAGAAGTGATAGGTAAAAAGTTCTAGTGTCCCACTTAAATTTTATGTTACAGAAAATAGTTTTCTGTATTTAACTGTAGATTCAACCATAAATTCCTTAAGATAGCTTTTAATATTTCTTATAGATGTTTTCTTTCCCTTTCTAAAAGAATCCCTGCGGATCTCTCTCATTTATTACCTTTTTGCAAGGATTTTGTACATCATACAACATGTAACATGCTTTTACCCAATTCTGTTTTCACACTACAAAATCACCTTGTGCTGTTCTCACCTAATGCTGGAAAGATTGAAATGTTGGCAGTTCATTTATTATGATTTTAACACTTTGAAAGAAAGGATTTATAAAAGATGTTAGAAGCTCTAGAATAGTAACATTCAAATCTCCCTCTGCTTCTAGCTAAGCTAATATGTGTACACATTTCTGCAAGGTCAACTGCAGAAGAGTATATCTGGTCATTGAAAAAGGAATTGAAAGTTGTCTCAAAGACAGCAAAAACCACAGCAACAATACCCAACGGTCACTACTTCAAATAGAAACAGTCATCAACTAGTTCTAATGAATTCATTCATCATTTCTTTCACTAAAGAGAGCAGGAACTCTTTTCAGATGTATTTGTAATCTCAGTTCCTAAGTTTTACTTTCAAAGCAAGAGTTAGGAAATATCTGTTGCCCTACAATGACAGCCTACTATGTGTCAAACTGAGCTTGGTAGGTGAGAGTTATGAGTAAATTCTTGCCCTCAAGGAAGTCACAAAGTTGAAAGAGACAGGCAAATAAGCCAAACATTAATTGTGATTAAATAATTGTTATCACTTTAATGTGATTGTGATCTGATACAGAAGGTATTATGGGAAACAGTGAGGGACCAACCTTGACCTTTTAAAAAAAATAGTTTCAAAAACTGAGTAATTAATGACAAAATAAGAAATTTCCAACTAAACTAAGGAAGAAGTCCCTGATAGCAACCCAAATCAATGTGTAAATAGCATGGAAGCAAAAAAGAGCTGGACTCTTCTCAGAAAATTTCAGCAATTCTGAATGTTGGGAACTCGGTATCAGGTCAAAATGATTTATAGATTTATTCCTAAGGTGAATGGAATGATATATCATACTTGAGTTAGGAAAAAACATTCTGGATGTGTGCTGAACTTTTCTGTCTGCTTACTCAGCACTCAGTTGCACCACATCCCTACCTCCATGTGGTAGAACTCTTATTATTTAGTTGCCTACATTTTTTTTTTTTTTTTTTTGGCCTACATTTTTAAACTTCGTCATTTTGGTTCAGGGAGGTTAATCTAATTCTAGGTTCAGGGGTGAGCATCGATGTTCTGAACACCGAGGGCTTCCTAAATTTTCATTTTTATTCATCACACACATACATAAGATGTCTGGTAGAATTTCAAGGTACTCAGGGTAAATGGCTGAAACTGCTTTCAGCAGGAGAAAACAGATGAAGCTCCATTGACTATGCTCTGCTTGGTGCTTTGGAGGATAGAAAGATGACAATATCTCAGCACATCTGTAATGCAGTCACAGTACTTCACTGGGGGAATGACTCTTCTAAACAGTTTATATTAATTATATCTTTTTGAGTTATGAGCCCATGACAGAAGTCCATTAACACAAGCTTCATCTTACTGTTCTTCTCTCAGAAGTAGATACATGGCCCATGTTTGGCAATATTAGACTGAAGCAGAGATTAGTGTCCCCCCCTTTTTTTTTTCTTCAAGGAACTCTATTGCCCTTGTTGATATGCACAGCCATCTCATAATCATGAAGGGAACAAAATACAGGGAGAAGGTGATACACAAAATACAGGATGGAGAGCAAGGGTCTTTGAGCAGATTGCAAAGTAGCTGTATTAGCCACCACGAAGCCTAATTCCATATAGTACCAAATAAGCCTACCTAGTGTTCAAATCCAAAAGCACATGAAGTGGACCATCAAGAGATTATTCATATTTTGCTTCCTAAATTCCATTTTTTGGGGTGAGGGGCTGAGGGAGAAAGAGAATCTTAATCAGGCTCCATACCTAGTGCAGAGCCCAATGCATGGCTCGCTCTCAAGATCATGACCTGAGCTGAAATCAAGAGTTGGATTTTTAACTGACCAAGCCGCCCAGGTGCCCCCCACTAAATTCTAATTAAAAAAAAAATCCTAAATGTCAAGTTTTGACATCAAATGTAGTGGGAAAGAGGTTGCCCTTTCTCACATGCTCACCAACACTTGTTATTTCTTGTCTTTTTTATACTATTCTTTTTTTGTGTGTGTGCATAAGTACAATATTTAATGAAATGTATTTCTTTGTGATCATTCAATGCACTTTTTTAAAAAATTTATTTTTATTTATTTATTTTTTTGATGTAAAGTTCAATGATTCATTAGTTGCGTATAACACCCAGTGCACCATGCAATACATTCTGACTGGTGTAAGATGATACCTCATTGTGGTTTTGGATTTGTATTTTCCTGATGATAAGTGATGTTGAACATCTTTTCATGTGTGTTGGCCATCTGTATGTCTTTTGAAAAATAGCTATTCAGGTCCTCTGCCCATTTTTTAATTCAGTTGTTTGGTTTTTTGGTGTTAAGTTGTATTTATTTATTTTATATTTTGGATATTAACCCCTTATCAGATATATCATTTGCAAATATCTTTTACCATTCATTAAGTTGTCTTTTTGTTTAGTTGACGGTTTCCTTTGCTGTGCAAAAGCTTTTTATTTTGGTGTACTTCTCATAAAATTGAAAATAGAAATACCATATAATCCAGTAATTCCACCGCTGGGTATACCCACACACACACACACAATGAAAACACTAATGTTAAAAGATATATGTATACCTATTTTTACATATGTATACCTATTTTTAAAAGATATATTACCTATTTATACCATAGCCAGGATATGAAAGCAACCCAAGTTCCATCAATAGATGAATGGATAAAGATGTGGTTATATATATAATGGAGCACTGACATTTAAAATTCTGGTAGAGTCAGGGTGCCTGGGTGGGTCAGTTGGTTAAGCATCCAACTCTTGATTTTAGCTAGGTCATGATCTCAAGGTTGTGAGATTGAGCCCCACATCAGGCTCCATGCTGGGTATAGAGCCTTATTAAGATTCTCTCTCCCTCCCTCTTTCTTTAAAAAAAAAAAAAAAATTTCTGGTAGAGGCAGCCAAGTTGGCAAATGGACTTTAGGAGAGCCAAATATTCAGAAAGAGTCCGAATAAAATAAGTATGGGTAAGGGAAAAATTCGGGGACACTTAACTAAATCAACTGCTGGAACACCTATAATCAAAGGTATAGATGTGCCTATGAAAACCAGCAGTGACAAAGCAAGGAAAATAGAATACGAATAGGTTATTATGTAATCTAGTGTAAAGGGTATGGGGGACTATTTTTTGAAGACAAGAAAAATATGAGAAGTCTTGTAAACAGCAAGAAAAGAATAAATAGATATGGAGAAAGTGAAGATATGGAAGAAAAGAAAGATAAGCTATGTCTACTGGAAAAGAGGATATTAATTTTAAGTAGGCAAAAATAAAAAAGCCCTGAGTAGGTGAAAGAATAGACAAATAGATTAATAATAAATAGATCAATGGGTTACATTAAAAAGACCAGAAATAAATGTACATAATATAATCAACTGGTGTTTTGCAAAGGGGAAAAAGACAATGTAATAGAGCAAAGATAGTAGTTTCAACAAATGGTATTGGAACAATGGGAAATCTGCATTCGAAAAAAAAAATCTAGACACAGATCTTATACTCTTCACAAAAAGTAACTCCAAATGGATCATAGACCTAAATGAAACACTAAAAATATAAAATTCCTAGGAATTAATATAGGAGAAAATCTAGGTGACCTTAGTTATGACTTTTTAGATATGAAATCAAAGGCCAGATCGTGTGGACAGTTCACTTGCAATAGAGAAATTGAAGAGCAAGGCCCTGAATACACATGATAAAGAAAAAATTGGTAAGCTGGACTTTATTAAAATTAAAAACTTCTCCATGAAACACAATATCAGGAGAGTAAGAGAAGCCACAGGCTGTGAGAAAATATTTGCAAAAGATATATAAAAGTTGTTATCCAAAATATACAAAGAACTTTTAAGACTCAACAATAAGAAAACAAACAACCCATTTAAATAATGGACCATTCTAGTGAGGATTTAGGGGTTTGTTTGACCAGTGATTTGGGATGTAAGTGATACTTTGAGCTTTCTGAGACTAGGTAATAACATGACTTGCAGCTTTTGCTTACATATTGGCTATTGCTCTTGGAAGGATGCTTCTTGGAATGCAGTCACCATGACAGGAGAAACCAAAGCTGGAAAATAGGCAAACAAGTTAAATGTCCATACTGAACGCTCAATAGCCTTCAGAAGATAGTAGCCCCATTGGACATCTGATTGAATAAGAGATCTAAGTGAGAATCTACTCAGCTGAGTCCAGTCAACCAAAGAACTGTGAGAGATATAATATAAAATTTTTCAGCCACTAAATTTTCGAGTGTTTTGATATATAAACAATTGGAACACATGAAAATATATTTTATATTCACTAATCTCCATTTAAAAACTATATTTCTTTCAGGTATATGTATAAATTAAACATATAGCAGTATTAGAAATATTTTTGATCTGTCACCAATATAAAACACAGGTAATTTTATATTACATACAGAATAGATTTTTAAATGCTTTTTGCAGATATCACCATTTTGAGATTGTAATATTACTAAGCATGCGATAGATCTTGTTTTATTAGTGCATTAGTAAAAACATGAAATTACACATTCATTTTTAGAATTTGCTCTTAATAAAATCACTTTTCTTTGAATTCTATAAATTTAATAGGAGGCATTTAAAAACCTTATTCTAGGGGCGCCTGGGTGGCACAGCGGTTGAGCGTCTGCCTTCGGCTCAGGGCGTGATCCCGGCGTTCTGGGATCGAGCCCCACATCAGGCTCCTCCACTATGAGCCTGCTTCTTCCTCTCCCACTCCCCCTGCTTGTGTTCCCTCTCTCGCTGGCTGTCTCTATCTCTGTCAAATAAATAAATAAATAAAATCTTAAAAAAAAAAAAAAAAAAAACCTTATTCTAAAAGAAGTTTCTTAGGCTTCAAAGCCTTCAAAGAAGTTCCTAATACAAACATCGTTAAACCATCTGCTTAAAACAAATCCCTTTTTTCAAAAATCTTAGCACTTCTATTACAAATGTCTACTCATTTAGATTTAACAATATGGTTACAAATGTGGGAGGAAAATATAAGTACATTGTTAAATTGAAAACGTAGAGTCTGTGAGTACTTGTGTCTGTGCATGTGCATCATGCATCTGTATCAGTTTGTCTCTTGTAAATGTTACCAAATTTTACAATTGTGTGTACATCAGCTATACCAAGTGGTATCTCTCTTTTATTCCAATAGTAGCATGCATAACCACTACTCTAAACTAATTCCCTATACATATTTTTAAACAGAGTTTAGGTTGAGAGAACATAAGAAACAAATAAAATTAGTTTTTTTAACCACCAGAGGCCATCTGCAACTTAAAGGAGTAATAGAATACATACTTCTTAAACTAACAATCTTTCCAATAAGTATTTTTTATAGTTCGATGAACTATAAAATAATCTGAGACTAGACCAGTAAGCTGCCATGACAAACAACCCAGAACACAGTAAACAGCATATTTGTTGCTTATATACAGACAATGGCAATTCCAGGGTAGCCACCTCCCATAGGAGCATGCCATTTCATTTCCTTATTAATGCTGGCTTCCACGGTGGCTACAACAGGAAAGAGTGCTGAACATGCCCACACCAGAATTAAATGCTTGCATCCAGGGTGAAGCATGATTTACCATCTCACTTTAACAGAAGTATAATCATGCAGATGTCCCGTGTGTCCAGAAGGGGGAGAACTGGAACTCTGCTGAGCAGCGTTAGGATCTACCATAAACATGTTTATAAACGTTTAAAGTTAACACAATTCTTAGGCTAAAAGGGTTATAGACAAAAAATTTAAAAACAGGCTCTGAAGTAAAAAAAAAAAATAAATTGACAAAAATGTCCTCATACCTTTACACTGAAAGACAAAATAAATCTGTGACTTATGGTACATGACGGAGAATAGTAAATGTAACTCTTACGAGCCAGTCACCTAAGTGTGCTTAGTCATTTAACAAGGAAGTATCTTTTAGCTCACAGGATTGTCAATATTCTATGGTCTTCATCTTTCTTATCTCACAAAGGGAAACAACTTACTACATAGCATTTGAATAAAAACAGTATTTTTATGTCCAAAACATGTGCAAATCTCTTGCTTTATATCAAAATTGTGACTTTTCATAAAAGTTGAGTGACAAGAGACTTATATTTTATTAATAATATTTCTTGCCAAAAAGGATCCTTACGTTTTCTGATTGAATTATCTATCATTATCAGCACACCACCCCCTCCTAAACACATACATACACAGCCAAAGCCAAAGGAAAGCAAAGACAAGGGAATAGTCAGAAGCATTTAGAGGAGGGAAAAAAAGAAAGAAAGAAAAAAAGACATTATCAGTAAAGAGTGCAAATGAGTTCAAGTTCAAAAAGATAGGATTTCTAAATTAAAAATACTTTTTAAATAGCAATTTAAAAGGGGGGAAAATGCCAAGCTTACAAGGTTTTCACTACTCCGTTCATAATGGGAAGAGAGCAACATTCGCATGTATTTATTGTTTTCATAAATATATGTATTCAGAGATAGAACAAAATCAGAGATAAATATGTTATTCCTAAGAGGTCTAGGTTTGTGGAACAAGGTCAAGGATTCATTATTTTGGGGACCAGAAGCAGACTGAATGACCTCATTATTATTGGTTTATCTTGGTGCGAAAATGTTTATTTTTTCTGACTGTGAAAGTGCTTACCGTAATGAAAGCAGAGCAAAGTGTCAGCTTCTGCTTCCAAAGCAAGTGTTGTGAATGTATGTAATAGAAGAATTTCTGTATATAGAATAAGTAGCTATTTATCACAGCGATTAAGAGTGAGAGTGAGATCATTAGAGCCAGGCTACCGGAGTTGATATCCCATCTTAACCTTGCTATTTCCACAGCATGTGGCCTTGAGCCTGTTAGATAATCTACATGTGCCTCAGTTTCCTCATCAGTAACATGGGGATAATAACAGTACTCAACTCATTTAAATTTTGGGGAATTAAAGGGTTCAATTTATGTAGGGTATTAAGTTACCCTAAACACACAAGCTATATTCACATCAAATAAATGTTTCCTATTTATTTTTGACCATTATTTTATAAATCATGATCATCTTCCCCATCATGAGCCTCTCCCCTTTATGGTCTTATAATTGTTTACCTCTGACAGCCCTTCCTTCTACACCGACTACCCATTGTCCAGTCATTCTTCACAGCTTGACATACATGGAACTTGTTCTATGTCTATATTGTAGCTTCTAGGTTATTTAAAAGTTGGCTGTTTACAGCATTTTCAAACATTTGGTAAGATTTCAATATCTGTTGGAGGTTGCTTTATCATATTTCATTGAGGCCAGAATGTGCCTCTTTTTCCCATTGCTTTGTATCTATTTTTTGGTTGACAAAACTGTATATTGTAACTTTATGCCTTGTATATAGAAAATTCAGTAATGTGCATAGAATTGTGCACACAAAGCATATGTACATACGTATGTAAGTGCTGGAAAGAAACTTTGACATATAATATGCTTATTAAGTGTTCATGGGCGAAATAGTTTTAAGCACTTTAGGCATATGATCTTATTTGATTTACTTGATTTTGCAATCACTCTTGAAGTGGATATTGTAATGAATCCTATTTTATAGGTGAGACACTGTAGCTTAGCCACCATTACGTAGTAACATGTTTTTCCAGGAGAACTGACTTCATGGTCGGTGTCCTTAACCATTATGCTATTGTGTAATGTTTGCTCCAGACTGCAGGATCTTCATCTTATTCTCCGTTGTCTCTCTAGTGCTACAATACCATCTACTGTACTGTACCATGCAGTATGTTTAATGATTAAATTAATCTATTAGATTGATCTTCTTCATCATTTTTATTAAGTTGCCCAAACGCTATTATTTACTTCTCTTGATTTCCTTGTTTGAGAGAGAATTGTGTTAATATCTTTCACTGTGGTTGTGGATTTGTGGTATTTTTCTCCACCATTTTAGCACATATGACTTGATTTTGTTATTTAAGTATGTTGTATTAGATTGTGTTGGAATCATTAAAGTTTTTATTTATGATTATTTGTCTTTTCATCATCATTCAATGTATAGATTTTTCCCCTTATGCTATGTTGTCTCATAGTAATATTGCTCAGTTGCTGCTGTTCTCGTCATTGTCCATTAGATGGGCACTGCCTGTCCTGGAAGACAGGGTCTCATTTGGGAGTTGTCTGCCTCAGGAGAGTGTCAGCATGTGAGAACCCTATCCTGCTTTTAAGAGCAATCATCTTCATGCTGCTTGCTGCTTTTAGTCTCTGCAGCTCTGAGCTCCCACTACCCCACCTGCTGAGCTGAGCCCCTCTGGGGCATGGTTTCTCCCATGGGCTCTGGTTGTCATCTTCAGGGCTCTGCTAGTCTACCCTGCCTGCTTTCAGCTTTGCTGAAATTTCAGTGTCTGGCCACTTGAGAATTCTCCTGGTTTGGGGGTAGTCATTTAGGCTAAACTTACTTTTTGTGCAGTTCATGTTTGGCACAGAGTAGTGTGAATGCAGCTTGTGCTCACTGACACTTCTTGAAGCCTGAGACTTAGCATGGACTTGAAAAGAGATTTGCTCCTCCATCTCTGGACAACATTGTTATTATCTAAAAGTAAGACAAAAGATTTCAGTTCTTTGTTACTAAGCCATGTTCCATTTTGAGACCAAAATAGATATTGGTAATCATTCTGTTGTATAATGTCATGATATTTCTACAAAGTATATGTGGAATTCAAAGAATCTTCGTAAGTAGCACTATTTCTATTAAAATCAGACAAATATCAGACATGAAAAATCAGACTTCTGCTATTTGACTATGGAAAAAACTAAGACCTAGCTAAGGAACTTCATCACAATGTGTGGGAAGAGCTCCATATCTTAAAATAAGTTTCTTTGCATTCTGTCACATAAATGAGCTTACCTGTAAATAGTGATTGGCTTTCACCTATGTGGACATATAAAACAGTCTTTATATTAATGTGACTTATTTTGAAATTTAATTTTGTTTCATATCTAAAATTTTAGATTCTTCTTCAACTGGGTAGATCAGAGGTATTTTACATTACTATATTTAAGACTATTTCTTTTGTTCTGGTTCTGAATGGACATGATATATTACACTCTATATTTTTTTAAAAAGAGAATTAAATCATGATTTCCCTTTTTTTTCCTTAATAGCAAAGTTTCCAGGAGTAGACTTCTAAGTTGATTACTTTTTTAAATGAATTTTAGTCAGCCATCACTAATTTAGTTTCTTCACTAATGTAAGTATTAACTTGATGCTTCTGAATTTGCGATTGGTAAGTAGTTCAAATAAGCATTTAAGGATCCTGTCTCCTGGGCCCAAGGAACCAACATTGCTTGATAGTAATCTATTTTAGTGCATACTTTATTGAGGAGCTTTGCCATGGTACTAAGTAGATATCCTAATGTCAAATATGTTAACCAAACACAATCTCTCAATCAGTTTGTTGCCTTGGCTTAAGGCTACCTCTGAGTTCCCCTGTCAAGGATAAATTTAGCATGATTTGTGATGCAGCAATATTTACCTTTAGCTGTTTATATGTCTGACTTCTTTCTTGGAGACTTACCAAACTAGTTTTCTGTCCTCCCTTCCCTCTTCGATTAAGGCTGTCAGAACTTCATTTACATTTCATACTTTGATTAAATACATGTATTTTGGGTTATGAAGAATTGTCAGATGACAATTGGAATGAGCATACACATTTTATGATCTATTGAAGTATTGGGTACTCCATTTCATCCTCTTATAAGTGCTTGTCTAGTATGTGTTTGTATATATGTGTGTGTATGAATACACTATGCACAATTATACATACAATATTTTATTGAAGGATGATCAACATGCAATGTTATATTAGTTTCAGGCATACAACATATTGATTAAACAATTCTATACAAAACTTAATGTTTACCACAATAAGTGTATCATCATTTGTCACCATGCAATATTATTGACTATGTTTCCTATGCTATACTTTTCACATCCATGACATATTTAATAACTGGAAAGTTCTACATCTTCATCCCTTTCATATAGTTTGTCCATCTCCCTACCCACTTTTTCTCTGGCAACCACCAGTTCTCTGTATTCAAGAGTGTGATTTTTTGCTTGTTTTGTTTTTAGATTCCACATATAAGTGAATCATATAGTATTTGTCTTGCTCTGTCTGACTTATTCTGCTTAGCATAATACCGTCTAGGTCCATTTATGTTGTTACATATGGCAAGATCTTACTCTTTTGTGTGGCTTAATTATTCCATTGTATTTGTGTGTAGACATATATGCACGTCATCTTTATCCGTTCTTCTATCGATGGCCACAGGTTGCTCCCACATATTGTCTATTGTAAATAATGCTGCAATAAACATAAGGGTGCATATATCTTTTTTACTTAGTGGTTTTTATTTGGGGGGGCAAATATGCAGTAGTGGAATTACTGGACTCTATTTCTGTTTTTAATTTTTTGAAAAACTTCCATACAGTTTACCGCAATGGTTGCACCAGTTTACATTTCTACAAACCGTGTACAAGTGTTCCTTTTTTCCCCAAATCCTTGCTAACACTTGTTATTTCTTGTCTTTTTGATACTGGGCATTTTGGCTGGTATGAAGGAATATCTCATTATAGTTTGGATTTGTATTTCCCTGATGACAGGTGATTTTGAGCATCTCTTCATGTGCCTGTTGGCCATTTGTATGTCATCTTTGGAAAAATGCCTATTCAGTTTCTCTGCCCATATTTTAATCAGATTTTTTGTGTCTTGGGTGTTGAGTTGTAGAAGTTCTTTATATATTTTGGATATGAACCCCTTATTAGATATATCATTTCCACCTATCTTCTCCCATTCGGTAGGTTGCCTTTTTGTTTTGTTAATAGTTTCCTTTGCTGTGCAAAAGCTCTTTATTTTTCAGTCCCAGTAGTTAATTTTTGTTTTCCTTGACTGAGGAGACATACTCATAAATATATTGCTAAAAGTGATGTCGAAGAGATTACTACTTATGATTTCTTCTAGTATTTTTATGGTTTTAGTTTTCACATTTAAGTTTTTAAACAATTTTTAGTTTATTTTTGTGTGTTGTATAAGAAAGTAGTCCAGTTTCATTCTTTTGCATGTAGGTACTCAATTTTCCCAACACCATTTATTGAAAAGACTATTTTTTCCCCCACTGTATACTTTTGCCTCCTTTTTCATTGATCAATTGACCATATAGGTATGGGTTTATTTCTTGGCTTTCTATCCTCTTCCATTGATCTAGTGTCTGTTTTTGTGCAAGTACCACACTGTTTTGATTACTACAGCTTTGTAGTATATCTGAAATCTGGGATTGTGATGCCTCCAGTTTTCTTCTTTTTTTCAAGATTGCTTTTGTTATTCATGGTCTTCTGTGGTTCCATACAAATTTTAAAATTATCTGTTCTAGTTCTGTGAGAAACTCTATTGATATACTGATGGATATTGCACTGAATCTCTAGATTGTTTAGAGTAGTGGGGACATTTTAATATTATTAATTCTTCCAATCCATCCATGAGCATGGTATATCTTTCCATTTGTGGGGTTTTTTTGTTTGTTTTTAGTTTAGTTTTTTTTTTTTTTTTTTAATCAGTGTCTTACAGTTTTCAGAGTATAGTTCTTTTTTTTTTTTTTTTTAAGATTTTATTTATTTATTTGACAGAGAGAGAGAGAGACAGCCAGCAAGAGAGGGAGCACAAGCAGGGGGAGTGGGAGAGGAAGAAGCAGGCTCCCAGCAGAGCAAGAAGCCTGATGTGGGGCTTGATCCCAGGACCCCGGGATCACACCCTGAGCCAAAGGCAGACGCTTAATGACTGAGCCACCCAGGCGCCCCTTCAGAGTATAGTTCTTTCACATCCTTTGTGAAGTTTATTCCTAGTTAAGCCCCACTAATTTTAAAAATTCTCAAAGTTAAGACCTACTGGTTTTCAAAGCCAGATGTTATGGGAACTCCTCTTTCAGGTGTGTGGCTCATGGTACTTGGTGTGGTGTTTGATCCTTTTACTTCTCTTCATGTGTGGTATCCTTCTGTTTGTAGTTAGTCTCACCAAGGATTAGGTTCCCAACCATGTCTCTCCCCCTCCTACCCTTTTCAGTGTGGGTCCTCTCTATGATTAATTGTGAAAGGTTTGTTCTGCTAGTCTTCAGGTCATTTCAGAGTTCATTGCATATATGTAGCTATTATCTCAGTGTGTCAGTGGGGCAAGGGAAGTTCACGATCCTCCTACTCCACCATCTTCCATAAACTCTTCTATATACACAAACTTTTGATGCCTTATTTAAATAAAAAGTAATTTATTACTAATATTTTTATTGAAGGACAGCTTTAACTTTGGTTTTGCAATTACTTTGACTTTACAAACCTAAATACGGTTGTTCCTTGAGACTTGGCATTTCTTCTAGGAAGCACTTGTGTTAGTAGAATTGTATTTTAAAATCAGCTTTCTTGACATTATTTTAACTGATAATGTTTTTTCTTAAATGTTTTTAGAGATTACTCCTAACATGCAGTGTATTCTGATTTGTTTTACTTAACATGCCACAGAAGAGTTAATGTAAATATACCTATCTTTCCTTTCATTATAATCTAAATTGTTGGTAATTTGTTCCCTATTACAGGTAGCTATGGCCTTAGACAATTAGTTCCATTATTTTTAAACCCACTGATCATGTAAACATAATTAAAATATTTTTAGTTTGTAAAAAATAAAATTTAATGAAGGCTGATATGAAAGTAGCATTAAGATTTAATCTGAAGTTTTCCAAAAGCTCAACATTAAATTAGTTGGGTCCAACAGAATGTGAATTAATTAATTTAAAAATTAATTAATTAATTTTGTATTCTAAACAGGGCACCAAGTAACATTTCCTAATCTAAATGTTATTAAAATGTCCTCCATAATTTCTGACTTTAAAAATGTAGTTTAATATTAGTTTATTTTAGACAGTATAAATCAGATGATTTTCTTATTCACCATCTATTTGATGTTTATAAAGCTTGATCTCAGCCTATATCTCAAGAAAGATATAGAATGAACACCAAAAATTCAGTCAGTTGGTTTAAATAGTATGTGTGAGTTTTTGCCAGTTTATTTCCTCCTTCAATTTAGTGAAGAAAATGACAATTTGACAATAAGAAAAATAACAAGTCGTTAAAAAAAAACCCCACTAAATAAGTGATATAATGGTCTAGAGTAACAGGCAGTAGAGAAAGTAGGAAATATGCCATGATTAAGTAACTGAAATTATGATAAAAATTCCATCACAGAGGTCAACTTTTTTTTTTTTATTTAAGATTTTATTTATTCATTTGACAGAGAGAGAGAGACAGCCAGCGAGAGAGGGACCACAGGCAGGGGGAGTGGGAGAAGAAGAAGCAGGCTCCCAGTGGAAGAGCCTGATGTGGGGCTCAATCCCAAATGCCAGGATCACGACCTGAGCTGAAGGCAGACGCTTAATGACTGAGCCACCCAGGTGCCCCACAGAGGTCAACTTTTAATACAATGTAGGATATTTTAGACAAAAAGGAAAATGTGAAAAATTGGAAATGGGTATGTAAAAAGTTAATAAAGCATTCTGTACTAACACAGACTTTAAATATAGCCTAATGTTAAGTATTACTTTTAAATTATCAAAAAATTGTGTTTTTAACTACTTAAAGCTTTAATAACTTTAAGGTCTTTATAAGCATTGCAGCCTTAAAATAGCATAAATAAATGGTTTTCTTTTTTAAAAGTTATCTTTCTTACCTTCATCATAATTCATTTAAATATATATTTTTAAACTTTATATCTGAAACAAATATAAACTAAAAAAAAAACTATAGTAGAAAGACAGAATGATCTAGTAGACATAATTTCTTATGCTTTTCAACATTTTATCCTTCAGTATGCTAATAAAAACAGTTTTGCTTTCTGGAAGTGGAGAAAAAGTAGTGATACTGGGGAGACTCCCCTTTCCCCCAAACATGTAGCACTTCCTTCTATTTTGTAGGTTTGCAAACACTATTGAGATTGCTCAATAAAAAAGTAATCTCATTTATCACGTAGTTGGCACCTGACCCAAAGCAGGACAAACAGAACCCTTATTTAAGAGTAATTATTCTTCTCTGAGTTAGACTTTTCCTTTCCTATGGGAACTTCAGCTGAAAGGACAATAAATAACTTTAACCAAAATTATATTCCTATTTTTTAATTAAAAAAAATAAAAACAAAAAGCTCTGAATAGAAATCTGGAAGAGTTGTGTTGCAAGTAATATAACCTAAAATATGGACTTCCTTTGTGTCAGTGTGGGACTGACACAGTGAGTCTTCCCCATTTATTCCCTGGGAGGTAATTGTAATGTGGTAAAAAAAAAAAAAAAAAAAAGGCTGTTGGCTAAACTATTGTTTTAAGTTTCATGAGACAGAACAGGTGGCAACTGAGGCTGAATCTTTAGGAAACCTAATATAAAAATATCAGAAAAATAGAGCTAGTTGACTAATTTTCTCAGCTTTTAATGAATTTATACACAAACAACAAATTTCATCACATTGGCCCCTTTGAAATTACAGAGGAAAGGAAATGCAGCCCAGTTAATGGTTGACCTTTCAGCTTGAGGTCAGAAAAACAAATGAGGAAATTTCAAATTTTGTGTGCCTTGCAGAGTTGGAAAACCCCAACTTTGAGGCCCAAACTAAACTCAGTATAAGCTAAGGCAGAGTGGTGGAAAACACCACTGGAAATACATTTAGAGAGGAGTAACCTACAGCTGAAAGAAATTTGAATCCCAGTGCCACCTCCCCCTGCCCCCCGTATCTCTCATGACTATGTGTTCCCTTGCTTATAAATATTAATACCTACTTATAAAAAGCAATCATTTCAATTTCATATATGGGCAAGTGGCAAGTCACTGTAGCCTCAGTGCATTATTTCATTAGCAGAATTAAGCATTAAGTCAAATGCTTGGTTCATAGACACAACCTATGGCAACCACAATTTTGAGACCATGTATTCACTTAAATGAAAATTCAATAAAAGCCTCCTAAAGTTTGAAGGAAATTTGTTGTTCTTGTTAGTTATAATTTAGTTTTGGTATTTGTTTGTTTTGCAAAGAAATGTTAGGCCCATTAAAGAAAGCTACATATCATTATTGTCCTTAAGGCAATCTTCCTGGTCATTAAACCTGCATACTAACAGGAAGTAGCTTGTTCAAGTGGTTCAGTGTTTGAAAGAGAAATCCTCTGCATCACCCTCTCAGATATGGCCATTAAAGACATCGGTACTGGGGCTCCCAGAAATCTAAACCATCCATGGATTTGCTCAGATATCATTTTCTACTGATGTTACTGAAAATGCCCCAGGAAGATTACCTAGTATCATCCTGCTCTTTTGAAGGCCACAGGGTGCATGTTTCAGTATTCCCCAAAAGGGTAACTTTTGAGTGCTCCTTCTACCTTTTGGCTAAGGCCATACTCTTATCTTCTTATATCTGCTTGGCTTCTTAGGCACATTGCTGTGGTTGCTCTTTTCCTTCATGACTTGAGGAATAAGACCCCAGCAATTCTCACACTCATGCCATAAGCTTCTTTTTCCAAACACTTCTCTGTTGCCACTGAGTACAAAATACTATTCTACCTGTTAGGCATTCACAATGCGCGTTTGTAGGACAGAATGTGTGCAGCTGTATCCTGCAGACTGCTGCATTCATGCAGGCAAGGCATGATGCTGGTTCCTTCTTGCTTGGTGGCTTGTACAGAAGATGCTGTTGTTAAACATGTAATATCTAGTTTCCCTAATAACGTCTGGTACGATTGGGTTGCATATCTCTGAAGTACAGCTGATATCCTCTGAGCCAACATAGACCAATGGAAGATAAGAGCCAGGGGGTGCCTGGATGGCTCAGTCATTAAGCATCTGCCTTCAGCTCATGTCATGATCTCAGAGTCCTGGAATTGAATCCTGCATCAGGCTCCCTGCTCAGCAGGAAGCCTGCCTCCCCCTTGCCCTCTGCCCCTCCACCCCACTCCTGCTCTCTCTCTCTTTCAAATGCATGAATAAATAAAATCTTGGAAAAAAGGGCAGGGGGGAAGAGCCAGGGCTAGATTCCCTCTCCTTCCTGCCATGATTGAACCATTCAAAGAATGCTACCTCTAAAAACAACTCATAAGTCTAAGAAAAGAACTCAGGAACATATTTCTTTTTATTTTTCCCTCCCTCAATTTTGTCCCCCTTTCTCTTCCTTGGGATTTCATTTATAATAAAGTATTAGCATCTAGGTTTTCCTCTGAAACTATATTCTCTAGAAAAATTGGCCTAAAATCTACAGTAATAAAACCTAGGGGAGCCAGATTAGCAGACAAGTCTAACTAACAACAGGTCTGCCAACCGGTTTGGACAGAGTTTTCTCTAGCTTTTTGTGGGGCATATTACGTCATGGATTGGGGAATGCCGTGCATTTTTTTAAACAAATGAGACGGTTACTATTTCTATTATGTTATCTTTCTACCATTATATAGTAGGTATAACAAGAAAAGCATAATATTTTCATCATAGGTTGCCAGACCATGGGAAACCATAAGTAGACCTGTCCACAAAGTGATTTATCTAGCAGTACTGGCCTTGGATTCGTAACCTTTTGAAGCTAGAGAACAGTTGGTGATAGTAAGGTGTATGGACTATGGGCCAAAGTTTTTTCTTCCTCTCATGTAGTAAATTCATATAGAGAGTACATATGTGAATCAAGATCCAGCTGTAGTGCAGTCATTGTTCATTGGCATGACTATGGATGTCAGTGTAAACTGAGAATAATCTTCTATCTCATTCTCACTCTCCTCTCTCCTCTTCTCTCCTTCCCACCTTCTCCCCTTCTCTTCTCTCTCTCCTTTAATACCCGCTTTCATCACAATATGGCATCTAGTTTATACATTCCTCTTAGAAGCACTTCTTGGATTGAAGTACATCCATCACATTCTGTTGGTTGCCTGCTCCCAAATCCAAAAATTATTCCTATGTATTAATTAGGGTCTTATTCAGTCTCCTATATGAAAGTGGCCAATATTATTCATTCTTAAAATAAATGGAGTTGAGGGGTACCTGGGTGGCATAGTCAGTTAAGTGACCATCTCTTCGTTTCAGCCCAGGTCTTGATCTCAGGGTCCTGAGATAGAGCCCTGCATCAGGCTCATGCTCAGTGTGGAGTCTGCTTGAGATTCTCTCTCCCTCTGCCCCTCCTGCTCATGCTTGCTCTCTCTCTAAATAAATAAATCTTTAAAAGTAAATAAATAAAAGGAGTTGAAAGAGAATCCTTTGTTCAATCTGGTGCTATTTATTATGGTTTTGTTTTGTTTTGTTTTGTTTTTTGCTCAAGCTTCTTGAGTTCTCTGGCAAATGCTTATGAAGAATTATGCATTATAATTTTTAAAAAGATTTTATTTATTTGAGAGTGTGAGTGAGTGAGAGAGCACATGAGCAGGGGCAAATGGAGAAGGAGAAGCAGACTCCCCTGTTGAGCAAGGAGCCCATAGCAGGACTTGATCCCAGGACCCTGGAATCATGACCTGAGCCGAAGGCAGACATGTAATTGAGCCACCCAGGCGCCCCTAAAATTTTTATATGTATATAAAATTGATAGAATTTTATATAATTTTGTGAGCTAGAGTTTAATAAGAATCTGGGAGTAGGGATTGGGTGGCAGGATCTGTTTAATAAGTGTGTGTACTGCCACCTTAATCAGTTATCCAAGTGGTCATATAAATTCTGGTAGAAAAAACTTGAATTTGTGCACATGCACATAAAGAGGAATTCTCTTTCATATAAAAATTACTTGTGGAATTTATATTTTTTTCAATATAGGAAAGCCAAAAATGCATTTCTCTTTGTTAGAAGCATAAATTGTCATGAGTAAAAAACATAATTTTTTCTGTCATGTGATAAATAAGAGAATTTTATTTTAAAACTTACTTAAAATAACATGAACTGTCCTATTAAACTTGGAAAAGATAAAAATGAAATTGAGAATTTACTTGTTAATTTCCACCTATTTCTAAAACTCAGTAAGCTGTCATTTCAATTTTCAGTAGTATTCAATTTATTTTGGTTAGTTATGAATATATTTTCATATACTTTTCAAATGCATTGAGTGATGACCACTATATTTATTTTACTTGGAAATTAATAGAAATGCATAATTTAAGACATAGAATACACTTTTTAACATTTCATAGATATCATTTTTACTGTTTAGGTCTGCACTTAGGTATTTTCGACCTTGTTAAATCTTCAAATATTAGATGAAATAAATAAAAGAAGTAATCTTTATGATTTAAGATTTCTTCCAAGCTCTGATATTGGAACTGTGTTCTGTGGGATGGATTATAATTATAAAATTTTGGAAAATTTTAAATTAGAAATAATTGCTTTTAAAAGTCACATATTTTGTTTTCTCACTTAGAAAGTAAGTGAAGAGCAAGGAATGATTTTTATCTTTCATGGGCCATAAATAACTATAATTATTAGAATTTTCTCATTTAACTTTGATCTCCCTCAACCAATCTGAGGTGTCTCATTAAAACATTAAAACATAGAATGAAATAGGCCACTCCCAAATCTATTTGTTTTATATGTTAAATATCTACATCAGTATATAACAAATTCATGTTACATATTGATCTTATAGGAAACTCTTAACCTACTGGATTATTTCAAATTCTTTAATCATGTAGATGTGTCTTTTTATCATTTTTTTGAAATAGGTATTGGGCTGATTTTTCTAAAGATAATGAATTTAAAGAAGTATCTCTGTATACATATAAAAATTCTTCTGTGTTACCTACCCATTCTTTTTTCTGATCCTCCAAAATGAGCTTGAAAATTATCTTTGTGGAAATTAAGAACTACTTTCAGAAGCTCTTATAACAATATCAGTAGAAGAATTTTCTTTTATCAGTGTTTCTCTGTGGATTTGAAGGAAGAGACTATTTTTTAGACATCTCATACATGACCCTATACTTTTCCTTGATTTTGGAATTGTGGGTTCCCTGGTGGTTTTCTTTTTATACAGTCTAGTCTATTTTGCTTCCATAGACATAATGAGCTACCAAGAAATATTTAAACCAAACTGGCAAAAGTTAGAGTTTTGTCATGTTGAATAATACCTTATGTGTTATTATTTCAAGTTTACATTTAGAAGATGAAGAGCAAAACATCTGTAGACTAAATCTCAAATTAGGTGCCAGGGAAAAGATCGTACACTTTATATGAGATATTTTATATATATATACACACACACACACACACACACACATATATATATACACACATATATATATACACACGTATATATATACACATATATATGTATATATATACATACACACACACATATATACACATACACACACATACATACACACATATATATACACACATATATATACACACACACATGCATACACATATACACATGCATACATACAAACAAACATATATAAAATCTCCTATTAGAATAATCAATGATATGCTGCAGTAATAATCCCAGTTCTTTGTGGCTTAAAATAATAAATGCTAATAGGAAAAATGCAAATATATAATGTAGATAGTACTGGTTACTATTGCAATAAAATCATCATTTCCTATGGTTGCTGTAACAACTTCCTCATTTAAGTTTAAGTATTTAATTTTAATCTATAGAGAAATTTTTTTTATCACCCTTAGGCCCAAAGGAAATATTTAAGATGAATGGCAAAACAAATCAGCAAATTGAAAATGCCCTGTTGATCTTAGGTAACAGTGTTTAAGTTTTAAAATAAACCATCAATAGATAATTTTCAATAGTGGGTTTAAATTAGTAGACCTCTAAGCTATAAACATTTTTCTCTTTAAAGAAAAAAAAGGATATTACCCAAAAGACCAGAGCAAAAACCGATTTATAAATGAAAAGAAGTGTCATCCTACTTGTAGGAAGTAAGGAAATTATGTGTCTAGTCCCATACAACTGGCTACTCATGAAACAGTAAAATCAAATCACTTCAGGCAACTGCTTTGTAATGGATTAACCTGTCTGTGATGTAATCAAGTTTTAGAATAATACTACAAATGCCAAACAAGACTTTTAAACAGCAACATTAAGACCCTTCGCCAGCTGAATCCATTACTGTAGAAAGAAATCCTTCAGGCAATGTTAGGTCACTGATTATAGCAATTTATTTCTCATTAGCTTATAACTACCTGACCTCTTCATCTGTTTCTGCTCTATGAAATCACACTTCAGAATTTATACACACAAACTCATAAGGAATCATTTTATTGCTTTCACTCAAAAAAGAAGAAAAAAAGAGTATTCCCTGGAATTCTAGTTAGGAATGCTGAGCAGTTGGCTCTTATAGTTGGAATTTCACAAGAGAGTGATACTCTGTGCAATACAGAAAATCAGAATCAGACCCTCTAAAATGCATAATTGTAATGCTCATTAAAGTATATTCAAAAGATATCATATTGGTATAAAAATTGAAAATTTTAACATCTTCAGTAAAATTCTAAAGATATAGAGCAAAACTTAAAGGAGTAGAAAATCCCTAAGTCATTTTAAAAAACAAAAGTATAGAAAGTATAGAAAGTGATGGTAAAGATTCTAATTTGTAATTAAAATTTAGCATAGCCTTGCTATTAAAACTAATTATACATAAATGCAGAAAATAAACTGCTGTTTGCCAGAGGAAAGAGAAGTAGAGTGATGGGCAAAATGGATGAAGAGGAGTGGGAGATACAGGCTTTTAGTTATGGAATGAATAAGTCACAGGGACTAAATGAATAGCATAGGTAATATAGTCAATGGTAAAGTAATAATATTGTATGGTGATAGACGGTAGCTATACTTATGAATATAGCATAATGCATAGAGTTATAGAATCACTGTTATACACCTGAAACTAATGTAATATTGTGTCAACATACTTTAAAAAACCCTACTATGTGTGTGTGTGTGTGTACGCACACAAGGTATAAATGTATATATATGCTTGCTTTAACAAAATTACCAAATATGGTGTCCTAAAACAACACATATTGGTATTCGTACAGTTCTGTAGGTCAAAACTCTGAAATTAGTTCAATGGGCTAAGTCAAGGTATGAGAAGGGCAACCTCCTTCTGAAGGCTCTAGAGTAGAACCCATTTCCTTGCCATTACCAACTTCTCCAAATCCATTCCCTGTGTTCCTTGGGTCATGCACGTTCCTCCATCTTCAAAGCCATCAGCACAGCATTTTGCTTCAGTCATCGTATTGCCTTCTTCACTTTTTCTGACCTTTCCTCCTTTCTTATTCTGTTATTTAGGGGCTTTTCTTTAAGCATTAAAGGAATGAAAATTACTGGACCAGATATTTAAGGAACTTAAAGGATTAATCAAAGAGAAAACTGTCCCTGAATTTGGTTTGATGTTTCCAGGAAAATATTTTAATATTCTCTGTTCGTATTATATGCCTGCTATTTTAATCAAATTCTGTGAGCAGGAAGATGTTTAAAAATAATTAACCACCATTTGGTCACATGTCCACCACTATGTCAACAGTAGTGTACTGTGATCAACAATCCTATCAGAAATGTATAGACGTGGGGGTTCATGAAAGGAAAGCATAATTCCTATTACCAAAATAAGAAATTCTCAGTACAGAGACAATTCTGAAATTGACAAATGAACCTGATGTCTATGTAGCACAGTCAGTTTGGTAAATTTCTACAACATCGTGTTGGTTTCAAAACTACCAAGTGTTGGGGTACTTGCGTGGCTCAGTCAGTTAGGTGGCCAGCTCTTGATTTCAGCTCAGGTCATGATCTCAGGGTCCTGAGTAAGCCCCGTGATGGGTTCCACACTCAGCAGGGAGTCTGCTTTAGGATTTTCTCTCTCCCTCTCCACCTACTCCTACTCATGCTCTCTCTCTCTCTCTAAAATTTTTTTAAAAATTAGAAAAAATTGTTTAAAAAGTGTCAATTTCATATCTTCTGCCCATTTTTTGATTTGTTTGTTTCTCGTGTATTGAGTTTGAGAAGTTCTTTGTAGATCTTGGATACCAGTCCTTTATCTGTAGTGTCATTTGCAAATATATTCTCCCATTCCATGGGCTGCTGCTTAGTTTTTCTGTTTCCTTGGCTGTGCAGAAACTTTTAATCTTGATGAAGTCCCATAAATTCATTTTATCTTTTGTTTCTCTTGCCTTTGGGGATGTATCATGAAAAAGGTTGCTTTGGCCGATGTCGTAGAGGTTGCTGCCTATGTTTTCCTCTAGAATTTTGATGGATTCCTGTCTCACATCGAGGTCTTTCATCCACTTGGAGTTTATTTTTGTGTATGGTGTGAGATAGTGGTCAAGTTTCATTCTTTTGCATGTAGCTGTCCAATTTCCCCAGCACCATTTATTGAAGAGACTGTCTTTTTCCCACCGGATGTTTTTTCCTGCTTTATCAAATATTAGTTGCCCAAAGAGCTGAGGGTCCATTTCTGGGCCCTCTATTCTGTTCCATTGGTCTATGTGTCTGTTTTTGTGCCAGTACCATGCTGTCTTTGTGATCACAGCTTTGTAGTATAGCTCGAAATCCGGCATTGTGATGCCCCCAGCTTTGTTTTTCTTTTTCAACAGTTCCTTGGAGATTCGGGGCCTTTTCTGGTTCCATACAAATTTAAGGACTATTTGTTCCAGTTCTTTGAAAAATGTCCTAGGTATTTGATCGGGATAGCATTGAAAGTGTAGATTGCTCTGGGTAGCATGGACATTTTAACTATGTTAATTCTTCCGATCCATGAGCATGGAAGAAGATATGAACAGACACTTTTCCAATGAAGACATACAAATGGCTAACAGACACATGAAAAAATGTTCAAAATCATTAGCCATCAAGGAAATTCAAATCAAAACCACACTGAGATACCACCTTACGCCAGTTAGAATGGCAAAAATAGACAAGGCAAGAAACAACAATTGTTGGAGAGGATGTGGAGAAAGGGGATCCCTCCTACATTGTTGGTGGGAATGCAAGTTGGTACAGCCACTCTGGAAAACAGTGTGGAGGTCCCTTAAAAAGTTAAAAATTGAGCTACCCTATGATCCAGCCATTGCACTACTGGGTATTTACCCCAAAGATACAGACGTAGTGAAGAGAAGGGCCATATGCACCCCAATGTTCATAGCAGCAATGTCCACAATAGCTAAATCGTGGAAGGAGCCGAGATGCCCTTCAACAGATGACAGGATTAAGAAGTTGTGGTCCATATATACAATGGAATATTACTCAGCTTTCAGAAAGAACGAGTTCTCAACATTTGCTACAACATGGACGGCACTGGAGGAGATAATGCTAAGTGAAATAAGTCAAGCAGAGAAAGACAACTATCATATGATTTCTCTCATCTATAAGAACTAGGAACATCAGTAGGGGAAGAAAGGGATAAAGAAAGGGGGGTAATCAGAAGGGGGAATGAAACATGAGAGACTATGGACTATGAGAAAAAAACTGAGGGCCTCAGAGGGGAGAGGGGTGGGGGAATGGGATAGGCCGGTGATGGGTAGTAAGGAGGGCACGTATTGCATGGTGCACTGGGTGTTATACACAACTAATGAATCATCGAGCCTTACATTGGAAACCGGGGATGTACTGTATGGTGACTAACATAATATAATAAAAAATCATTATAAATAAGAAAAAAAATAAATGTGAAACATAAAAAGAAAAAAAAAGTGTCAATTTCAAAATAGGCATCACCATTCTTGGAAAAAGTTCCAGTGTTTTAAAATGAAGACTGTTCTGTGTTAGCTCTCAACAATAGCCATCTTGTGTCTAACAGTAATGACTAATAATGTCTAATAATTGTACCTAAGAATAGAGATCTTGACTTATGAATGGATTCATCAAACACAGTGGGTCTATCATATTTCTCTATCCTGGATGCTGCCACTCTAATTTAAAATGTCACATCGTAGCCGGATAATTGTAACAACATCTTGTTTGAACCATTTCATATTATGATCTGCAAACTATCCTCCATATCAAATCAAGCTTCCACACTTTTCTCATTTTTTCCCTATAATCATTAAATTATGTTCTTTTACTTTGAAAATGGTGGAGGCACTCTTAGGTATATTAAAGCATGGGAGGTTCTTGTAAGAGGATATTAAATAAGAGTGGTACACAATCTAACCAAACAGTGAATACCAGAAACTAAGATTCATTTCAATTTCAGTGATAAAATAATCTTGTTGCCTCCTCAGACATGTATTTATTTTTGTAGTTTCTGACTCTGTTAACTGTCTTATTGATGATAGTCTTTGGATCAGGTACTCAGTTCCCTCCCTGACTATGATTTTTGTGAAGACAAGGACTGTCAGTTTTGTAATGTATATCTACTATCTGGATAGCCATATACAGATTTTCACACTAGAAAAAGATGAAGGATAGATTTAGAGAAAAATATACAAACATTATTTAGTCAAAATACCAAGCAGAATCAAGAGTAGAAAGAAGAGAAGCAGCAATTGTAATTAAGATTATTAATCACAGTCATCTATTCTCTAGTAGATGCAAAATCACCACACGATATCTGTGCTAAAGCAGACTTCATTGAGAGCTATGAATGGCAAAGACCCAGCTAAATGTAAATACTAGCCCTGAGAAGAGAATAGGACAAATTGAAAATAGTATGTATTAACAGATATATTAGAGAAACAACACATTTTGAAATGAAGAAAGACTGAAAATGTACAGGGAAAAAAGGACAAGTTGATCTAGATAGAGAACAGATAGCATTGAGATATAACTTGGTGAATTTACTCAACTTCATGGTAAAGAAAGTTTTCTGTTATTGGAACAAGAATAACATAAATGCAATGAATGGAGTGGGATAAAACTGGAATGGAAACATAGATGCTAGAAATGGAGCAAAGTTAAATAAGTAGAAGGACATTGTAATTCAGTTAAAAAGCAAACACAAATACGCAGTCTCTAGCGTCATTGAGTGAAGGTTAATAAATTGAAATCAGAATGTATTTTAAATTAATAGTTTTTTTTTTAAAAGAAAGCAGCAATAAAATCAAATAGAAGTATAAAACCGAGCAGATTAATATTACCAGAGAAAGGATGAAAAGTATGGTGCCAAGGCATGCCTGGGTGACTCGGTTGTGCATCTCTCTCTCTCTTTCTCTTTTTCTCTCTCACATATACAAACTTGACAAAAACAGAATTTAAAGGTAAATATCAGTTTTGATACCAGACAGATTACTAAATCAGATGTTCACAGGTATAATCTAAGAGTTTACTATGGAATAATAAACTGTATATTCATGCAGTTTTCCTACTAGGAATTCAAGGATAGTTTGGGGTAAAAGATATACTACATCGAACATATATATATCAAATGTCTGAAGATCATTAGATCATTTTTTTCTCTCTCTCTTAGGTGTGTATGTGTGTATTTGTGCATATTGTCTCTAATCCTCTTTATGAACTTTTTTTTTTAACCTATCTATTTCTTTACCCATCTATCTCAAAAGCCAGCATTGTGCTTAATAGCAAAATCCATGGGACATTTCAGTTCATTATTAGTAGTGTTTTATATTTTTTGGTGGAACACTTAATATAATTTCTAAATAAATAATCAGATAGACAATAAAGTGGTGGAAAACACCCCATTTATTATTGGAAGGAAAATATAACAGAGTAAATTCAACAAAAAATATTCAGTATATAAATGAAGAAATGTTAAAAATGCTACCCAAATATTTAAGTAACTAGAAAATGAACTATGGCAACTAGCTTATTTTTTATTCTAAAATTCCTGATTTACCAAAAATTTTAAATTTAGCAAGAGTTATAAAAATGCAAGAAGAAAACTTGGGAAACTCATTTATAATGTCCTAGTGAGGGATGACATTCTAGGAGAAAAAAAAGTTATTGATAAGTCTTCTTAATTTTTTATTATGTTAGTCACCATACAGTACATCCTTAGTTTTTGATGTAGCGTTCCATGGTTCATTGTTTGCGTATAACACCCAGTGCTCCATGCAATATGTGCCCTCCTTAATACCCATTATTGTCCTGTCCCAATCCCCCACCCCCTCTCCTCTGAAGCCCTCAGTTTGTTTCCCAGAGTCCATTGTCTCTCATGGTTTATTCCCCCTCTGTTTACCTCCTTCCTTCTTCCCTTCCCACTCCTACCAATCTCCCTGCTATTTCTTATGTTCCATAAATGAGAGAAACTCTGTGATAATTGTCTTTTTCTGTTTGACTTATTTCACTTAGCATAATCTCCAATAGTCCCGTCTATGTTGCTGCAAATGTTGTGTAATCGTTCTTTCTGATGGCTGAGTAATATTCCATTATATATATGGACCACATCTTCTTTATCCATTCATCTGTTGAAGGTCATCTCGGCTCCTTCCACTATTTAGCTATTGTGGACAATGCCGCTATGAACATTAGGGTGCATATGGCCCTTCTCTTCACTACATCTGTATCTTTGGGGTAAATACCCAGTAGTGCAATTGCTGGATCATAGGGTAGCTCTATTTTCAACATTTTGAGGGACCTCCACACTGTTTTCCAAAGTGGCTGCACCAACTATAATTCCCACCAACAGTGTAAGAGGGTTCCCCTTTCTCGACATCCTCTCCAACATTTTTTGTTTCTTGCCTTGTCCATTTTTGCCATTCTAACTGGCGTAAGGTGGTATCTCAATATGGTTTTGATTTGAATTTCCCTGATGGCTAATGAATTTGAACACTTTTTCACGTGTCTGTTAGCCATTTGTATGTCTTCATTGGAAAACTGTCTGTTCATATCTTCTGCCCATTTTTTGATTTGATTATTTGTTTCTTGTGTATTGAGTTTGCGAAGTTCTTTGTAGATCTTGGATACCAGTCTTTAATCTGTAGTGTCATTTGCAAATATATTCTCCCATTCCGTGGGCTGCCTCTTAGTTTTTTTGACTGTTTCCTTGGCTGTGCAGAAGCTTTTTATCTTGATGAAGTCCCACAAGTTCATTTTTTCTTTTGTTTCTCTTGTCTTTGGTGATGTGTCATGAAAGAAGTTGCTATGGCCGATGTCAAAGAGGTTACAGCCTATATTCTCTATGATTTTGATGGATTCCGGTCTCACATCGAGGTCTTTCAGCCATTTGGATTTTATCTCTGTGTATGGTGTGAAAGAGTGGTCAAGTTTCATTCTTTTGCATATAGCTGTCCAATTTCCCCCAGCACCATTTATTGAAGAGACTGTCTTTTTTCCACTGGATGTTTTTTCCTGCTTTGTCAAAGATTAGTTGCTCATAGAGCTGAGGGTCCATTTCGGAGTCTGTATTCTGTTGCATTGGTCTATGTGTCTGTTTTTGTGTCAGTACCATGCTGTCTTGGTGATCAAAGCTTTGTAGTATAGCTTGAAATCAGGTGATGCCCCCAGCTTTGTTTTTCCTTTTCAACAATTCCTTGGCTATTCAGGGCCTTTTCTGGTTCCACACAAATTTAAGGGCTGTTTGTTCCAGCTCTTTGAAAAATGTCATTGGTATTTTGATCAGGATGGTGTTGAAAGTGTAGATTGCTCTGGGTAGCATAGATAATTTAACTATGTTTATTCTTCCAATCCATGAGCGTGGTATGTTTTTCCATCTTTTTGTTTCTTCTTCAATATCTTTCAAGAGTAATCTGTAGTTTCTAGAATATAGATCCTTTACCTCTCTGGTTAAGTTAATTCCAAGATATCGTATGATTTGGTGCTATTGTAAATGGAATCAATTCCCTAATTTCTCTTTCTTTAGTCTCATTGTTCATGTATAGAAATGCACCTGATTTCTGAGCATATTTTGTATCCTGCCACATTACTGAATTGTTCTATAAGTTCTAGTAATTTGGGGGTGGGGTCTTTTGGGTTTTCCATATAGAGTATCATGTCATCTGTGAAGAGAGACAGTTTGAATTCTTCTTTGCCAATTTGTATACCTTTTTCCCTTTTTGTTGTCTGATTGCTGTTGCAAGGACTTCTAGTACTACATTGAATAATGCAAGAGTGTGCATCCTTGTCCTGTTCCTAATCTTAAGGGAAAGGCTTTCAGCTTTTCCCCATTGAGAATGATATTGGCTGTAGGTTTTTCATAGATGGTGTTTATGAAATTGAGGAATGTACGCTCTCTCCCTATACTCTGAAGGGTTTTAATGAGGAAAGGATGCTGTATTTTGTCAAATGCTTTTCCTGCATCAAGAGGGTCATATGGTTCTTGACTCTTTTCTTGTTGATGTGATCTATCACACTGATCGATTTGCGAATGTTGAACCACCCTTGCATCCCAGGGATGAATCCCACTTGGTCGTGATGGATAATCCTTTTAATGTACTGTTGGATCCTATTAGCTAGGATCTTGTTGAGAATTTTGGCATCCATATTCATCAGGGATATCGGTGTGTAATTCTCATTTTTGATGGGGTCTTTGCCTAGTTTGGAGATCAAGCTAATACTGGCCTCATAGAATGAGTTTTGTAGTTTTCCTTCTGTTTCTATTTTTTGAAACAGCTTTAGAAGAATAGGTATTATTTCTTCTTTGAATGTTTGGTAGAATTCCCTGGGGAATCCGTCAGGCCTGGACTCTTGTTTTTGGGGAGGTTTTTGATCACTGCTTCAATCTCTTCATAATTAATTGCTTTGTTTAAATAATCAATTTCTTCCTGTTTCAGACTTGGTAGTTTATAGGTTTCCAGGAAGGCATCCATTTCTTCCAGGTTGTTTAATTTATTGGCATAAAGCTGTTGATAAGTTTCTAATGATCCTTCCTATTTCATTGGTGTTGGTTGTGATCTCTCCCCTTTCATTCATAATTTTATTAATTTGGGTCCTTTCTCTATTCTTTTGAATAAGTCTGGCCAGTGGCTTATTGATCTTATTTATTCTTTCAAAGAACCAGCTTCTAGTTCTGTTGATCTGCTCTACTGTGCTCCTGGTTTCTAATTCATTGATCTCTGCTCTAATCTTGATCACCTGCCTTCTTGTCCATGGGTTAGTCCTGTTCTTCTGTTCTAGCTCCAGTTTCTTGAGGTGAGAATATAAAAACTGCATTTTTTATTTTTCTATTCTTTTGAGTGAGGCTTGGATGGCTATGTATTTCCCCTTAGGACCACCTTTGCAGCGTCCCATGGGTTTTGGACTGATGTGTTTTCATTCTCATTGGTCTCCAGAAATTGTTTAAACTGATTTTTAATTTCCTGGTTTAGCCAATCATTTTTGAGCAAGATGGTTCTTAGTTTCCAAGTGTTTGAGTTTCTTCCATATTTTTCCTTGTGATTGAGTTCCAGTTTCAAAGCATTGTGGTCAGAGAATATGCGGGGAATAATCTCAGTCTTTTGGTATCGGTTGAGACCTGTTTTGTGACCAAGTATATGGCCTATTCTGGAGAAAGTTCTATATTAATTTGAAAAGAATGAATATTCTGTTGTTCTGGGGTGTAGTGTTCTGTATATATCTATGAGGTCCATCTGGTCTATTGTGTCATTCAAAGCTCTTGTTTCTTTGTTGATTTTCTGCTTCGGTGGTCTGTCTATTGCTGAGAGCAGAGTGTTGAGGTCCCCTACTATTAATGTGTTATTATCTATATGTCTCTTTATTCTGGTTAAGAGTTGGCTTGTATATCTAGCTACTCTCCTGTTGGGGGCATAGATATTTATAATTGTCATATCCACTTGCTGGATACATCCTTTAAGAATAATACAGTGTCCTTCTGTATCTCTCACTACAGTCTTTAGTTTAAAATCTAATCTGTCTGATATGAGAATTGCTACCCCAGCATTCTTTTGAGGTCAATTGGCATGAAAAATGGTTCTCCATCCCTTCACTTTCAGTCTGGATGTATCTTTAGGTTCAGAATGAGTCTCTTGTAGACAGCATATGGATGGGTCATGTCTTTTTATCCAATCTGCAACCCTGTGGTGTTTTATGGGAGCATTTAGGCCATTCACATTGAGAGTGATTATTGAGAGATATGATTTTAATGATGTCATGTTGCCTGTGAAGTCTTTGTTTCTATAGATTGTGACTTTCTGTTCTGTATCACTCTTGGGGCCTTTTTACTTTTATAGAACCCCCCTTAATATTTCTTGTAGGGCTGTCCTGGTGGTCACATATTCTTTCAGTTTCTGCCGGTCTTGGAAGGTCCTTGCTCTCCATCAATTCTGAATAACAGCCTTGCTGGATAAAGGATCCTTGGCTCCATGTTTTCTCACTTAGTGCTCTGAATATGACTTGCCAGCTTTTCCTGGCTTGTCAGGTCTCTGTAGACAGGTCTGAAGTTATTCTGATGTTCCTCCCTCTGTAGGTGAGGATTTTCTTCCCCCTGGCCACTTTCAAGATTGTATCCTTGGATCTAATATTTGTGAATTGTACTATTATGTGACGTGGTGTTGGTCTGTGCTCATTGATCTTGGGAGGGGGTCCTCTCTGCCTCCTGGACATGAATGCTTTTTTCCCTCACCAGATTAGGAAAGTTGTCAGCTATAATTTGTTCGAATATCTCTTCTGGACCTCTCTCTTTCTCTATCCCCTCGGGGATGCTGATGATTCTTAGATTGGAATGTTTCATTGAGTCAGTAATCTCCTGTAATCTACATTCTTGAGATTGGATTTTTTTGAGCAAAGTCCCATTTTTTCCTTCTTTTCTATCATCCCATCTTCCAGTTCACTAATTTGTCTTCTGCCTCATTTACCCTGGCTGTCAGAGCATGTAGTTTAGACTGCATTTGATTCACAGCATTTTTAATTTCTGCCAGATTCACTCTCATTTCTGCCCTTAGAGATTCTATATTCTCATTAATATTTTTGTTAAAAGTTTTTTTCAAGCCTACACATCATCCTGAGCATTGTTACTCTGAACTCCATTTCTGACAATTTGGTTATATCCATATCCATAAGTTCTGTGGCAGAGGCCAGTCCTGTCTCCTTTCTTTGCTGGGGATTCCTCCTCATTATCGTTCTGATGAGGAGAGGTTGCGGGGATGCTCAGAGCCCAAATTATTGACCAGGATCCAGGCAGTGTGCACTTGTTTTATAGGGACCTTAGGGATGTGGGCTTCTTGATTTTTCAGCCTGCCTTTTGGGGGAGGGGCCTGCCACGCGGATACTCAGGCAACCCTGTTTGGGTAGAGTTGCCCCGACCCCTGTGGGGTGGCATGGGGATGGGCACACTGTGAACCGGTATTTCTGGGTTTTGTTCTCTGGTGGCTTTCCCTGGTGATTTTCTGTGACTCTTCTGAGAGTCAGAGCCTCAGTGACCGTATCCTAGCCTCTTTCTCAGAACAGAGAGATCGCAGTCTGCTCTCCACTGAGCTCTCCTAATCACTTTAACTCTTTTTCTGTTGGTGCTGCTAAAAACCCTACAGCATCCTGGGTTGTGCCACTCTCCCAGTCATCACTTCTAGGGCCAGCACATCTCTGTCCTTTGTGTTTCTAATACCGCCAGCCACCCAGGGTTCCTGTGCATGCTCCTGAGCTCCTGGTTTCAGTCTGGTTCGGGTGAGCACTCCGGAGGTCCAGTTTTCAATCTGTTCACACGCGTGCTCCTGAGCTCCTGGTTTCAGTCCTGTTCCAGTGAGTGCTCTGGATCTCTGGTTTTCAGTCTGGTTGCACATGCACTCCCGAGCTCCGGGTCTCAGTCTGCTTTCCTGCAGGTGCTGGTCTGTGAGTCCAGCCCACTCCCCAGTGCAGGTGGCTACTGCTTCCCAGTGCCAAAGTGCGGCAGCTCCCTCCTCCTTCCATTTATCTTCTGATATCTGTGCCCAGATTCACGGCTCCTCACTTCATACCTCAATATTCAGCACTGGAGATGTTCATTTGTAGAGATCCAGATGTATCTTCCTATGTCTCGGGCTGAATTCGTGGGTGTTCAGGATGATCTGGTAGATATCCAGCTCACTTTGGGGGACCAGTTGAAAAAAGGTCCCCTACTCCTCTGCCATCTTTTTCCCTCCCAGTTATTGATAAGTCTTAAAATAAATCTATGACTAAAAAGTCAGCAAGACAAAGTCAAATAAATGATAAAGCTAAATATCAGCAAGTCATAGTTTGGATGAAAGTATTATTTTATAAGTTATTTTCAGGTCAAGCAAAAATACACAAAAAGTGTAGATAAATAACATGAATAAACCATTTCAATATAATACATAAAAATGTTAAAAACTAAAAATACAGTAATTCAAATTAAAACTACAGTAAGTTCCATTTGCTGTCAATTGGTTTGGAGAAGATTAAAACATTTTGATAACTCATTGCTCATGAGGGTTTATGGGAACAAGACCAAAGCTAATTAAGCAATTACCTTCTGAAACTTCAGTTGCTTTGATAGAAAAAAAAAAAGAGAGAGCTCTAGTGTGTCTCATGCATTTATGTTTTAGCCACCCACAAATTAGTGACCAGAACTGATTATATATAGTGCCCCACACAGTCACAGAAGGTCTGTGAAAGGAAAACTTTTGAATGAGTTGCCCAAAAGATGGAAATAAACAATATTTTATAAGTAATGCTAATAAGCACCACATTCTGCTTCTACTCATCAAATAATCAATATATTTTCCTCCACACAAAATACTGTTCAACCCTCTCCAAAGCACATTATTCAAATATCACAGATTGTATCAAAATGGTAAAATAAATTTTTGCTTAAGAATGAATCAAGGAAATAGAGTAGATATGTAGAAAATAGGTTTAACAGCCCCTCTAAAAAGTAAATAATAAAGCCCCAAAGCAAGAGTCTTAATGTTTAGCATGCACCTTTTTTTTTTTTTTTTTTTTTTGGTAGATGATACATTTGTGGTGGTAGGCAGAGGGGTGGAGTTTACCTCTATAAATTTGATTCATTTGTAATATGTACTTGTTCAGCTTATTGGCCTAGTCTTTGCAATCAACAAATAGCCTGGCAAGTGATTAAGTAGTTAATTAATGTGGGATAGATTAATAATTTTATAATCCAAGTTTGAGATCTTTATGTGTTTTTTTCTTTTTGGTGAAATATTTTAACATTTTAGAACATCTTTCTCTAGCTGGAAAAGACCAAACCCAACAGCATATATCCCTGGCACTGAATGTAAAAATGAAAAAAATAACCAAATTTTGCATTTAACTGATTATTCTGGTTTTATATGTAAGTCATTATAAATATATTCTTAATATTCCATGATTTCATGATAAAATTTGTTTTATCATTATCCAACAATTTATTTATATTCCTTGTAATATCATTTTATATAAAGAGGTCGATGTTAAAACATAAATACCATTACTAGCACTTAGCAATTCTATGTTTTCTACTAGACAATGTTATAAAATTGAACATACCATGATTATATTGTTTATACCTTATTTCTTCTAAACTAATTTCTTCTATGAGTGGATTTGAAATACTGGTGGTAGACAAATGTAAACATAAGATTTTAAATTGTTTCTACTATTGATTTTTAAGAGGATACACATTATCCCATTAATGCAGTCATCATGTCCCTTAAATATGTTTTGAAGGATGGATTCTAACGTAGTGAATGTATGTCTGAGGTAAAATTACTGAAATAGCAACAAAACAAAACACAGAATAAATAAAATACCTCAGTGTTTTAGATGCAGAATTAATGCTGACAATAAACTGTAGTGTGTTTATAGTATCTTTATTGTTGTCATCTGTAGTCTAGAGGTTCTCTTGGGATTGCCTTTTCTTGCTCATGGAATTTTGTTGACACATTAGATGTCAGCTGCTAAAGAATTTATGGAGTGGAACAGAAGGGTGTTTCCTTCTTAAAATTTTATATACTCCAGTTTTCTTCTCCTGATGTGGCAGCTGGGATTATCTTTCGATCATACGCTGAGATTTTTGCCAGAATATATTTATAGAGGAAAATGAAGAACAGAGAATACCAAAGTTTCAAATGGCCAGCAAATCTTCAAGTTTGAAAAAAGCAATGTTTTTTTTAAGGGAAGTCCAAATAATATAGATATCAATTTGATGACTTTAGCATATCTTGATATTTTATATATTTATTTTTTTAACATTTAATTTTGCACAATTAGTTCACATATTTAATTATCTTTATTTTGATTCTTTTCTACTTGTGCATTAAGCCATGACCATGATAGTTTTGCATATAGTACTTTAAAGCTAATTTACTGTATTTGATCCAAGATATTGGGGAGGACATTTCGTCTCTTCATCAAATGTCACTGGGTTAGCCTACACAGAAGACACAGAAGACAAAAAGCTAGGCCAGTTATCTTCCCACCTGAGCCCTTGTCTCTCTGTACCCTTATATATTTAATCTCCCACTTGTGAGAAATAGCTGTTAGTGGGACTAAGCCCAATTTTACCATGCTGCATTTTACTACATGCAGAATTTAGTACATGGCAGAATCCCCAAAATTGAAACATCTTTCTTTATATAAAATGAATATGAGAAATATCTTTGTTTATTCTTCTAAGTATTTTGCCTTAAAATATTCAGTGTACTTCTACCTGATACAATTTTAACATTACTCTTACTTCATCATTGAATTTCTGTAAAGATTCTATTATAAAGATCTTGATTTGGGGGATTTAGCCATATTGATGACATCCCGGAGTTGGATTTAGCCTCCTTATTGCAGCAGTCCCTGTAAGAAGTGTAGTACTTTCATTTATACCACTGGATAATCCATATTCCAAATGACTATTTCAAAAATATTTGTAAAATTCTAGTTGTGGCAGTTTATTTTTACTTATCTATCTATATATCATCCATCTATCTATCTATCTATTTTAGGGGGAGAAAGAGGGAATTGGGGAGAGGGTGAGACAGAATCCAGGGCATGCTCCATGCCGAGCATGGAGCCTGACATGGGGCTCAGTCTCACAACACTGACTGAGATCATGACCTGAGCCCAAATCAAGAGTCAGATGCCTAACAAACTGAGTGACCCAGGTGCCCCTAAGTGTAGCAGTTTAGATTGTTCATGTTCTTTGCCACTGTAATGTAATTAATGAAGAGCATATACTAGGGTACAGGATACACACACACACACACACACACATACACACAGTAAATTGGCTTATTTTTGTTTCATATTTGTATATTTGCTATAATCTTTTAAAGAATTTTCTAAGTCACGTGACAGTTTTGTGAGAGTCAGTGGAGTTAAAATTAGTGAAAATACTCTAAACACACTTCCCAAGGTCTATACAATGGCATATTGTAATGCTTCAGAGGCAAAGGGAGGATTGAAATTGCTTTGCACTGTGGAATTTATACTCAAGGTCCCTGTGAATCTTGATACGTGATGACTGGTCAGCTGGAGCCAATGAGGGTGATGGTAGCAAATCATACATTAAATATTATTACAGCTCAATGTCTTTGTAAATTTTTATTTTATATTTTTCTTTATTAATTTTTAGTTAAAATATGTGTGGATGTCTAATATTTTTCCCAGTTCATTTTCCCCCCTGCATACAGTGGAGTCCATGGCTGTTGGGGTATGGCCCTTGATCAGGACAGCGGTACAAGGTAGAGGTTACAATCTTTATGTAAGACTGCTTGGATTTCAATCCTGGCTGAAACAGGCACTGACTGTGCCATAGGTTCCTACATTTAAAATGTTTTTATTTGGCAAAAATCGTATAAAATATCCATAACACTTGGAGGAAGTATTACCTCTTTTACAGAAAAAGAAACCAGATACGGAGATGCCATTTAATTGCATAGGGTCACACAGCTAGGAAGCAGCCAGGATGGAATTTGAGCCAAAGTAATCAGGTTTCTAACCTCTATGATAATGCTGCCTCTCAAAATCCAGGTCACATTAATATTTACCTTATAGGCATATTGCTGGGATTCAATGATATGTGAAGCATTAAGAACAGTTTAGCACATAATTAGCACTCATGTGTGCTAGTTATTGTAGTAGATGTTTTATTACCATGTGGTTGAGACTACACATCAGGTGGGAGATGAGAAGGGTAAAGATATTTAGAGAAAAGTGGAGCAAGAAACAGAGAAAAATCTTGTTAAGTACTCCAAGGTATTAACCATCTTGTTATCAATCACACTTCAGGTCTGGCTCCTTTCCTGACCCTTCTGTGGCTTGCTTCTGTATTGTTAATGAAAATAATTCTTAGATAAGAAGCATGATAGTTTTATTTCTGTGTCTGCCTATGTTAACTGATATTACTGAATAAAATACTTAGAGAAGAAAGGAAAAGAAATGAAGGAGAAAGCATATTCGTTTTTTTTTTTTTAAGCACATTCACTTCTGACCAGAGTGAAAATTTACAAACAAATAGAATAAGCAGTATTTATTAGTATAAAAAACAATAAACATGAGTAATTTTACTGATAGCATATATACAAACATTTCTATTTACTTTAATATTTGGAAACAGAAATATTACATGAAAAACTATTGCCGAATATTACACAAAATGTTTGGGTTACTTCTGTGTGTGAATACATGTATATATGTGTTTGCCAATCTTTCACTTTTAAAAAGTTTTGGCACTTTGTTCATGCGTTCTAAAGGAATAAAGGAAGAATCCTCATCCCATCATGGAGAAGACCATAACTTAATCATGGGGAAAATTCCCACACAGCTCACCTACTTGTTCAACGCATTTATTACTTTATAAAGTGGGTAAATCATTAGCCTTACTTCAAGACAAATCAAAGTATGCTGTATATGGTTGTTCCAGTTCATACTCTCACTTTGCCTATAGATTTGACTTGAGGTATCTGAAGTGAAAACCAATCTCACTTTTCTCAAATAAAACACATATGAAAGCTTTTCAGTAAGAGACAAAATAATATGACTTCCATTCTATTGTGAGTAATGCTGGTTTGCATTATACTAGTGGGAATGCCTTAGAAATTGATATTTGAAATATTTTTCTAATGCAAAATATTTTCCCAGTGGTTGAAAGGGAATATGCAATTAAAGGGAAAGATTCAGAATATGGCGGGGAGTGACCATTGTGTCATACAATATGTGTTCACTATTAATTGGCCCTGCCAAATGACCATGGTTGGGTTAAGAAAAATAGTTATGACTAATCTTCTGTCTATTAACTCAGAATTCAATAATTCAGCCATTAAGATATCCCCTGCATCTTACTGGCTGAAAACTTTTGCTTGATTCTCCAATCATGAATATTTAACATGAAAGAATAATAGCAATATCTATCTTTGGATTTGTTAGGAAGATTAAGTAAAATATATGTAAAACATTTAAATGATGCCTTGTACTTATTAGGCACTTGATAAATCATACTAAGAGGAGTAATAATGCCATTCTCACTATTAATAATGATATAACACATTTGGAATTTTTATTCATCTCCTGGACAACCAACACAAAAACCAAGTAGAAGTAATTACTTTTAATGACTCTAATTTGTATCATCCTATACCGTGGCACAACCACTACTTTTTTGGAAACCAAACAGTAACTTTGTCTATATAGAACTGGAACGAGTGATATAAATAAACCCTTTTATTGTATTATCTGAATTAATATTTTTATTTTCTTTCTTACTACTGACAGTGGAACTTGATACATAGGAAGTTAATATTTATCTTTTCCTAAAATACAGTGACAGATAAGAAATTTGAACTCAGCCATAGATCTCCTCTTTGCTGCTTAAGTTACTTCATTGCAGCTGTGGCAGATTTTTTCATATAGAAATTTCTTGAAAACTTTATAGCCTTACATATCGCATTTAATAATACCAAAAGGAATCTGCTGTGATCAGTAGTGATATAATGAATGCCATATGAATTAATAATAATTGGCCACTTCTTGAAGTTTTAATGGCTCCATCTGTCTCTTAGTTCATTGGAAATAATTAATATTCTCTTGCTTTTTCTTGTGACAGTAATTCATACATTGTAGCCTCTGATGGTTATATTCGTCCCTGAACATAGAACCAATTATTTGAGTTAAGAGAGGATGAGGAAATTAATTCCTATTTCCCTAACTAATCTGAAGAAGAAATGATACTTCACTCTTGCCAGGTTGATTCTTATTTCTGAAGTTCAACCACAAGGTTGCCAGGATGGCAGAAAGAAGGAAAAAATGCAATGCCTGTGACAAGCACACAGTCATTGCTACTGCAGTTAAGAGAACAAAGTGAAGTAAGTCAAGTAGCTTATCATGTATTTATCTGAATTTCACATTTTTAAAATATCTTGTAGACTGGCATATACAGAATGCAGTGCTCATTCAATTGTCTACTAGCTGACATTTTTTTTTCAGATTTTGCTTTACTTAGTTACTTAAACCACAATGCTTGCTTGAAAGCTAAGCCTATGAATACCAACTTAAAGGATACGTTTAAGAAAATATTTTGAAACTGCACTTTGATGAAAAAATGTTAGGAAAGTTAAAAGAAAATTGTAGGAACAGCAGCTTAACTTTGTTTCAAGTGGCATTAGCACAGCTGGGGGCATGGTACAATATAAATCAGTGAGATTTAAAAAAAAAAAATATATATATATATATATATATTTTTTTTTTAGAAGCTGAGAGAAGTTCTAATTGTAAGATTGCACTGTATGGGGGTTTGGCAGCCTGTGCCAGACTTCAAAGTGGATATTGTACAAAAAGTTGCTGACCTGACATCTGAACTACAGACTTTATTGATTGTGAAGAGTTTAAGATGTCTGGCATATTAATCTTTAGTATCAACAGATTCATACTAACAGAACTTAAAGGACAGATACTTAAAGGACAATTACTAATTGAGCCACACACAAGAATGGCCTTTAAGTAAAGTCTAGCCTTTTTTAATGCACATGAGAAATTTAATAAACTATAAAAATAATGACACATTTATGCTTAGATCTCAAGCTAAACCAGAATGTTTAAAGGCATATATAGATAAGGAATTCCAAATATCTATGACTTGTCAAACCTGAGGGTGAAGATGCAACATATATAGATTTTTTTCTATCACTTGATATATTTTTTCATCATAAGTGTACTCTTTAATCACTATCCTCATTTTTTTTTTTTTGTTTCTTAAATTCCACATAGGAGTGAGGTCATATGGTATTTGTCTTTCTCTAACTTATTTTGCTTAGCATTATACTCTAGTTCTATCCATGTTGTTGCAAATGGCAAGATTTCATTCTTTATTATGGCTGAATATTATTCCATTGTTTTATATATGTATATATACATACACATACAATCTTTATGTAAGACTGCTTGGATTTCAAACTTCTTATATTTATTGAGACTTGTTTTATTGCTAACATGGTATCTGTTCTGGAGAATATTCCATGGGCAATTGAAAAGAATATGTGTTCTGATTTCGGATGGAATGTTCTGTATGTATCTTTAAGTCCGTTAGGTCTAATGTATTCCCCAAAGTCATCATTATCTTTTTGATTTTTCCATCTGGATGATCTATCCATTGATGTAAGTGGGGAGTTAAAGCCCTCTACTATTATTGTATTACTGTCAATTATTACTTTTATGTCTGTTTATATTTTCTTTATGAATTTAGGTGCTTCTATGTTGAAGGTATATTTGCAATTGTTATATCCTTTTGTTGCATTGTTTCCTTAATCATAATATAATACACTTTGTTTCTTACAGTCTTTGTTTAAAATCTGTTGTGTCTAAGTATCACAACCCTGGCTTTTCTTTTTTTTCTGTTTCCATTTGCATGAAATATATATTTTACATTCTTTTCATTTTCAGTCTCTATGTATCTTTAGGTCTGAGGTGAGTCACTTGTAGGCAACATAGGTGGGTTTTACTTTTTTATTTGTTCTTTCATCCCTTGCCTTTCGATTAGAGCATTTAGAACATTTACATTTAAAGTAATTATTGATAATTATGTACTTATTACCATTTTATGGTCTCTGTTGTTTTGTAGTCCTCTTTTCCTTTCTTCTCTTGCTCTATTTCCTTGTGATTGATGACTTCCCTGGTGTGATGCTTATCATTACCATTAGGTTCATACTTAATATTGTAAGTATATAGCAGTCTATATTAAGTTGATGGTTGCTTAAGTTTGCACACATTCTAAAAGAACATTTTTATTCCCCTTCTGCACATTTTATGTATATGATGTCATATTTTGCATTGTTTCATTTTGTGAATCTTTTTTTTTTTTTAAGATTTTATTTATTCGTTTGACAGAGATAGAGACAGCCAGCGAGAGAGGGAACACAAGCAGGGGGAGTGGCAGAGGAAGAAGCAGGCTCCCAGCAGAGGAGCCCGATGTGGGGCTCGAGCTCATAACGCTGGGATCACGCCCTGAGCCGAAGGCAGACGCTTAACCGCTGTGCCATCCAGGCGCCCCAATTTTGTGAATCTCTTAATCAATTTTTACATAAAATTGATTTTACTATTTTTGTCTTTTAATTTCATATTAGCTTTCTAAGTGATTGATCCACTGCCTTTACTGTATGTTTGCTTTACTTGTGTAGTATTTTTCCTTTCATGATTTTTATTTGTTAATTTTTTACTTCTGACCTTTTCTTTTCCACTTAGAGAATTCTCTTTAACATTTCTTGTAAGGCCAGTTTAGTGGTGATGAACTCCTTTAAATTTGTTTGTCTGGGAAACTATTGTTCGTTCAATTTTGAATGATAATCTTGCTGGGTAGAGTATTCCTGGTTGCAGTCTTCCCCCCCCCCCCCCGCCCTTTTTCTTTAGCACTTTGTATATATTATGCCACTCTCTTCTGGCTTACAAAATTTCTGCTAAAGATCAGCTAATAGCTTTATGAAGTTTCCCTTATATGTAATTAGTTGTTTTTCTCTTGGTACTTTTAAGATTCTTTATTTTTAGTCTTTGACATTTTAATATTTTGGCTCTTGGTGGACCTCCTTGGTTCACCTTGTTTGCTGCTGTCTGTGCTTCCTGGGCCAGGATGTCTGTTTCCTTTCCCAGCTTAGTGAAGTTTCCTATTATTTCTTCAAATCAATTTTCTTTCCCTTTCTTTTTCTTCTCCTTCTAGGCCCCCCAAAATGTGAACGTTAGTATGCATGATGTTTTCCTAGAGATCTCTTATCTTCATTTTTATCTATTTATCTTCTGCTGTTCTGCTGTGGTGTTTTCCATTATGCTGATTTCCAGATTGCTGACCTGTTCTTCTGCATTGTTGAATCTGATGTTGATTCCATCTAGTGTATTTTTTATTTCAGTTATTCTTCTCTGTTTTCTTTTTTAAAGCCCTTTGTTCTGGTTGTCACTTAATTCATTAAGTGACTCTTGTCTCATGTTCAGTGAGCATCTTCATGACCATTACTCTGAACTCATTATCAGGTAGATTGCTTATCTCTGTTTCATAGAGTTCTTTTTCTGACATTTTATGTGTTCTTTCATTTGGAACTTAGTCCTCTGTGTCCTCAATTTGTTTGATTCTCTGTGATTGTTTATATGAAACAGCTACTTCTCCTAGACTTGAAGGGATGGCCTTGCATAAGTACATCTCATGTGTGGATCACATGTTCCTGGTAGCTTTGGCTGGTGGGCTGGAACAACAGTGGTCAAAGGCTGAGTGTTTTGGGGCACTCTGCATGGGGCCATCCTGGTGGAATAGCCAGAGTTGAAGTCAACATGGGTCAAAGTGGTCTAGCGACTCTTGTGTAGAGGGTGCTCTGGTGGGAAAGCTGAAGCTGAATTGGGGCCAACCTGGGAGTCCTGGATGTTCCACATTGGGGGTACCCTGGTAGGGTGGCTGGATCCAAAGCAGACATGGTCTATGAATTCCTGGGGCACTCTAGGCAGGGTATTCCAGCAAGGCAACACTGAGCTGAAGCAGGTGTGTGCTGTGAAGCCCTAGGGTTCTCTGTGCAAGGAGTACCCAGGTGAGTCCATTATAGTGGAGGTGGGTGCAAGCCTGGAGTGTTCTAAGATGCTTTGCAGCTGTGTTCCTTTGACAAGATGGCTAGACCTGTAGTGAACACTATCCAGAGATGTCTCTGTGTGTACTGCACTGTGGATGCCTTATTTGGAGGGCTGGAGTTCAGGGGGAATGAGTAGGGAGGCCACCTTGGGAAATGGGTGGGCTGTTATTTGCTATAGGCCTGGAGCTTGCTGATGTGGTAGGTCAGAAATATCCTGGACCCTGTTCTGATCTGTGCTATCAAGGTGGAGGGGGAACATAAATGCATTTGACAGTTCCTCTGACCCTTGGAAGAGCTGCAGCAGCATCTCTGCTATTCGGCAGAATTTTAGGGCTGGTTCCTTTATATTCCATTTGCTGTTTTAAAATGCAGCTCCTTTTCATGCTCCAAGATATCTGGGTCTGTTGTGGACAAGGGGCACAGAGCTCACTGAGGTGAGAGGCTGCCTAGGGAATCTGGACCCTGCTTCTGTGTATGCTACCAAAGTAGAGGAGAAACAAACAGTAGTGTTCACCAGCCCTTCTAACACTGGAGAGAGTTCCAGTAGGTCCCACCACTATTTGGGAGATGGTTGGTTCCTTTACATTCTAGTTGCTTTTTTAAATCATGCCTTTTGTTCTAGTCCCAGGGCAGACAAATCTGCTTCTGGTCCCGCAGCACTATCCCTCTGCAGTTCACAGCATCAGAGGTGGGGTTCCCATCATTATAGTGTCTCAGTCTCTCCATCTCTCCTTCTTTTCTGTACATGGTCCCTCTGCCCTCTATTATGCAGGAGGGATGTTCAGTCCTCCCTTGGTTTTTCTTCAGGAGATATATATATATACACACACACACACACCTGATGTGTCCGTAAGGGAAGTACATTCAGGGTCTTCCTATACTTCCATCTTGGACCCTCTCTCAATCTGAACTTACATTTTTTAAAAAGAAACCTGAAACTAATATTACACTATATGTCAACTAACTGGAATTTAAATTTTAAGAAGTATTATTAAATGCTTATTTTTTTAAAAAGCAACCTGTTCAAATATCAATGCCACCTTTGTTTTTCTTTAAATATTTTATTTATGTATTTGAGAAAGAATGCACAAGTAGGGTAGGGGGCAGAGGAAGAGGGAGAAGTAGACTCCCCACTGAGTAGGAAACATGATGTGAGGCTTGATCCCAGGACCTGGGGATCATGACCTGAGCTAAAGGCAGATGCTTAACTGACTGAGCCACCCAGGCACCCCTCAATGCCACCTTTGAAGATAAATTGCATAGGGAATAATGCTATTACTATTATTACACTTTTGTAAAGGATTTTAAAAATAAATTCTTTAAAAAAGAGAAGAAATTCTTCTTTAATCACTGGCACCATGGCCTGTTTCACACAGGTATCACAGGGAGTGGAGTGAGGCCAGATTCTTTTTCCGTGTAAGGAGGGATAATTAATTTGAGAATTACTCTATTTGTAGAGTAAGCATTGTTAAAGTGGAAGCAATCATAAAATAGGGGAAAGAGGAAAAGAGACAACTGGATTTCCATTTTTCCTATATAAGGGTGTCAAAGTTTGAAAATTTAAGGATATTATTTAATGACATGGAGGTAAATATTTTTTCAGCTGAAAGAATGAAAGTCGTTTCCTTTTGGAAGTAGGAGAAGGGAGAAAGGACCAGGAGACTGCTGTTATCCATAATGTCCCATATAACTCATTAACTATACTATGTAAATTTACACTTTGGGTAAAAGTTTAAAAAAATATTGAAGTGACACTAAAACTACAAACATTGAATTTACATTGAGAACATTAAAAACATTGAAGCTTAGTTACTAAACCAGAATCAAAATATTTACATGTGTTTGCTATGCCTGTTTATGAAGACCTTTAAAAATAAAGGAGATTTGGGGGTGCCTGGGTGGCTCAGTCGTTAAGCATCTGCCTTCGGCTCAGGTCATGATCCCAGCATTCTGGGATCGAGCCCCTCATCGGGCTCCCTGCTCAGCAGGAAGCCTGCTTCTCCCTTCCACTCCCCCTCTTGTGTTCCCTCTCTTGCTGCCTCTCTCTCAAGTAAATAAATAAGATCTTTAAAAAATAAAGGAGATTTGAGAGATTTTCAGGTCTTTGTTTGAGTCTTGGTTATCTTTGGTCCCCTAAATTTAACTTTTTAGATAATATTTTATACAAATTAAGGTTTCTATTCTTAAAATTTACTTTTTTCATAATTAATTTTCATAAGCTTATACTTATGTAATACCAAGCCTGCAAAAGAATGATAGAAATAACTTGTTCCAAATATTAGTCCATTTGCTTTATATTTCAATATATGAAGTTGTACTATTTTAAAATAATGTACAATAAAGCTGTATTTCACAATGAATTAGTGTATTAATTATGAGACAAATCAGGCCAGCAGTGTTTTTTCTTTGGTTTCCTTGAAATTTCAACAAATGCAATTTTACTCTAAGAATATTTCACATATCAAATAATGAGTAAATGTCTTAGTTATATGTAATAAATACAGTTTATTGAAATTTGAATGTCTTCTCTTGCCAGTTGCTCTCAAAATGTTTTATGCCATTGAATTGTATGTTTCCCATGTATATTCCAAATAATTATACATTTTTCTTCTTAGCAATTTCATTATAACAATTATGATTAAATGTTATTTGAGGGAGAATACTGTATAAGAACACACTATTAAATATATCAAAAGCCAGCGGAAATATATAAAATAATTCTGACCTCAGTAAAGCATATCTATAAAGCCCCTGCTCATAAACATTCTCAAAGTACTAAATTTAAATTCCTATGTCTTAAAGGATAGACATGCAAATATAAAGAAACTACATTTTATTTACATTTTATTCTTATTTTTTAGAGTAAAGTCATTGCCAAATCCGAATTAGCGAATACTGAATTATTGACATTAGGGGAAATACAATTAAGTTTCTAAGCCTCTGGCTGTAGCATTTTTGTCAATTGATCAAAACATAACTGTTTCATATGTTTGTCTGTTTAAGACACCTTGTTAATAATATTGCTGTTTCATTAATATTGAATTCATGGACAGCAGCACTATAACTCCTGGCTGAGCAAAGCTTATTTATATATATTTTCTCTGTAAGCCACATCACAGTTTTCTTAGCTAGTAAGGACACTAGACAGCACTTAAGCACTATGCTTGGGACCATTTAAATTATGAAATCACCACCAAAAATATGCCACTTAATAGACCATGGAAAGTACATTTGTTTATAGTATGAGACCTGAAACAAGAAGACAGAGTATTGCCTTATGCTAGCTCAGCTGGGAACTAGGGAGTCTGGCCTTGTGACTTTTTTTGTTGCTCTGAACTTTTCCAGGAAAACACCAATGTTTATTGATTTGGGGGTCACAAACACAGCATAGTGAGTAGACAAATTTATAAATACATAATTAAAGAAAACTGATCAGCTGTACTTTTATTAAGTTATCATCTGTATGACAGTAACTATAAAATAGATATGACCTATTGAAATGTTGACTGAGTCCCCATCCATACCATCAACTCCTTGAATGTTCCCACTTAAATATATTAAAGGAATGACCATTCCAACATGCCCCAGACTGAATTATTCTTCTTAATCAGCAAAATGCAATTACCTGTACTCTGAAAATATTAAAACTTAAAAATTATTTATCATACCCAGTTTGAAGCTGTGTTTACAGGTTTTTTACAGTTCTGAATCTTATTTATTTATTTATTTATTTATTTATTTATTTAATAGTTCTGTATCTTTAATATGAGCCTCTAGATGTGGCCTCATCTAGTCTTCCTCCCTCACTCTTTGAATTCTGGCCATTAAGATGCATTTCATATCCTCAATATGCATGTTCTTTCTTGTTTCTGGGTCATTAAACAATATGGTTTTCTCTGTGTTTGGAACACCTTTCACCCTTAACCCCTTTACCTAGGTAATTACCATTCTGTCTTTAGGAATCATTTTAAACATCACTTCTTTAGAGAGACTTTTCTTGACTCTACAGACTAGTTAGGTCTCCTTTGTTATATCCTAATCTTTGACTTTGACAATACTCATTATACTTGTAATTTATTATATAGCAGATTTAATTTTCATTGTTATACACTCAGGGATAAAACAAATGTGTCTGTATTTACTAATATGTTCAGTTATACTTGATATATTCTGCTTTTTTACTATGAGCCTGATAGCACTCAATTTATTTCTGTCACTTTTAATAAGATCAGCCACATTAAGATGATATTAATTGTATTAATTAAATTTAGCATACTGTAAGATCATCTAAAATATGGAGATTTTAATAACATAGGAGTAAATTATCTCTCATAAACCACTCAGAAATCTAGGCTTACAGTCCAGCTCTGCTCAAAGAGGTAATCCTGGCATCCAAGTTCCTTCTATTCTACAGCTCTGACATTTCTAAGTACATCATCCTGAACTGCATGTTTGAAGCTAAGTTACTTCAAATATTGAAGCCTATGAGAGGAGAAAAAATTGCAGCCTATGAGAAGAGAAAAAATAAATTCTAGGGTGAAAACCTTGGAGATAGTCTGGAATTACACCCATAATTTGTACTATGTCAGACTGGATTTTTGTTCACAGCTTTTCTTCCCTTTAACAGAATTATATGTCTAAACCTTTTGCGACATGGCTTTGCAGTGTCTACCACTGTATTAAGTAGAGAAGATATCCCTGGTTCATTGATTCAGGGCTTGGCTACTTAACTATTGGAATGTGAATGGAAATGAGAGTGTTGGATGGAATGCTAGTTCCAGTCAGAAACTTTAAAATGTTTTTTGTTTCTTTTTATCTTTCTTCAGCTTCTACCTTTCTACAAGAAACAAACACACAGTGGCTGCTCCCTGAGGATTCCCCAAATAAAGAGGTATTATGACCCATTGTATAGATAGACCATATTTTGTTTATCCAATTGTCAGTTGATGGGCACTGACCCATTTCTATTTTTTGGCTATTATGAATAATGAATACAGCTACTTTTGTGTAAAAGTTCTTGTGTGGGCATAGGTTTCATTTATCTTAGGTTGTTGGGTCAAATTGTTTAATTGTTTGATAAACTGCAAGGCTGTTCGAAAGTTACGGTATCATTTTATATTCCTACCAGCAGTTAATGAAGGTATCCAATTTCCTCAAATCCTTGTTAACTCATTATTATTATCTGACTTTTTGGTTCTAGTCACCCTAATGGGTTTGAGGTAGTACCTCATTGTGGGTCTTTTGCAATTCCATATGAGTTTTAGAGTCAGCTTGTCAATTTCTACAAAGTCAGGTAGGATACTGATTGGATTGCACTGAGTCTCAGTTTGGAGTTACTGCCATTTAACAACTTTATATTCTCTGATCCATGCAACAGGTGCTTTTAAAATTATTTATTTAACTTACATCAGCAATGTTTTCTGTTTTTCAAAGAACAAGTTTTGCATTTCTTACATTAAATTTATTTTTGAGTATTACTTTGAAGATATTTAAAATTAATTTTGAATATATTTTAAATGGAACTTTTCTTAATTTCACATTCACAATGTTTGGCACAATTGTGTAGAAAAGCAATTGATTCTTGTATAATGGATCTTGTATTCTGCCAAAGTGCTGATTCATTTATAATTTTGAATAGTTTTTTAGTGGATTCCTTAGGATACACAGGATCATGTCTTCTGTGGGTAGAGTTATTTTTATTTCTTCCTTTCCAGTTTGGATGACTTTTGTTTCTTTTCCTTACCTAATTGCCCTGGATAGAGTCCCCAAAATATTGTTGAATAGAAGTGGTGAAAATGAACATTCTTTATGTTGTTCCTGATCTTAGGAGGAAAGAATTCAATCTTTTACTATTAAATATGTTATAGATCAGTTTTGTTTTGTTTTGTAGACTTTTCTTTATGGGTTCAGGAAGGTTCTTTCTGTGCCCAGTTTGTTGAGTGTTTTCATCATGAAAGATTGTTGGATTTTCATTAAATGATTTTTCTGCATCTTTTGAAAACTTCTTGGGATTTTAATTTTTTATTCTTTTGATATGATGTATTGCATTAACTGATATCAGATGTTGAAACATCCTTGTATTCCTGGCATAAATCCCATTTGGTCATGTTGTGTAATTATTTCTATTTTGTTGGATTCAGTGTGCTTTGTATTTGGTATTTTGTGGAACATTTTTTGCATACATATTTATGAGAGATACTTTTCTGCATTTGTGGTGTGATTTCTTTGCTTTTGATATGAAGGTAATGGTGGCTTCACAGAATGAGTTGGGAAGTGTTTTCTCACCTATTTTTGGAGGGAGGAAGATTTTGTAAAGATTTGGTATTAGTTCTTCAAATGCTTCATAGAAGTGTATCCTTTAGATAGTATATAATTGGAGCATGTATTTAATTTATTTATATTTAATGTTATTTATATAGTTGGATTTATGTCTGCCATTTCACTTTTAAAATTTTTCTGTTTCATGACTTTTTTGTTCCTCTAATTTTTTTAATTTTATTTTTCATTAAGTAAATATTTTATAATAGTTTAATGATTAATGATATTTTTAGCATATAAGTTATGTTATTAGTACTGGTTTAGAGTTTACCATATTCATTTGAACTCATCTGAATTACTTTCGGATTCATAGTTTAATTCCAATTATATATAGACATGTTATTCCTATATAACTCTATTCCCATTCCCCTTTTTGCAGTATTATAATTATGCACATTATATTTATTGTTTTAAACCCAACAATATATAATTATTGCATTTTTATTTGTTGTCGTTTCCTTAACCCAATACAGTTTTGCTCTATTCACCTCTTTTTTGCTATTGTTGACAAATATGTTACATATATATTGGATTTATTTATTTTATAGGTCCAAAGATATATATACACACATTATTTTATGCAATTGCTTTAAATCATTAGAGAAGAAAGAGGAAAAATATGAATTCTTTCGTCTTATAAAATTACATAATTACTCTTACTGATACTTTTGTTTTTTTCATGTGAATACAAATTACCATCTGGGGTCACTTGCTTTCAGCCTGAAGAATTTCCTTAAGTGTTTCTTGTAAGGTGGATCTAGTTGCAGCAATTTCTCTGTTTATTTTTATTTTGTTTTGTTTGTTTTTGTTCTTGTTTTAATCTAGGAGAGTCCTTTCTTAGCCTTTGCTTATGAAAGATAGCTTTGCTACATACAGGATTCTTGGTTGAAGTTTTATTCTTTGAGCACTTTGAATATATTATCCTCCTGTTTTCTGGCCTCCATTGTTTATGCTGAGAAGTCTACTATTAATCCTATTGTGGTTCTTTTGTAAGTACTGAGTCATTTATCTCTTGATGCTTTTGAGATTTTCTTCTAGTCTTTGACTTTTAGCACTCTTAGTATGAAGTGCCTGTGAATATTTTTGTCTTTATCCTACTTGAAATTCACTGAGCTTTCTGAATTTTAGTTTAATGTTTTTCATCAAATTAAGGCAGTCTTTTAGGCATTAGCTTGTCTAATACAGTTTAGTTTGCATTTTTGGATCTCTTCTTAAATTTGTTTCACTACAATATCCGTTGTTCTTGAGAATGACTTTAAGGGTTGAACTTCTTCACTCTCTGCTACAAATGAAGTCAGTTCCTTTGGAAAGAAATTAGGGGCTGTTTAAGGGCTCTTTCTCTTTCCACACACCTGGGAAAATCTCTGAGCCTGGGCTTTGGAGCTAAGAGGGAGGATAACACTAAGCTTTTCTGATAATGGTGCCCATACCCTAAGGGCTCAGAATTTGTTGGGGAGGGCAGGAGCCTGGGGTACTTTTCACTTGCCTCTCCTGTTTCTGAAGCTAAAGCAAGAGTGATCAGGGCATTAGTATTCTCAACATGCCTCTTCCATTTCCCAAGTGGGCATTAGGGGTAAGAAGAGGTTTCCTACCTCTCTACCACAGTTTCTGGGGCTTTGCTTCAGCAACATGTAGCTGGGACAGGATGAGAAATGGTGACATCTTGTTTCTCCCAGAAAGAAAGTTTTTTATTTGAGTGCTGAAGTGGAAAGGAGTCCAATATTGAGTGTAAAAGTCTGGAGTGGAGTTTCTGATCTGGGGGAAGAAAGAGAGGGAAATGTTTTGGTTCAAAGTACAAACTCTCACCTTTTTTTTTTTTTTTTTTTTTTTTGCTGAATTTTTATAGGTTTATGGATGTTTCTTCATTTGTCATCAACACTTAGGACTATTTCTGGAAGCTTTAAGATATTTATATATAGTTTGATCAGTTTCCCATGGAAGCACATTAGAGGAACTCTTCACACTTTCATATTGGAAGCAAATATGTTGAGTTGAAATGTTTTAAAATTGACTTCTATCTTAAGTGTTTAATCTAAGCTTCTGAGGCCCCATGCAACACAATTATTCTGTCTTTTTTCTTTGTTCCTGTATTATTTTTTATTTTAATGTATCAGATTTAAAGTTTAATGACCAAGCATTGCTTCCAAATTATTCACATCTTTTTTACTTAAAAGGAACCCTACTGTGTTGACTTGCTCTAAAATGGTAAATGCTCCTTCCATATTACAGAAACAAGTAAGCAACAAGTTAAGAGTCAGAAAATTAACTAGAACAAATGTGGTAATTCTTCTCTCCTAGCTATCATGTTGAAATTTATATGATGTATTAGCTATGCATAGCTTATAAATAATGTCAGATGATGTACCACAATACATGCAAATTTTTAAAAATAGTGAGGTATGTCCTAAGATAAACATTATGCAAATGTCAGGCACTAAACACCAAGACCATGGAAAGCCCACCTATTTGATAACTCCTGAACATAAGGAAATTGACTTCATTATTGACAAAATACCACAAAACCTCAAACCTGTGTCTATACATAGTGTTATCAATTCATAGGTAGATTTTAAGAATGACTCAGACTTATTACAAAATCTAAGATGAATAAGAAGTAAATTATAATGGCTCAACAGTTTACATGCCATGTTAGAAACATACATTAATTTTATTTTACATCTCTCCAGAAGACAGATGGTTATTAGTTAGGCTTTACAATGAAACTTGTATACTAATCAAGTAACAAGGAAAATGCCCAAGCCTACATTGGCATAATTTAACAACTGCAATTATTGGGCAAGGCAGTCTGTGAAATTAATGATCTCTACATGTAGAGCTTCTAAACAAATACCATAGTGTTTGAAAGAGGTGTATTAATCTGGATCCATGGTGTATCTAAATAGACTCTTTCCCCAAGTTACTAATTTAATCTCTGGTGTAAAATGAGGGTATTTCACTTCAGAAGTTAAGAAAGTCACTAAGTACCTCATTTTCTACTAAGATTTTTAATCACAGGGAGATGAAGTTTGTAAAATAATGGATATGCTAGTTTTCTGTTTCAAAATACAATGATAATCATATAAACTGTCTAACTCTTAATTGTTGTTAAGCAATGTCATTGTGACACCGGCATTGACTTTAGAAAATTTTTTCCATGAGAAACTGAAATTGGATGGATATTTACAAGTATGACTCATAGATTGTCTTTTGAAAAGCATTTTTTTTGTACATAAGCACTGCTATGTTATAATTGCAGAATCACAATATAATAATATGAAAATAATACTAGTTGGCATTTAAAAAGTTATATCTTTGTACTGTGTTTTAAGTGATTTACAAATATAACTTCTTTAGTCCTCACATCATATTTCTCATGCAACCTGTTAAGAAAATTGTTCTAGTTGGAAAAAGATAATATCTGTATTTCAATTTTAGTAGATTACCTTAATATCATGGAACTCAGTATCCAAGTAAGAGTCCTATTTGTCATACCTAATGAATGCCCCCTGGAAGCTGATGGCAGAATATTACCATTATTCAAATTTATATGATCAGCCTATCCTATATAGACTCATTTGTGGTGACAGACAGATTAATAAGACTTCCTTGCACTTGTGTTGTTTTTTATACTTTTTAAAGCAAAATAGAAATGCCTTGAATCTTCTGAAGATTTGAAAGAATGACCCTATAAATTATTTTGGTTCATTCTGAAATGACAACCTCGTTCTTAGCTCCCACCAGAAACTGTCAGTATCTCCACTGAAAAGCAGAATATAACTTCAAAGTCAAATTAGACTTAGAGGTGGAAAAAAATAACTGGATAAAAAACAGACTAAAGCAGCAGAGAAAAAAAAAACCTAAAACATAATAAAATGTGAAAATCATTAATTATTATAAACAAGCATAATGCATAATTGTAAAGCAATAATTTTAGTAGGTTTTATAAATACTATGAAATGGTTATTGCACTTATATCTTAATATAATTATTGGAGGAGGCAATAGAAGAGAACATCATGAGGTTAATTCCCCGCACTGTCCCATGAAAAGACAAATTTGTAGGCAGAAAGCTAATGAGCAAAATAATGGCAAAGAAGTAAAAAAAATTTTGGAAATAAAAGAGTCAAGAAGAATGACACCGAAGGATGTTTGAATAATTGGGTTAAGATGGGATACATTGCAACCTCAAATGTTTTGTGCTTTTGAAAGCTGTAGAAACAGGAATTTGTTCAGGGTGTTGCATTATCACCCAAGGCACTTGCAGCGTTGATAACACCGGCAATAAGAGGTGTTTCTTTCTGTGACTTCATGGACTGCAGTCATCTATGAGTAGACTAGAAAAGTATATTACTCATGAGTGTAGGTGGGGTACCCTGATGTATCCAACAGTGATAATCTTGGATGGCAAACAATCTTTGTCATGTAGGAATTAGAGATGTGCCTCTAAAAAAAAAATACTTATTTGAGAGAGAGAGAATGACCAAGCATGGGGAGGGGCAGAGGCAGAGGGAGAGAGAAACCCTAGCAGACTATTCACTGAGTGAGGAGCCAGACAAGGGGCTGATCCCAAGACCCTGAGATCATGATCTGAGACGAAACCAAGAGTTGGACTCCCAACCAACTGCAGCACGCCGGGGCCCTGAGATATGTCTTTTTTTTTGAGAATTAAATCTAAAAGCAATGATTTATGCCCATCATGTGATGAAGTATGAGGATATCTAAGTTTTTGTAATGTGTAAGTTTAAAAATATAGTATCCAAAAGCATAATCTATTTGGAAGGGGATGGGTCATGGAATACTAATTATAGTACAAGTCTGGGAGTTACTTAAATCAGTTCTACCTTCATTCTATTGGGCAGAGGTGTATGACTTGAACCAACTAACTGCAAAGTGAAAAGGCAAATGGATTCAGCCACACATCCTAAGACACACTGACAGAAAATTACGATATCAATGTTCAGCAAAAAAGTTACTAAGCATATAAAGATGTTCACATTCACTAGTAATCTAAAAAAATGTTAAAATATGTTACAGAAATTACTCTCATTCACTTTTAGTAGACCTGCATGAAATTCATTTTAAGAAAACAATTTTGACATTTTGATTCGAGTCTTAAAAATATTTTAATATAGTTACTTGTTCTCAGTAACTCTCACAATATAATAAAAAAAAAACAGGCAAATATTTATGAGTAAATATTCCATTGCAATATCGTTTGAAGTACCATATATATTGAATTTTTAGTAGTTATTTCTAGATGTATAAATTATGGTAATGTTCTTTTTTTCTACTTTTGTATGTTTGGCAAATTCACTAATATTAGATAATGTCATTTTGACATACTTAAAAAGAATTGCATCATAAGAGTTAGGTTTCATTTTGAGTTTTAAAAAAAAGATACTCAAAATAAAAATGATTTCAACACAAAGCAGAAATTGTGTTCTCAGATAAAAGGAGATAAGTACTCAGGACTAATAGTGTAGCTCAGTTCCATTAGAATCGCATTCTATCATACTATTTCATTGTGCATCTAAAGTGAACTTTATTTTCATGGTGTCATTACATCCATATTTGAAAAGATAGTATTAGGTGATAATTCTTCATAGTCTGGCACTTCTGCATATATTCTGAGGCCAGAAGCCAATTTAAGAATGTCTATATGAAGCAGGCATCCCTGGAAAGATTAAATAGTCACTTCCTCCAGAGACATCTCTCCTCTTTGAGGATCTCTCCTCTCCCCAGAGACATTCCAGGTTAGAAAAGTGTTTCTTTTATTTGCAAGACAAATTTGCTTATATTCAGGATAATTAGAAATGTTTTCCTCTTGGGTGAATATTGGGTAGATTTGCAAGCAACTCCCTGGTAAGATTATGAGTTTCCACAAGCTTAGTGTTCCTCGGCTGTGAAACAGACCTATGCACATAGCATCTATTCTGCATTGCCCTCATAGACTTGGGGGTAGGACAAGGAACACTGATGTGAGTGTGAAGCTCATGCTGCCTACCGTGCCCTCAGTGCAGCCCAACTGTCTAAATCAATTTGGAATTATTGTTTCCCTACCATCTAAATTTATGAAAGTATAGCAAGTCATCCTAGGAGCTATGGCACTGCTTAGGACCTGATTGACTTCTTGATGGGTAACAGATGGGGAAAAAAAGGGGGGGGTAAACCACACTTAAGAGCTGTCTTGAAAGAGGGTTCCCAGAACCTACCATGGATTGCTTGGTAAGAATAGTCAAGGAACTATACAAATCTTCAGTGGTGGCTGGGAATTGTAGTCTTTATTATTGCTATGTGTCCAGAAAAGTTACCAGCAGTTCCATTATAGAAGTGAAATAAATATTATAGGACAACAACCTGCTGTCCTATTGCAGTAATTACACTAAAAAAAGGAAACAGACAATTGGCAAGAAAATGCAGAGGGAAATAAAACTCCTTAATAAAAGTTTTTACTCTATACGTTCTCAAACAATCAAATGTTAAGATATCTGAATAATTTAATAATATCTGAATAATTTAAAAATTTGCTCAGGTGTCTGCTGACCAAAATGAACAATCAACATAGTATATTAAGTTGAATGTTTGGAATAATGTATTTAAAGTTTAACCAGATTTTAGGAGAATTTTTTGAAATAAAGAATGAAGATAAATGCTGACAGTTTAACAACAAGAGATAAAAGAATGTAAACTTTCATCCAGTATGTCCTCACAGAAATATCCAGCTGACAGGATAGAGGGAATGTCAGAATACACATTAATGGGATATAAGAAAGAAAATGTGTTAGGAATCTGAAAACATTAAGGCACTACATAAAAACTTCAATCGGTAGTTTAATCCTATTGATTAAAATCGAATAGTGATGAAAAGTCAATGTAGGTATCTAGATAGCAAGAAATAAGTCAGGATCACATGAAATGAATAACTTTTCCCCTCTGAAGTTACTGTGATTGTAATTCTTATGATGCAGGAGAGAGAGAGAAATCTTTAGCTCACCAAAAGATACACTTAAATACTCTAAGCATTTCTCAGTTGATTTTGAAGAGAAAGTAAAATAAGTACTAAAACTGTCAAGTATCAGATTTAGACCTTTGGTAATTGTGATTTTATTTTATTTTCTGTAATTAAACCTGTTTACTCATTTTCTGGAATTTTTTTTTAAGCAGGTACAAAGTGGTTTAAGTAAACCTAATTGTATTGAATAATTGTGGAATGATGTGATCTTGTTATTAAATGCCATTCATTTGTTTTATTTGCATATCATAATGGCCTTATCTGTTTTCCAATTAGTTTACCCTGTTTTTAGATATCAAGAGATTCTAACAGAAAACTCCCAATGGATTTTATTATGGGTTTGGTAAAAATGTCCGATCTAGCAGATAATTACACATTCCAAGACACTTTTATAGGCTTTTATTTCATAGCCCATGAAGCTCAATATTTCGTGAACTTTATAGTCCATGAAATAAAGAGCTGGTGTAGCAATAAGTTAAACCATTTAGGTTTCAAAAATGAATGCTAATTCTGAGATTCATTATGCTATAAGCCAATTGTCTAATGAGTTTGAGAGTAATTTTATTTTTATATATTTAGAGCAGGCTCCTTATCACATAAACAAATTTTTACTGACGAAAAAGTGTGCGATCAAAGAAGTCAAGCAAAATGAGGAATAGATTTCCATCTGTGATTTCAATAACAATGTAGATAGACACATTTCTGTGCCCTCCAGGGTTCTTTGTAGAACTACAAGACCTGTGGTGAGGTTTGAAGAAAATCTTTAACTGCTATAAAATACAGATAAATGCAAGGGCATATCAGAAGTAAAGGTAATAAAAAGCATTAATTTAAGTCTATGAAATCATGGAGTATTCATTCTTAGAGTGGCTCTTATTTTGAATGAAGCTCAACTATTTCTTCTAACCTGTGTGAAAGAAATGAGTTTCTGTGGAAAATGAACACTTATTTTAATGTTGACACAGGTATTACAATGCTTCCCATGGCTTAAGTGGATATATCCCAATGTGTGTTCCACAGAGCACTAGTTTTCTTAGGAGTTAGAAGAGAATTTTAATGACTTCTCTTTGAACTCTGATGAATTCAGAAAAGGGAATTCTGATGGTTCAAAAAAAGGTGAAATACTGCATTAAACCAATTTAAATTTTTGTTGTTGCTGTTGTTTTTGAGGAAGGATTTCTGAGAGATCTAAATGTGCAGTGTGCTGCGCAAGACTCCAGTAAAAAGACGAGCATTGCACTACAAGACTCAGTCTTCATGGAGCTTCACCCAAGAGAAGCTTTCCATAGAACACATTAATTTAAATGGTGACTTCATGATTCAATGAATCCACTCACTTTCTGATTGTTCAGACAAGGGTACTTCCCGGATAAAAAAAATAGTGATCCTCTCTTAGCCCAGTTATAATTTAGATTTAAAGGAGTAATTTGGGCATATGTTAAGGAAGGCTTTTTTTTTTTTTTCTGCCCCTCTGCTTCATATTTGATCAGTTAATTATTTTAAAAAATTTAGTATATGTTGTATACATAGAAGTGTACTAGGTGCTCAGAAAAAGAATATTTTTCAGGTTTTTTTTTTTTTTTTAAGACTCATTTTGTCTTTTGTCAAAGTTCTAGTACCTCTGGTATCAGCCATCTGAACCACTTCAAGGCCACCAGCAGAATTATGCCAGGCCCTGAAAACCCCCTGAGATGGCTTTATGTACCTAGGTCTATTTAAAATTACCAGTTGCCCTAAGAAGTCCTCTAAATTTCCTGCTCTACAATGAGAGAGCAAAATCACAGGAGTCGTAGGGCAAGAAAATGGAGAAGTATGGATTAAAACCCAAGTTTCTGACCCAAGTTCTGTCTTTTTACCACCATATTTCCATCTATAGGTGGTTCTGTAAGCTGTAGAGTTATTCAGGAACTGGGACAGAAATTAGCAATTTAAGCTTCACATGTTGTTTTTCCATTTAACAATGGTGTTATTGTGTTCATATTACTTAATTTCACTTGGTTCAGGTTATTAATCTACATAATCATGTTAATTATTCTTTTTTATATGTCTTTCTCATAAGATAGTAGAAATGGGTATTCTTGTTCCCAATCTCAGGTGAAAAAATATTCACTCTTTAACTGTATAATACTAGCTGTGGGTTTTCATAGATGTCCTTTATCTTGGTATGGAAATTCCCTTGTATTCCTGTTTTGGTGAAAGGTTTTTTTTTTTTTTTAATTATGAATGGATATTATAACTTATCAAATGTTTTTTATATGCCTACTGAGATAATCACATTTTTATTCTTTTTTATTTTGTAAATATAGTGAATTCCATTGGTTGATTTTTGAATGTTAAGCCAACATGCCTTCCTGGAATCAATCACACTTGATCATAACTATTCTTTATATGTTTTGTTGTATTCCATTTGTTAAATTTATGTTTAGAATTTCTACATGTGTTATTTAGGGATATTGGTTCATACTTGTATTTACTTGTAATTTTTAAATTTACTTCTAATTACATCTAATATCTATCTAGTTTTGTTATAAGAGTAAAACAAGCTTTATCAAATGATTAGGGATGTATTCTCTCATCAATTTTCTGCAAGAGGTTGTATAAACATACCAATTCTTAAATGTTTACTAGAATTCTCCAGTGAACCTATTTTTTCCTTGAGTTTTCTTTACATGAAGGTTTCAACTACAAATTCAATGTTTTTAATAGATATAGAATTATTCACGTTATCTCTTTCTTCTTGTTTGAGCTTTGACAGTTTGTCTCTTTCAAACAATTTGTCCATTTTGTGTTACTAGTCAAATTTATTGGCTAGATATATTGGTAAAATTATAATATTTCTCTAATATGCTTTTAAATTCTGTAGTGATTTGGTAACTTCTGTTCTTTCTTGCTTTTTTTTTTTTTTTTTTTTTTGCTCTGTTTAACTTTATAGATTGATGAATTTTTGGTTTCGTAGTTTGGTAGTCAACTAGTGATCTGTCAAAAGACTTCCTTAAGTGTGTTGACCTCATATGTATTCTACTTTTTGGCATGGAGATCTGTTTATGAATACTCACCTTCAAATTTTAGGAAGTTTAGAAATCAACCTTAACTTTTATTCTGCTTTTTGGAGGTCCTCAAGGTAAGCGCAAAGTGAGTGTTTTGGGCCCTCTCCTTTCCAAGCCCTTCCTGTGTGTGAACACAACTCTGTGTATGCACCCATTTTTCATACCCGCATGCATATGTTGGAGCTTTCCACAGTCTTCTGTTTGTGGTCTAGTTCACTAGGTATTCCCTTCTCATTTTGACTAGGCTTTTGTTTGCTTCATCTGAAATCACAGCGTTAAGCACCTGTGATGTTATTGATTCAGGTAGATTGATGTTGTTTTTAAAAGTACCCTAGGACTAGTGCTATTTTAGGGGTGTCTGAAAAACAGCTGACTGCTCTGGGTATGAAACTATTAGCAGAGCTTCAAAAGACATCATCTCCCACCATTAGCTTTAAGGCTGCTGGCTTTTCCTGGCTACCACATCATGGAGCTGAAGATATAAGTGAGACTTGTAGCTCCAAGCTAATGTGTCACAGACCTGAAGTTCTCACAAGGTTTAGTAGTTTTCTTGAATAAATGCTTTCAGGTTGTTCTTTGCCTTTGATTAATTTCCAGAGTTTGGAAATGGCTCATTTAGGTAATTTTGCCAGTAATTTTGTTGCTTTTGTCAGGGAGAAAATTTGCTGAGGTTCTGTGAGTCCCCTCTCCACAAAACCATATATACTGACCACTTCTAGTTGTGTGTGTGTGTGTGTGTGTGTGTGTGTGTGTCTGGTTTATTTTTCTTCATGTGGGGATTAAGACTTCTTGGAATGGACTTGTCTATAATTTTCTTTTGATAATTTTGTTCACTACCTGGTACCTCAAGAATTAATAATGTGTTGTCTTAAGACAATATTCTTAAGAAGTACCCTGGCACAGAGGTGGAATGGAAGATGGGTATAGTGAAGATAAATGTTATACTCACTAACAGCTCACAGATTAAAGTCTTCAAGTAAGAGCTGGATCCAAAGAATCACCCACATTCATTTGCTATTTTAAGGGATGTTTAATGTTACTGCTGACTTTGTCCAATTTGATCTGAGTTTTTGAGGTAAATTTAACGTTACTGATTTTTGTTCGTGGGAGGACATTGATTATTCAGAAAATATCATCATTGTGTGTGTGTGCGTGTATGTGTCTGTGTGTGATTCAAAAAAACAGTCAACGGGAACATTAAGGGATAGTAATAATTCATTGGTACTTACCAATGTTTGATGCAATGAGTACTTTAACTTTTCCAGTATCCAGTACGCACAATTATTGTACCCATTTTACAGTTAACGATATTTACCTCTAAATGGATTATATGACTTAAATAGCTAGGGAAACTTTGAATGAACAATGGATCCCAGGCAGTCTTGTTAAAGTAAATTTAACTGGATTTAATAGAAACCAAATTAAATAAGGAGAGGGGGAAAAATGTCAAGACCCTGTCCTTTTTTATGGCAGCATAATATTATATATATTACATAATACACATACACATATACACACAACCCACATCTTCATCCATTCATCCATCAGTGAACACTGGGCTGTTTTATTGATCACCTGGCATTTCTACTCTTAATTTTTGGAAGAACGTCCATACTGTTTTCCACAGTGGCTGTACCAATTTGAATTCTCACCAATAGTGCGCAGGGATTCCTTTTTCTCCACATCCTTACCAACAGTTGTTAATTCTTATCTTGTTTATTCTGGTCATTCCTACAGGTGTGAAATGAAATACCATTCTGGTTTTGATTTGAATTTCTCTGATGATTAGTGATGTTGAGCATCTTTTCCTGTGTCTGTTGACCATCTCTATGTCTTAGGAAAAATGTCTATTCCTTTCCTCTGCCCAGTTTTTAATCAGATTTTTTTTTTTTTGGTTTAGAATTGTATAAGTTCTTTATATGTTTTGGATATTAACTTCTTATCAGATATATCAGTTGCAAATATTTTCTCCCATTCAGTACATTGCCTTTTTGTTTTGTTTTGTTTTTCCTTCACTATGCAGAAACTTTTTATTTTGGTGTAGTCCCAATAGTTTATTTTGCTTTTGTTTCCATTGCCTTAAAAGACATATCTATAAAAATATTGCTGTGGCTGATGTCAGAGAAAGGATGGACGTAGGGTGTATTAATTATCCCAAGTGAAATAAGTCAAAGAAAAATACCTTATGATTTCACTTATATATGGAATCTAAAAAAATTAATAAACAAAAAGTGGAATCACACCTATAAGTACAGAGAAAAAAACAGGTGATTGCCAGAAGGGGGTAGGGGTTAAGGGGATGGGCAAAATGGTTGAAAGGGAGTAAGAGATAAGGGTCTCCAGTTATGGAATTGAAAACTCATAGAAATGAAAGGCATAGCACAGGGAATATAGTCCATGGTATTGTAATAGCATTGTAAGGTAACAAAGGTGATACACTTGTGGTGAGCATAGCACAATGTATAGAGTTGTTGAATTACTATGTTATACACCTGAAACTAATGAAACTTTATGTGTCCACTATATTCAAAATAAAGAAGAGAGAGAGAGAGGAAAAGAGTGGGAGGATAAGTAACCCCAAAGGATATGAAATGTAAAATCAGTAAATAAGAACAAATTATTGAATTGGTTAAGCCTGTCAAGACAAGGTGTTATGTAGATTTAAATGGCATACCTGTATTAAGAAGCAGGAGGAAAAAAAATCAGGTAAAAGAGGTAGTATTTGAAAAGAGAGATAAGCATTCAGAATTAGCTTGTCCAGCTAAAGCTGGAAATTTAGAAATACAGATCATATCATTATGATATGAAATGATTTTAGATTCTAAATTCTAATTACAACAATGCTAGGATTGATTGCAATTCTCTTTTCATTTATAATTAATTTCATTTTGTCCTCAAATTCACCCATTTTGTTTTACATTATTTATAGTATCAGTAAGACAAAGATAATCAATGGGCTGCAATTTCTAACACAAAAAATTACTTGCTCACTGGACAGGTTGAAGTGGTCACTACAGGTAAAACTACATTTAGTTTTAAAATTATCCTTAAATTAAATGTCCTATGTATGAGAAAATTGATAATAAATAATTTGGACAATTAATTATGGGACTGAAAATAAACTCAACATTTTCCTGAAAGTATTGCTATCCACTTCAAAGAGATCTTTTTTTTTCAAGATACCCATAGAAGACCTTAATCAAAACTTGATGACCATATTAATTGCATAAGTTATCCAAATATACATTCCTTAAATGTAATATATGAATAAATGATTTTTACATTAAAAGTAATTTCTAATATATGCACACACTGAAGAAAATATTTGGTTAACAGACACCTTTGTACTAAGTATTTGGGGAAATTATCAATTTTAACAAAACTGATTTTGAATTAAAAATTATATTTTGAAGACCTCACAAAATCAACATGTTGTACATGTAAAAACATGAAAATGAACAAATTTCTAAGTAAAATTGTAAACATAATTTTGCTAACTAAAATTAAAAATTCTGTTATTCAAATGATGGAAAAATGAAGCACACTATTTTCTCTTTAAATTCTTGAACAGATTGTCACCATAGTAACTAATAGGCACATCAGGAGAAAATCATTCAAGTATATATTCTTGCAGGTGACTCCCACTCTCACAATCTTTTTTTCATCTGTCTCCATGCTTATTATTGAAACCAAAACAAATATTAGTGGGGGGAAAATTTCATTTGAAAAGTATTGCTTTACAAGTAACACTGACTTGCTAAATTACATATAGCTAAAATAATAAATATGCATTTAGTCTTTAGTCTGTAATATCAGTTCCTGTTTATTTAATTGTAATGGAACAATATTCTTAGGATATCTTCCATGAAAAGTAATTCTTTCTGGTCATCATTTCTAATACATATAGGCTGACCTACGGTGTGTGTATGTGGAAGTTCTTAGAGAAGTAAACCCAGAAGACTAAGTGTTGATTGAGGTATCATTATAACTAATGTACATATATATCTATCTATACCTTCCTATCTATATATATCAATAAAGAGCATGTAAAAAAGATTATATTTTCTCTGTAATATTAATCACTGCTATTTATTTGGACTTATATTACAAAATTATACTTAAGTTGACAAATCTCTGAATTAGATATTTTATACACATTTTCTTGATGACAGTATAGCTGCTCAGAAATATTAAGTAACTTGACAGCTATTTACAGCTAATAATCAGTGGGACTGGAGTGCCAAACCATGTCTGTCTATTTATAAAACTAAAGACCCTCCACTGAAATGTACTGTCACTTTCTTATTGCACAAAGAGACCAGATGGTAGATTGGAAATATATCAGGCAGAGAAGCTTTGGCTGAATTGGTAATTTTATTCCAGTACCCATCCTCTTCCTCCATATGGAAATATAAATATCACTCCACCCTATTTTAGCTAGGCACATGGCTGGTCCTTACCATTTATCAGCTTTCCTTGTAGCTAGGAGTTATAACGTGAAATTAAGAGCATTGGGAAATAAGCAGAAATTATATATGCAATTTCTGAGATTACTCTTTAAAAAGGATAATACTTTCCAAAGGCTTCCTATGTTTTCTTCTTTTTTATTGACTCACAAACAGATGTAAAGAGAAAGTGGTTTCAACCGTGCAGAATCACAACCAAAGGAATGTGGGTCCATAAGATATCAGGAACCCAGATGTCTGAATGACTCTGGTGTGAAGCAACCTTGCCAGTCTTGGATTGTTCATGACTGGACTCCCCAGAGAGAGAAATAAATTTCCTTTCAGTTAGTATGCTCTGGGACCTTTTTCTTAAAAGAACTTGAGTTGTACCCTAAATAATACAAATGCTCATTAAAAGCCTATTCAGTTAGGTCTTTTCTAGTTATCTGATATATACAAAAATTGTATTCACATAATAAACTTTAAAGAAATATTACTGACTTAAATTATTTTTATATCCTGGTTAATAGTAGAAAGAGAAGAAATAAATAATAAAAGTGGCAAAATTAGTCTCATAGTTATCAAAACAGAAAGGATAACGGAAACAATAGCAGCTGAAAACAAAATCAGAGTTCCATCGCAGCCGAAGCTAAAAGTGAGGCAATATGGATTCCTTAGCTCTTCTTATCCAGTAAAACAAGCTATAACTGTGCATCTGCAATAACAAACTTTTTCTTAGCTTAGAATTCAGAGAAAATTTTATTGCACTAGTCTTTATACCAGAGATAATTAAAAATATAGTTGATGATTCCCAGCATGGCATTTTTACAAAATGCAGGGATATTGGATGTGTGGTCATTTTTTATTTTGACTTTGGGAGGCAAAATGTTAAGACACGTTCGTGAAAACTGTCCAATTTTATATCCTCTAAATGTATGCATCCTCTAGAAGATGGGCATTTTTATGTCTTTGTAGTCTTGTTATAACCAAATTAATTGATTACCTTTAAGTAATTAATGTATTTTCTGCATATGGAAATTAATTTATATCTACATTTTCTCTTGTTTGAAAATCAGTACTCTCATAGAGTCAAATAATATTGAAAGCAGTAACATTGGTGTTTAAATATAGTATATGTGTTGAAGAAGTCAAGAAGTAAACAAAAAAGCTGATGTAGATTATTTGGTGTTAAAATACATACTTTAACGAATATGTACTTTATAAGGATTTTATGTAGACAGTAAGGTGAAAGCTGATGATAATTAGAATTAAATATGAACTTCATTATCTCTACTGAAGAAAAAATCACCTGGCTTTAGGTAATCCATCCAGATACCTCTTCTTACTTTTAGTTTATTTCTTCTAGAATAATTTTGTTTCACTTTAAAGTTTGACAATAATAATGAGAGAACAGTGGTTTAGAAAATCAATGGCTTGCGTCCACAGAGTGTTAATTTTTAGAATGTCCACAAATTAGTAACTACACTTAAATTCCTAAGACTATTTATGCTTAGATAACTTCCACAAAATGTATAAGAATAACGAATTTAGTAAGACCCATTTTCCACCGGGTGCATTTTCACCTCTCTTACCGTGCTAAAGGATCTGTTTAGGTACAAGTATCTGTTTTCTTCTGAAGCTCATCAATCATCCCCCAAATAAGCTATGAAAATATCTTTTGGATTTACATTTGTGAAAGTATCTTCACCCCTAGTAAGGATTTTGCTATATATTAAAATTGCCTTTGCTTTTATTGATAATTTTTTTAAGCTTCGATAGTATATATAATCATTTCAGAGACAGATACCTCTGAATTTTACCTAAGGTCTTCATGATTTTATATATCATAAGCATACTTGTTCTTATTCTAGGTTCTGCCAGGTTAAAAATTCATATGTATTCTATTTTTCCTTCCTTTTTTCTTCATTTCTTTGGCTCTGATCTCTGTCAATTTCTGCTTCTAAATCTTTATTTTTTCCTCTTTATTTATATGTTTACTATATATTTTCTTTGGAAAATATCAAGCATATTCTGGCTTCTTCCTAAAAATAAGTTAATATTTTGTTTGGGGTTTTGACGGTTTTCATCAACTATTCCATTGACCTTTTAATTATAACAGCATAATGACTACTGTGACTACTATGGCTTCCAAATCTCTTTTATGGGTTTTAAGAGATAATGTGAAGTCAACCACCTTATATGAAGTTTGGATTACTTTTTATCTGAATGCATCCTTGCTATCACTTATATAGAAGCTCATTTGTCAATGCAAGTCTATTTTTATTCTTTCATTCCTCCTGGGTAGCCTACCCCTTACCAGTTTTGAGGAATAAACGGATGACTTTCTGTTCTCCCCTCCATAATTTACTCCCTAGAGAACTGTTGTCATTGTCACCAGCAATCACCAGTTTTCAGAGTCTGTTTAAGAGTTCCATAAGTTGCAATTGAAGAACTGACATGCCTTCTCTATTTTTGTGAATGAAAGTGCATTTAGGCACTGGCCAAAACATCTACTGAGATCTATTTCACCCTTCAATTCTTTAAATTCTGTCCCCTTTCTCAGATGGTCACCATATGTATATCAAAGTTTAGATGATTGCTGCAAATATGGAGATGGCATAGAAGTTCATACTATAGATTTGCTCAAATCAATCACTTTTGTCAAATTGCTACACGTTAATATAATTTGGAGTTTATTATGATTTCTATGATGCTCTCGGTCTATATTGCCCTAGGTACAAATTTTCATGATGTGTGTTCTACCTTTCAGCATGGGAACTACATAAATGTACACTTTGTAGTTATGGAAAGTCTAGTTATGGTGGAAAGTGCAAATGTTTGAATCCATTATACCAGGTATAATTCCTGTTGCTAAAACTTAATAGTTCTTGTTAATTTTAGCAAGTTACTTAGATCCTTGGAGCCTCAATTTCTTTGTGTGTAAGTCATGTCGTTATATTTCCACTCAGTTGTTTTCAGGATTGCAGATTAAGCAAGCATCTACTCATCAATTACAGTCAATAAATTCTAGCTGCTATTATTATTATAATTGCCCATTGAGAGTATAGTAAAACAGCTAGTAATCCATCTTATAGTCTTTTGAGAATGTCAGCTAGGATTTGACCTTTGATCATTTTTAAATGGCAATGCTTAGTTTATAAATAAAGGGACTATGCATGGTGGCATAAGTATTTTCCAGCTTTTTTTTTTTTTAAGGAATACAGTGTATTCTTATCACCTTAAACAACCAGATAAATAGTGAAAAATAAAGTCAATTAAATATTTTGGTCTATATCAATGGAAATTCTGTTCATGGAACACTGGCAATTAAGCAGTTAATAGTTTCTATCTTAAAAATTATTAAAAAGTTCCTGTTCATACAATTTTTAAAAATATTCTACATTCCTCTATCCTTTCTAGAGGTTGAATTATTAGCACAGGATTATCTTGAGTATGAAATAATTTCTCAAAAACTTTAGACTTCTAAAAATGTTATTAAAACTTGTTTTTTACATAATACCTCATGATAGCACAATCTTGAGAGACGGCCTGGAAAGTGTCACAGTTAATAATGCTCATTAAATATTACTTCCAAGTTATGATGCTCACAGGTGCATATAGTGCTCAATAAATATTTTTGAGTGGCTAATTGAATGCTTGTCATTTTATCTATATCCATCTATCTACCTATTCTTTCTGTATTTGATTATTTTTGAATCCACTAAGCAAACCACAGATTACATATACAGAATAAAAAACAGGAGTAACCGTTTCACAATTCAATCTTGTCATGAAGTATCCATGATAAACAATTTTGGCATATACCTTCTCTTAGTTTTCATCATTTTGCAATTTTTCTTAATTCTTAACCATTTCCTTTTGAGTATATGAACCCTTATTTAACATATATTATGTAGTATTATACTTTCAATTTGTTATAAAAATACTATTCAAGTGCTAGTTTTCAGAATAACATAATTATCCTATTTTAGTGGGTTTCTTTAAGTTTTAGTAAGTATGTATGCTTCAATTTGTGTTCTGGTTGCAGCAAAGGAGAAAGGGCAAAATGATATAGTTTTACACAACATTTAACAAGACTGTGTTTCATTACAGAAGCAGAGGAACTGACCTCTGTATTAGGTTCTCTGAGGAATACTGAAAGAAAAAGAAGCACATTAATATTAAAGACATTTATACAATTTTCAAACAGCTGTAAAAGGTCTTAACACCTTTTACTTTCTTTGCTGAAGGAGCTGGGATAGTAGATTTGTGACCTTCACTATTTACAACAGAAGGATTCCTTCTACAACTGACTGAATTTACCAAAAAGTCATAAACTTGTGCTAACCAGATCCAAGTCCTTTCTAAGTAAATTAGTTAACCACAATTTAATAAATAACAAAGTTAATATGAAATGTTTTATTTGGAAGAAATAGTCTCTCATATAGAAGAAAATATTAGAAATAAAGTTAAATGGAAGTGAATGTCATTCAGCACACTTTTATATTCAGTACAATTCTTAGAATTTATAATCTCTATTGATGTGCCAAGTTATATTTTAGAAGCCTCTTAATCAGTGGGAAAACAAATTTAAGGTAGGAAATATACTCAAGATATTTAAAGCCTGCTTTTCTCCAACAACAGAAATAGTGTAAACCATTTCATAAATATTTGTCGGTCATTTTGCTGCAAGTTTTCAGCAAAATGCTTTTGGAAATAATAGGGCAATTTAATTTGCTTTCAGATGTAACATTTGACTTTTGCATAACCAAGGTACATATTCATAGAATGATGTAATTGTCTGCAAGTATTCCTTTAATAAAGAATTTAGGCTCTGGGAGGACATACTAATGAGATATACTTACATGTGATTGATTCATCCACTGATTATGCTTTCCCTGGAATCAGTGTGTGTGTGTGTGTGTGTGTGTGTGCGCGCGCGTGTGCATCCGTGCATATGTATAATCTGTATGTTTTGTATATTATTTTTAAAAAATGTTTGTATTATTTTTAAAATTCTATAATGTTCACATTTTTCTTTGTGATATCCATACTATAGATAGAACAAATATTGTACATCTACTTTTATATAAAAATGTAAATTCTGAGGAAGTAGGTTAATTTTAAGTAACAAATGAATTTAGAGATTATGTATTTACAACTATGATGAAACTTTAGCATTCCAAAATATTAAGCATAAAAAGCATATTTTCATTTAAAGATATGTACTTATAATGTTGTTGATTGCTGTCCCAAAACTGGAAAGTTTCATAGAACATTTGAACATACAAGTGGAGGGGCACCTGAGTGGCTCAGTCAGTTAAGTATCCTATTCTTGATTTCAGCTCAGGGCATAATCTCATGGGTAGTGGGATCCAGCCCCCTGTGGAGTTCTGTGCTAAGCAGGGAGCCTACTTCTCTCTCTCTCCCTCTGCTGCTCCTCTCTCTCTCTTTCTCTAAGATCTGTAAATAAATCTTTAAAAAAATCTTTATGAACATGCAACTGGAAAATCATATCTTTACTCATTATTTTAAAAAGATGTAATCAAATCTTTGAGAAAAACAAGAGAAAAAATCCATTTTTAGTAGTCTTTGTGTATTCATAATTTATAAACCAAAAGAAATATTTTATCGCTGGCTTTAAAAATATACTCTAAAGGAAGTTATTTAACTGCAGACTCAATTTAACAAGGATACATTTGTTGATTAAGATGGTAAAGGAAAACAATGACTAAGATATGCAGTAAAATCTGAAGGGATTTTTGAGAGAAAGTTCAGTTTACACCAAGCCAGTGCATTAAATATCCAAAATAAAGTTATCTAGAAAGATAAATCTGGCTTATTATAACCAAAACCAAACAAATAATAAAAGATTAAAGAGGATGATGGTTCCAGGAAAAACAAAACCCAATCAAACTTGTATGTATTCTGAGTGGGAGCAAAAGTAACAGCCTAGCTGCAATATGCATGTACGTAAAGAAAATTGGAATATTTTCACAAATAATAATTCTCCCAAAATAATAAAGACTGGACAAATCAAGTTGTTAAATATGATGTATTTCTAATCATAAGCCTCATTTTACTAATGGTGAGCTCTCATTGCAATTTTCCCTGGTGATTTTGAGCCCTTGGCTCACCAGTCCTCTCCACTGAAGTGGTCTCTCTGGACCTAGCTACTAAGAGATACACAGTGGTCCAGTGCTCCCCTCCATACATTCTCCCTATCCCTATCAAGAGACAATACTTGCTTATCTCCCACTCTCCTATTGTCCAATTATCTGCATCCCCCATCTCACACAGGCTCAATGCATTAAGCCTAATGACATAGTTATACTCAAAAGGAATAATAATAACAAACTTTCTGCAAATACAGTATTTTCAATCAAAATAAACAAGACAAATATGTGGAAATTGCAAGCAATTTGAGAAACAGTGGGGATAAAGAAGTCTTTTAAGGGGCATTTCCTTTTTTCCAGGCCTACCCTCAAGTACTCAGGTCAGTGAGATCTTTTGTGATTTTTTAGTATCATAATCTGCACTCATCAACCATTAAGAGAGCTGTCTTTTGATGACAACTCTCTTCTGAATGTTTGAGTAGATGTTCTTTAAAAGCAGTTCATTTAAGATTTTTTATTCGATTAATTTGGACTTAATGTTTTATTGAAATTCATTAGCTATATATACAATAATTCCCAGTGCTCAATAGTATTTACTCCATTTCTTAATCCTGATTTCATAGTTTATAAGATGTACTAGAAATTTTTTTTAATTGAACAGGATGATGATATAACTCAAAGAATGGTGAATAAATATCAAAATGTGTATAGATGATAATGTGTTAAAGACATTTGGTTAAGTTTTTAAAAATTCTCTCATTGTTAATGTTGACTTCTGGAATTGGGTGAGTTGTTTGTGTTGTTCTTTTTGTTTTGTTCCTGCTAACAGATTTGCCAAATCTCTCAAAGTCTTTCGTTCCTAGAAAAAAGAAAAAAAAAGCATAACACTATATTCACCATATTTCAGCAACACATTCAGGAGGAAAATGAAAATGTAATTTACTTTCAAAGATAATTTATTTTTGTTTTATAACTGAGAGGATCAAAATGATCTCTATGATATCCACTAGCGAGAGAGCAAAGATGTCCTTAGTTTATAATTATTTGGCAGAAAATTTAGCTTTCCCTTAAAAAATTCATTGAGAAGAGACACTTTGGTCCAAGTGGCTAAATGATGGCTAAATGAGGAGGCTACCCCGAGAAGCAGGTGTTTTCCATCCTCACCCACTCCTGAAGTGCTGTCATTAACACCCTTACCAGTCACATGTTATAAATTATAAGCATGCTATATCTAGTTCGATTTTGGATAGGTATTTTAATTTAAAAAAGTGATATTCTGCATGGTTTTTAATTTTACCTGTGCCCTGTGGGACCACTCTCCTTTGCATGTATGTGACTTCCCCATGAACATAAACGAAATGTAGCTATGAATATCAATAAATAAATGGTATAGAGTTATAGATGAATATACACCTAAAGTATTTGCTCAGCTATTTTTAAAGTGTTAGTGGAAAGAACATAATATACACATATGACCTCCATAGTTATTTTCTCCCTTAGGCTATTTTACCACCACTGGAACTAGTATTAGAATATGATTTAGAGATCTTTTTTATTATGAACTTGATGCCTGACAGTCACTAAGTGCAAAGCATATTTGTAAAATAAAACATAGGGCTATTATCATCAATTAAAAAAATTAAAAAAATTCTCCAGCATGTACATGGTTACTGTAGTAGGGCAACATTATTCGCCTGCATATGTTCATTTGATGTAGAATGGTTTTGAGTCCTTTTAATAAAATGTGTGTATATTCACATCATTTCCTCTAGATCCTGCCTAAGGCAAAGAACTGAAAACTTAATTTATTCTTCTTAAAAAGAAGAAGAAAGGGATAACTATAATCAGGCTATGAACTAATTGGAAGTCCCAAACGACAAGGTAGCACAAGGCTTTGTATTTCTACTTTATGAAGAAGTCTTGATTATCAAATATATAGAGAGAAAGCACAAATAAAAGAAATTAGTTTTAAATCGTAAGCATATAATTATAATTTTTGAAAATATGCATATTTTTACAATTAAATTTTATTTTCCTAAAATTTGTCTTTGTTTAGGAGTAATGGAAAAAGTCAAACTGAAAGGTAATCGAGATCATAAAACTTTCAAGTACTCAGAGCAATTACATGAGGATCATGTAGTATAGAGTCTTAAAAAGAAAAGGTGTTGACAAATAAGAATGACTTATAATTGCCATAAAATTAAAAAATAATAAATAAAAACAAACCCACGGGGGTAAAATCTTCATGGACACGCATACCTTTAACTCAGTATTATCCAGTGTCTCCTGATATTGCTACTTAATTTCTATAGATTGGTGGAACTTCATGATAATGCTGTTCTGAACTTCTGAGCCTCTGGCTTATCTATGCAACTTCTTGACCTAATTAAATAGGATTTTAGTAATAATAGGATCTACTTATTTTAACTAATTTTAAGTTAATGGGCTTACATTGCTTATACTTACAAGTTAGAAAAATGATCGCTGACTTAAAATTTCCACATGTTGTGTTGTCTTAAAGCATTTCGTATGGAACCTATATGTATTAAGGCTGCACTTATGCACTGTCATTTTCTTATATTTTTCACTATCTGTTCTTTCTTTTAATCATAAATTATTCATCAGGAATAGTAATTGTGTGGGAGTCTAGAATTGATGAACAGTAGTAGTGATGTTTAAAAAGAAAGTTGATTCCTCCTATATCGCAAAGCAGCAATATTTTGTAAATTCAAAATGATTTTTAATAATTGAGTTGACATGCTTTCTTTCTATTTCATGTTTTTCTATTAACTGAAATAACTAAAGAATACATGTTAAAATTACATGACAATAATTTGCTTCTGATATAGAATATCCATCAGTTTTCAGTTTCTTTCTTGCTTTAAACTTGTTCCACCTAAATATTTCTTGTATAACTTGTTTTCCCACAGGTGATAGACAACTTTAAAAACTTGTTTATGATCTTAGGTTTTTTGTTATATATGTATTAACATAAAAATTACAAGAAATCCTGTCTTGCAATCAGTTATTCAAATTAAAATAACTACATAAGCAGACAAAAAATGTTGCAATAATACAGGGATTAGTAATAGACCTGAGGATACAAAGTCAAAATGGGGAAAATGGAGAGGTATTGGTCAAAACGTAGAAAATTCTAGCTATAAGATAAATAAGATCAGGTGATCTAATGCACAGCATTGCGAGTATAATTAACAAATTGTATTATACTTGAAAGCTGTTAAGAGTAAATTTTAAATGTTACCAACACATATAAACATAATTATGTGAGGGGTCAGAGGTGTAATTAACCTTATTTTGATAGTCATTTTGTAATATATACATGTATCTAATCATCACATTATATATATCAAACTTGCATGTCAATAATATCTCAATAAAGCTAAGGAAAATGCAAGGGAGAAAAGGAGACCCACCACTGGATTATTCCGTGTGTCCTGAGGTCCCTAACCAATTTTCCCTCTGTCCACCTTTCATAGTCTTTTTATCCTTATTTTATATATCATATTCAGCATTTTTAGTTGTACTTAGCAGGAGGAATGGGAAAAGCATGTCTATTACATCTTCCCAGAAGCAGAAATCTGCCCTCTTGTTTTATAACCTGCTTTTTCAAAGGAACACCTTTTCATGCAAATAAATATATCTTGCAGTACCATTAACAAAAATAGACCTGCTCATGTGAGAGGAGTATATATTGATTAATACCCTTCTGAGTATTTTAAAAATATGTACAAAAACCTTACAATTTTGTAACAGACATAACTATGTCTGTCAGCCAGGTCCAAGCATCTAATTTCTGCCCCTTGATTTGGGTAGTCAATATCAGCCTCCTTTGGAGATGCAAAATGTGGTGGGTAGGAAGATGAAAAATTAGTGAATAGAGAAAGATAAAATAAATTACTGAAATCACAAAGCTGTTATTCAGAGTTCAGATCACCTGATTCTAAGCCAGGTCTTTTTTAATTTAGTTGGGATAAGAGAACAAACACATCAAGAAATGAATCATTTTTAAAAGTATAAAAAAAGCTAACAATCTACATAAAAAATATAATTTAGGATACATGTAGAAAATAGTTATAGAAATTAATGCCTTCTAATTATTTGAAATATTAATGCCTGATTTCTTCAAAATCAGGCGTTAATTATAATTTCCAAAATAAGATCTCATTTTATGATAGTAAATTGTTACTATACAAATGGGAGTTAGTGATTTGGTAATATTTTGTATTACTTACTACTCCAGTCCTCAGGATGAAGCCTTCCTACTTATGGTGGAATATTTCTTATTTTGTCTTCTTCAAATACTTTTAATAAATATCTTCATTTATTTTTTATTTTTTTAAACTGTTATTTGACAAGTTTATACATTATACTATGTTCACTACAAGTATAGCTAGCTACCATCTGTCCTATTACATTGGTATTTTAATATCATTGACTGTATTTTTTATGCTCTGCTTTTTATTCTCGTGACTTACTCAAATACCTTTATTGAACATAGAATTATAGATGATGGTGGAAAGCATGTCATTCCATTCCATGGCCATATGAAAAGTTAGTAATAATGCCAGTCATTGTACAGAGCTCCTCTTCCAAGGATATATTCACAATTCAAACCAGCTAATCAGGGTAATTTATTTGTAATTTCAGATGTGTCAAAGGTGACCCTGAAGATGTTGAGGGTCAGGTTTCCAATCATTGAAAAGCTGGTAGAAGAGAATAATGCTGATAATTTTGAGAGTATTTGAGATGAAAGCAAGAGTGATAGCATTTCTATTATTTCTTCTAGACATCTCTAAGGCGAGTTCCACCTGCTTCATAAACTGTCAGTTTTCACTTTATTAACTATTTCAAGGAGTTTTTATTTGCCTGCTCAGAGACCTCATATATTAGAAGCACTAAAGTTTTATAACATGTTGTAAGTACATTATAGAATTTATCTATTATGTGCTTCATGCCACTGGTGTCTACTTTAAGCAGATTCATTAGAGTAAAATTTACATATTAATTCACATTGAATATTACTATAATACTAATAAATATTACTGATATATTACTGAAATATTACTAATATATTACTAAAATTATGACTAATGGAGCTTATATATTACATGCTTTCTTTGACATCCTCATCAAAATCTCTCTCTCATCTCTCATCTTTCATCTCTTGTATCTGTCAGTGTGGTGGCCATGGTCCTTGGAATTCATACATTTAGTTTAAAGGAAGTCTGAAAGTATGTTACATCATAATAATGAAATAAAAGATGATGCCTAAATTATCGGTCAGTGAAATTTGTATTTTAAGAATAAACTTCAGGGGCACCTGGTTGGCTCAGTCAGCTGAGCACCCAACTCTTGATCTCAGCTCTAGTCTTGATCTCATGGTTGTTAGTTCAAACCCGGCATTGGGCTCCATGTTGGGCCCTACTTAAACAAACAAACAAAAAAGAGTAGACTTCAAACCTAAACACTAGGACTTGTATACTAAAGATCAGATTTCTGACACCATTGTACACTGGATGGGTGGGATATTTTGAGCACTAGAAACTACAAAGAAAGCTATCCATTCCCATGCAACAGGATACAATAAGCTTAAAGCTTTTGTGTACATCTTGGATAAAATTAAACAGAGTCCAAGACCATTGACTATATTCTCTATGCTGTACCTTTTATTTGCATGACTTATTTATTCCATAAGTAGAAGCCTATATCTCTCTCCCACTCCTCTTTATCCATTTTGCCCATCCCCCTAACCTTCTCCCATCTGGCAACCATTAGTTTGTACTCTGCATTTATAGGTCTGATTCTGCTTTCTGTTTATCCATTTGTTTTGTTTGTTTAAATTTTACATATTAGTGCAAGTATATGGTATCTGTCTTTCTCTGTCTTATTTCACTCAGCATAATACACTCTAGGTACAGTTACATTGTTGCAAATGGCAAGATTTCCTTCTTTTTTGGTTGTATAATATTCCATTGTAGTGTATATATACACTGCTGTTGGCACCCACCTACCTCTCTGAGATACTGGATTGGAGTTTGTAGAGGCCTCAACAGTGTTTTTAGGGGCAAGTGACTAAAGAGGAAACAGTCATAGTGATAGCACACTTAAGATCAACCAGAAAAGGAAAAGCAATCATAAGTATATAGAGCTTATGCTAAATGCATTTTTTTTTCGAAAGGTGAACTCTGATAAATATCTTTCAACCATGAAGTAAACTAATATTAGTCTGAACCAATCATAGTGAATAAAAGAGAGCAATAGAGAGAAGCATGGTTCTTGATAACAGCTATACCTCTGAATTCTTACCCGAAATAATAAATATTTTTACTTTTAAAACCAGTTTGATTCAGGTATCCTTTGCATATAGTGGAAAGCATATTTACAAGATCACCACCATAATTATACCTTTGTATATTCTGATATTTCTAGATAAAACTTTTTTACTGCTGGGACTGCAAATTGAGTTTTTCTATTTCTTCAAGATCCTGTGAAACTTCTTTAGATCTCCTACATTCCCTGAGTCTCTTGAGTAGAAGCTTCTCTGTTACTAACTCTCCAGTAATCGTATTGTGATTACTCATACGTAAGCTCTGCTTCTGTCTCTTAGACTGTGAGCTTCCCACAAGGAACAGATCACTCCTTATTCATCATCATCATATCAATTTTCAGCAGGGTGCTTGACTCAAGACATATCCTCAATAGCTGGTAAAGTGAATGAGTTGTGCAATTATAATTAGACTTAAAGTCATCACCCAAGTTTAATATACCAGCATAGAATTTGAGGCTTTGGAATTGTAATATGTCCAATATTTTATGTGAAATACAATGGTATGAGTGTGCATAGCAACATTGGGTAGGATCATGTCAAGAGAGACTTTAATAAACTACAAGAGAGCTCATGAAGAAAATGCTATTTCCTAATATTTACATTTTTCACATTCTTGGAGCATCAAGTCACTTTATTGTCTTGTCACTTTATTGCCATCCAGAATGAAGAGAAAGGATGATGCAGGTGAAAAGTAGCATATATCCTTACACGTTTGTCTAGTAACTTGCCAATTCAATTTAATTCACCAAATATTTCTAACTTGGCCTATATACCAGACTCTTTGTTAAGCAATGTAGAATATAATGTAAAAGAAAGTCATAGCATTTACTCTAAAGTGATTCACATTTAGCAAGTAAATTAATACATTAAGAAAACAATAAGCAGTAGAGTTCAATAAATCCAAAAGTTAAAAAGGCATAAAAACAATAATTAATATGCTGTATGTCAAATGATATTTTACATATGCTGAATAAAGTAGAGAAGGTCTCCTATCTGGTAGCATGAAGCTGAGAGTGGTGGGTCAGAAAAAGACAGTAATGGAGGAGGTGTTTGAGAAGGCAGAGCAATGAATATGAACAGAAGTATGGAAATAATAAAATCTGTGGTATGCCCAGGAAACAGTAAATTATTTACTTTGAACAATGTGTTCATGTAAGGAAGAAGTGCCAGTTAAAAAACTAGGCAGATAGATACAAGTCATACTACAGTAGGTGAATTCAGTGAAGACCTTTAATTAATGCCATATGAAATGGAAGCTGCTACAAGTTTCTGAAGAAGACTGAAATTTGGAAAATACAGTGTAGAACTTCTTACAGAATAGATTGGGGTGGGGAAGGAAAGGGGTCGGAGAATTCCCATAAAGAATTTATAGCTACAATCTAAAGATTTAGCAGGAACAATAGTAAAGTAAACAGAACACAAATTCTTTGAGTTCTGTTGATGTTTTTTTTTTTTTTCCAAAGTATACATATGTTTCTGTTCTTAACTTACTAAAATAATGGCTGATTCTTTCTCTTTGGTTCTGGAGGGACAATGAAAATGGATATCCTAGCAGCTGTCCTTTCTACATTGAATGCACATGTTGTATGGTCTCTGGCAGTCACCCAAATATCATCATGTCAGGAAGAAATAAATTATATGTCAAAAATGAGTCTCAGATTGTACTATAGAAATTATCACAGGGCCTTTCCCTTCACTGTATAGGACTTGTTTTCGCAGTGGGATAATTTAAGAGCAACCCAGTACAAGAGCAATTTATTGAAAAAAGAGTGATTGCCTCATGATCCATGATGCTATGCTCCACCTGGGACTGGCCAGCTCTTTAATGCACAGCTGCCTGAGCATCTGCCTCAGCATTGCTAGTAGTCACTGTCCCTTGTGCTTCTTGACTGTCTTCAAAAAAGAACTCGATATGAAATCAAATACTTTTCCAATATTTCCAAATTTAGATAAACTGAAGATTTATGGTTTGGTGTCAAAACTCTTTTGACCTGTTTTTTTCCCAGAATTTTTATTGTAAGAAACATTCTACTGCTTGGTCCAATGATGTTAATACAAATAATTAATGGGTTAGTAATATTTAAGGACTTATTAACATTTTAATATTTTTGGTCCATAAAATTTCATGGTAAGAAGATTTTGTCTTAGTTCCATGGACTCTTTTTGAATCCTTCAGTGAGTAAATCCTTTTCTTTATTTTGCCTCCAAACACCAGATTATCATAGTACTTTTTGGCTATTATGGTTTGCTTCTATATCTTGCTTCTCTTAGCCCTCTGGCTTGATTTTTTTTCTCCCCTCTCACTTGAAATTTTATTATGTTCTTTCTATGTGATTTTCTCTAGCTTCCCAATCTCCATGACAAAATGACCTTTCATAAATACATATATATATTTTATATATAGATAAATATATATATTATATATAGATAAATTTATATGTATATATATCTATATATTTTATTAACACAGTTAATCATTCAGAGGAAATAAACCTTATCACAATGAGGCATGCATCATCTTTAAATCTAAGATTAGTTTGAATCAAAGGCAAATTTGATAGTGTTTTAGAGTAAAGCAAGGGATTGCAAAATGTTAGTGATCTTTTGGAGCCACATGGCAGTAAATACATGACTACAAACACATTCTAGATGACCAACAAGTCCTCGAGCCTGTCAATCTGAGAGAACATAAAAAATGATGTGCATGAGTGGTCTTCGTAATAACTCAGTGTTTTTCAAAAAAATTTTTTTTCCGTTATCACTCTCTAAGGGAAAATTTTGGACTTTTAATTTAATCACACAAGAGCTTTTAATACCACAGATATGTTGTATATCTGATATGTACTGTAGTTTATACATAAAAGTAAGATTATTTTCATCCCTAAAACCAATTGCTGCCCCTGTGATGGTGACATTTCTTCCAGTCAGAATTCATGCTCTAATGTAACCTTAAGATAGGATGTAAAGTATATCTCCAAATCTAGAGATGACACAGAGTCAGAGAGCTGTGTTGAAGCATGTATATATGGGCTGCAGGAAATGTAACAGTGACTCAGGTGAGAGAGGCAAATGGTGCTGTAAGAACAGGCCATGGCACTGACCTTATGAAGCATAGGAAGACAGTTAAAAAGATCAACAAAATTAATCTCAGAATAAATCTTACCAGACAATTAGATACATGAGTAATTTTCTTTAGAGATTTTTTTCTTTTAATAAGGGAAAACTTGAAGGCATCTCTGAGTGTACTAATTCAATTATTTCAGCAAGAAGAAATAAATAATGAAATTTGCAATCTATGAACATGAAAATATATGCATGATTATTAGACTTTACTCTACAGGGGATAAGTGGAGATAAGATCCTGACAAAGTGTAATTTCAGCATCCTGAATAAGGACTGGCAAATATTGACTGCAATGGAGGCTGGAAAGCCAATTTGGCCTGACTTCACAAACATTTATCTATTTTGTCTTTACCCTGTTATGAGCAGGGGCTTGGTTAGAGAAATGCTTACACAGTTAGCCAGAGGGTCTGTCAAGATGTGGAGAACTACTCTCTCAAACCTTGAGTTTCATTGAGAGAGAAGACAATGCCACTTGCAGAAAAAACAGTACTGAGTTAAAGGAACACTGTGCAGGAAAACTCAAATGAATCATGCCTCTCAGTTGAAGGGTAATTCCCGGAATTTTTAGTCTATTTTAATCATTTCATTTCTCCTAATTTAGTTTGATAATGACAATGTGTTGTCGTTAATGAAAAGTCATTGAACAGCTAGACATTAGTTGTTTCCTATTAAGAAAAAAAATTAAAATGTTAGTTCAGAGGTTTTTCAGATGTAGCCATCTGGGAATTAAAGCATTTCGTTGTCTAATTAAAAGGTGTGTTCTTCCATTAAGAAGAAAGCAAAAGCTTTCATGCCAGTCATTATTTGATCAAAAGGGAAATGGACCAAATAGCATTATTCTGCATTTCTCTCACTATGAGAAAGAAAAGTTGTGAGCCTTACATATGTATTAAATAAATATATTAACCTCCCATTACTTGAGTATCTGAATGATAATAAATAAATGAACCTAGATAGTTTGTCAGAATTATTTTGAGAGGTTTTTTTAATTGCATGTATAATCATTGGCATATCTCTGCTTTTTTCTGATAATTACTTCCCATATGTTCTTTAATTCAATGTATATTTCTTTTTGTAACTTATACAATTTGAAATAATAAATGTCTGAAACAAATAATGAGTTACTACTGAAATATAAATGTGAATATGAAGATAGGATTAAATATAATTAAATAATATAAGTTTAGCTTTAAGCTTTTTATTTTAAGAAAAATCAGTACCTAAAGATAAAAAGATATAAAAATTAGACACTACACTGAAGAACATGTAGTACTTTCTTTTAAAGCTATGACTCATTTCAATTTCTTTACAGTCGAAAATATAACTTCTGATATATCATTTTGTAGAATTATCAAGATTTACTGCAATACATAATATAAGATAGTCAACAAAATTTTTAAGAATTAATTAAATATGCTGAGTATTTTATAACTTTTTTATATTCATATGTGTGTATGTATATATTCTAAATAAGAGTAGAAAATTGAAAGTGTAATAAATTTGATTTGCATCTGGAGAGAGAAATTAAATTACTATTAGTGGCAGTTTAATCATAGAATCTTTTACCAATCTTTGAACTTTGTATGAACTATAGTGATCTTGATAAGTTCAGGTGACAAGATCAAACACATATATAAGTTTAGATGGATTAAAATATGATAAATAGATGATCAGTAAACAGATAAAGATATACCCAGAAAACAAAAGTAATTAGCCAAAAGTAGAAAATTAGTTAGAAATTTATAGTTTTTCATTGAAGACTGTTAAGTCTGTTTTGATATCTAGGGATGGTTCTCTGTTCACCATCAGCGTCCTACATATATTTGGCAGTCTAATTCAAATCATTCATTCCAGATGCTTACCTCACTTTCTCTCCCTAACATGCTCACTCTAGTTTACTTCTTTTTATGAATAAGTAGTTCCTTATGCATTTTTGTCAAGAATGCTATTAAATGACATTTCTGATTGTGGTGTTAGGCTAAACCAATAACTTCCTCTAAGAACAAAGAGGTCCAAGGTCATAAAATGAAGGCTTTGGTTATAAGTTTGGCCATCTGTCAGAGGGAACAGGAGGCAAAGGGAAACACAAATCCCTAGTTGCTTCAGTGAGGATGAGGAATATTAAGGTTTTGAGAAGAAAAAAAAAAACCTAGAATTACTAACTATAGAAATGTCAGGTGTGCTGGATCTGTATTAGGTTCTTTTAATTGCATACAGATAGCTTAAAGTCAGTAGTCCAACATACAAATAAATTGTGATTCTGAATTAGGAGAAATTAATTTTTAATGTCATTTAAAGTGTGACATTGGCATATAATTTGCTATGTAGAGACAGAACTGAAGTTTAAAAGTGATTAAATATACAAATATGAAAGCTATATAATACAAGATAAAATAGGTAATCTTTTGGGTAATAAAATATTTACAAAATTATATCAAAATTACAAAATAATTTGTAATGTGCCATATTTATATTTTTATGAGTAAATGAATTGCTGAAACAGGAAATTCATTAAAAATTATCTGATCTCTAGCTTTAAAATTCCATGTTT